>NC_134568.1:260781614-261081614 GCF_050947875.1 Dermacentor variabilis | reverse complement strand
GGAAACTGACAACTGGCCTGGTAGGTAATGGTTATTATGAGTACAGTAGCACAAGACAAAATGAGGACATGGAAGGAAACAGGACAGGTGCTAACTCATAACTGTACCCATCTGTGTACAATATGTTGCAGCCTTACAACGCGCATGCATGCATGAAGAGTAGAGAGACACAAAAAGGAAAGAAAGGATGTGATCAAAGGCCCCCTAAACCTTCTACTCGAAATGCATCAGCTCGTAAATGCAGATAATGTGCCGACTCTTATCTCTGTACGTATGATGGCAACGAAGGAATGCAAATTATAAACGCAGGAAAAAATTCACATTTCAGAAAGATGGAACAGCTATGTAAACACAAATATATCAAACGTATACAAAGCACACCAAACTGGCGGGGGGGGATGCAAATTAAAAGCTAAAATATGCTTAAAAGCCTCACACAATGATGTAATTTTTTTAGCGACACAATACTACTAGTGGAGACGGTGGATATCTGTAAATGTGTGATATAATCACTAATTAACATATTAGTTAACTTTAAATTTGCTTGTTGCATTTTTAATTACTGTGTTGTTTAACTACTTGTTGATATTGTGAAATTGAAGCCAGTCAGTGCTTGAGGAATATCCAGTTAGCAGGGATGCTGAGACTAACTAGCACCACATTGGTGTTCTACATTGCTTAGCACCAAATTGTGTGAGCAAAGCCGGAAAAATATTAATTGTTACAGGGATGGTATTCCTCCACAAGCTTGAGGAGGGTTATCATGAAACTATATATTGCTTGTCCCAGAATTCCTCCTGTCGATGTGCCTCAACCACTGACTGGGTTCAAGTCTGAAATTGCAACATGTGCCCCAAACTGATTAGTTTAGAGGGCAATTAGCACATATAAGTTTATTATAATTAGCATAATCATTAGTCACCACACATTTATTTATGTCTACCACCACTATAGCAGAGTTCTGCGAGAAAAAAGACTGCACTGTCTTAAAAAGTCGTGGTTCTTCCCATTTTAAGTAGAGGGATTTTGTCTTGAGAATGTCATGTTTGTGACGGTGATGACGTGGGCCGATCTCGTGGTCTGCCATGAAAATGCTCTATGACATGCAAAGTGCATTTCTCACAAGAATGAGTTTTAGATAATAATTTGTACAATGTAATTCTCTAAGCAAAAATACCACAAGATAACTTTGAGCAAACCTTGAACAAATAAGTTAGAGTGAAAAATTAATAACATACATAATTACAACTAAAGCAGTAATGAGTAAGAGATTCTGTACAAACAACCAACACTTTTGCTCAACTCAGAAGCCAGTTTTCTTCAGTAACATTTTTAGGATAGCTTATTATTTAATCAAATGCCATGAAACTTCTGGCTTGATACTTGTCTCGGTTAAGTATGTTCATGAACAATTTTCAGTGACATATTAGGTAGGCAGTCTAGTTTGATCACAACACATTAAGACTATTATTACTTGTTAAGCAAACGTATATAGCTTTGGTTGGCATTTACTATGATCTCTATATGAGACAAGCAGTGAGATAAAAAAAATATGTTAGTGCTGTGAGCTTTGGGCAAAATCAGATCAAGCGATTCATGTTTGTTAGCAGTACTGTTTACATATAACAAGTTTCCAGTACAACAGGGACTATATTAAACGGGGTATATTGCAGCTTTTTTGCAGTAATACATTGAAATAGCTCTTCAAGATATCAGAGGCAACACCGTGTTCATATATAACTGTTCAGCATATATATGCATAGAGCACTGCAGGATTAAGAAACTATGGGGCCTAGGGGTAAATTTAGCTCGTAGCCCCAGTGATTATGATTATGATTTACCAGTGATGACAATGATTGTGATGATCACGACAATGATAACGGCAATATGAAACATTTCTGCTTTGAGGAAACGCGTTGCTCTGCCTTTGTAAGATTGTTATTTATAAAGATTAATGTCCGATGGGTGTGTCACTATCATGCATACGTGAAGTTAGTCACATATCCATGAACTGCTCCTTACTAAAGCCATCACTCAGGAAAAAGAGAACTGCGTGTTGTAAAGCAACAAACGTTTTAGTTATAAACATAAGCACTTTACATTCCCCTGCACATGTGGCATACAATCTATGTGAATACATGAAAGTGCATGTACAACTCTACCTTTAACTCTAAAACGACATTAGAAATTTATGGCATGTGCAATTCTGACCACCACTTCATGACTTGGTACAGGAGACAACGCAAACACTAAACAACATTTCACAGAGGTCACCAATTCAAGAATATGATAATAAACAGTGGGCTAACGACACTTGATAATATGACAAAGACATAAAATTATGACAATATGAACAAGCATAAACAAATTTCACATAAAAAATGCACCTTGTGTATTTTGCAGTTAGCGAACTCTGATATAGTACTTTGTCAAAAGAAATATTCAACTAGTCCCATTTGATGGACATTGTGGCCAGAGATTTCAGCTTGCTCTCGCCGAGGGTGGAGTGCAGGCAATTCTTAATTAAGAAAAGCTTTGAAAACGATTGTTCGGTCTCAATGTTTGAGACTGGAATGCTCAAATAAATCCTAAGTGCAATAGAGACATTATGGGAAATGCCTAAAATTTCTTTTTGCTCTTAAAGTAAAAAAAAATGGTGTTCTCAGCACAACAGTATACACTCCAAGCACAACTAAGCTTAAAGAGTTACTGCAGCATGGTACATAAATAGCCAATTGGTTCTTCTTTATGTGCACCTGCAGGGCTATGTATTTCCTTGCCAAGTTGATGGCATTGTTGTAGGACTGGTCTTGGCACTTTGAAATTCTGTTCTCCTGAAGAAGTTAACATGTACAGGCAGTTTTTGCCAGATATTCACCAGTGTGTTATTCAGTTGGTACAGACTGAATGAATATTTTATGGACGTCACTGTGTAGCCAGTAATACAGTGGAAAGCCGGTCAACATGGGATACATCTACCATGGTATCGACAACAAGGGAGTAACGTTTGCCTTTTTCTACTGCCTCAATGATCTGTATCCTTACAGTATCCGCAATCATGTCAACAAACTCATTGCAGGTCCACTTGGAATGATAAGATGGATAACCTTTGCTCTTGGTGCCATGGCAAACATTGTGGCTATTCAGGGCTGAACTCTGCAATCACCTCTTGAATGCCCCAAAAATTGCCATTCTGGGGAACTAACACTACCCCTAAATGCCAAACCTCGGTCAGCCAGCAGTCTGACAACAGCCATAGTGCACTTCAGCACCTCCTTATATTACATCATTTGGGTGGGAAACAGGAGCAGTAAATCAGGCCGTCCATGTGACAACTATCTTTCTGTGGTCAGAGCCGTCTTGATGTGCTCTTTAATTTCCTCCGTCCTTCTCGAACTAAAGCTAGAAACTATTTCAGCTAACACTAAAACCTTTTTAAGAATTACTGTGGTAGCATTAACGCTTCCTGGACAGTATGTTACAACTTCTAGCGTATAAGCAAAATTTCTGACACCCCCCAATTAGCCCATAGGTTAATCTAGCTCCATCTATAGAAAAGTACCATAATGAAACGCAGTTGAATGCCTTCTAAAATACAAAAAATGCCAATAATATACGTTTTTAAATTTTACATTGTCAAAGATTGTTTCGTCCGAAAACAGTTCTTGCTCATTTGACATAGTAAGGAAGCACAAACACACACACACCGCAAAAGAAAAGGGACAAACAAGGGACAGGCGCTACTCTCAATTGTTTATTCCATAATGTTGTAACAAAATTGGTGGTCTGTGTAGTACGTGCATGTGCAGCTGCATCATGAAATTGCATCTATTTATTATACAAAACATGCCATGAGTAATGGTGCTGGCTAACACTTCAAGGGTTAGATTAGCATACATATATAGATACCCCATAAAGTGACCGGGGAAACGGCACAGTGGTAGCTCAATTGGTAAAAGCATCAATCGCGTAATGTGAAGACGTGGGTTTGCTCTTGTTCCCTAGTGAAATGGTGCAACCCACTCTGAATCGGGCAGTGAAGAAACTGTCAGCAATTAAAAAAATAGGGTGAAATAAAATAAGTATCTTGCAGATGGGATACTTAAAGTGTATAGTGTTGCAAATATGAATAATCAATTATCTAGGTGTTTTGTGAGCATAACGAGTACTTAGAAGAATTCTAGCATGCAATTCTTTTTGTCTCACACAGAAAGATGCAGAGGGCTTCACAAACGTTCCTGCGGCTGTAAACCAGTACGGTAGCTCCAAAGGAAAGAATTACAGGAAGAGTCAAATTCAAGCCAGGCTTTTGGAAGGGTTCTTCTAAAAATATTTTCCATTGAATAATGAAACGAATAATGAAAAAGTAGTGTTACAGAGATTCTCTTTTGATCATTACATAAAGGGCACAAAGGCGATTTGTATCTCACTTTATTGCAGCCAAGTGTGTCTTCATCCACTTTCATTAGCGTTATATTTTATTTATAATTTCTCAATGGCCCTTAATTAATTCACTTCAGTGAAACTACAAATAGTTTCCCCTGTGGTTTCCTTGGTGTAAATAATTAATTGCCTGTTGGAATTATGATTGGGACTAATAAAAATCGTGCACTCCATTCTTCTTGTTTATTAAACGAAACATAGAATTCATGTGATGGCAAAAGCGATGCGATTTCTTGAGATGTGTAGCACCATGACATAGTCTATTTTCTTCCTCTTCTGTTCTTGGGTTGATGCAGCTGTGCATGCGCATATACCACTGACATTGGCAGCAGGATTTTAAAAAAATTAAAAATAAAAAAATAGGTGTGGCCTGCCACGTCAGGCGGGCTGCAAAGGGAGCGAATGTCTCAGCCGTAGTCGCATTCTCGGCCGCTCGACTGAGCTGAACGACGCTAGCTCTCGGGAACGGTTCGCGTCGGTTCGCGCAGGCGACGGCGTTCAAAGCGCGTTCCTCACATATTTTTTATGCCGATCCCAGACAACGGTCCCCAACTGGTGGCGCCACGGTGGATGACAGCATTTTCTATGCACGCGGCAGGCGGCATCGTCTTCATTAATCCAGCGGCCGTGCCATTGATATATATTTTATGTCAACGTTATGGAATGAACCATTTTTTGTGTGTATGCATGTACATGTGCGTGCATGTGTGTGTGTGTGTGTGTGTGTGTGTGTGTGTATGCATGTACATGTGTGTGCGTGCGTGTGTGTGTGTGTGTTACTCTACTGGAGTATAGTGACACCTTGAAATACTTTCTAAATACAGCTAGAATAGAAATGGGATAACAATATATTACATCTAATTTTTCTCCCACCTTTGTAAAGAGGACACACACAAATATCTTAAACTTTTTCGAATACACTACATACCACTTTCTAAGTCTAACACACAATTTTCGTAGTACATCGCATAGGACATTGCATATAAAATACACATGCTTCAGGAAAATTTTTGTATCCCATCATAACCAAAAGAAGTATATGATTTTTTCCCTGATGAATAATTAAAGCTATTCCATGAGAATTGTCTAAGTATGTATATCCGAATGTGAGTGCATTCAAATGAATAAAATTGTACTCTATTGTACGTTCCTTCGACCCCAATAGTCATTCAGTTTGCTAATTCTATGCATCCTTCGCGGCAGCTGTAGCATGGTGTAACTAGCTGTGGAGCTGGTTTGCTTGTTGAACGTGCACTCATCAAAAGAAAAATGGTTTATGGGGAAATTCTTTAATAAGGCGATTCACTTTGCAGATGTGGCCCACTGATCGAACGCTGTTGGATATGGGTTATTGGAGCACTCTGAAAAGTTACCCAAGCTAGCTGTGGCGAAGGAAGAAAAGTTTGTTAGGCACACCAGGATTGTTCTCAAGTTGACCTCTTTACAAATGTTTATTTCTTGCAGGAAGTAAAAATAAGCGTTACGTACCTCAGTGACCTTAATCAGGGTCAACTGGAGAAATATGAATTCAGATTAATCTCCAAGTCCGACACATTAAGCCCATAAGTTATTGTAATCTTTTGAGTGATCATGTGTCTGTCTTTGTGGCATTCTGGTTTGTTTACCACAGGTGCATGGCTTCAACAGCTATAAGTGTTGCTATGACTAGATCTTCTTCCCAGCATAAAAACACTTAAAATTATTCTAGAGGCAACCAAGACAGGACAGCAATATGATCATTAGCTGAATTTGAAGTTATCTCCAATGCTTCAATAACAGGCTTGTATGTATGAACATCAATACCTGCCTATAAAGACACACACTCTTTTAAACTTGCTGGACTGGTATGTTCCAAATGCGGCAATTGTAGGACATCAAAATCTTTGTGTTTTGATTTAACTTTGGCAAGTGCAGCTAGCTAGAATTTACAGTCATAGGAAAACTGCAGGTAATGGTAGTCATGTTTGTTAAGAGCTAACCTAAAATAAGCAAAATTTTTTTATAGTAAAAGATCAATTGAGTAAATATTTAAAAACTATAACCAAGATATATTTTGATGAGTAGAACTTGTTTGCTGGGCGAGTTGGCTGAGAGCTAATGAATACATTGTTGCGCTAACAGGAAAATAAAGACGTAGGAGGGCAGGTAAGGAACGATAGGTCGAGTGCTGAACTTCAACTGACTTTATTCTTACAGCAGAGAAGGAAAAATCCACAAATGCATGTGCATACATCAGTGTTGTCTAGAGAAATTACAGTGACGTTTTTAGCAGCTACATCTTGTTGTCAAACAGAAAAACAGATGTATCACTAATAAAACTCGTGCCTCTCTCTTTTATGTTATATGCCTCCAAAAGTTCTCTTGCTAACGTATCACCACTGTGCCAATTATCTTAATCTCACGTAGTAGTGGCTGGCATCAGCCTGCCACGCAAACCACGCAATGCACAGCTAAGTGCGCATAACCTTTGTTAATTATAGACAATTCATGCTCCCGGGCCCGGTCATTGACACACCTCCCTGTCTGTCCCGCGTAGGACTTCTCACATTTTATTTTACTGACAAAATTCTTTTGGCAATCTATAACTACTCGCATAAATTACAACAATTGGAAAATGGCACAAGTACTTCCTGTATTAAAAGATAAGCAAAGGAAACATTTGGCAAATATTGGCCAATTTCTAGATGTGGGTAAATATAAACTTTTTTTAATCCAAATCGAATATGAATAGTAAGTATTGCATATCGAACAGGCAAACGCAGATGCATATATATGCAGCAGGAACACTTATTTCGCTATAATTAGGTACCATTCCTGTTTTGTCTAGTATAGAGAAAGACAGCTAACTATAAGGGACAAAAGATCAGCTGATTGCTGTGTGACTAGCTTTCCAAAAATGCTAATAAATGGTTGCCAGAAAAGGGTCAGAAGTTGTGGAAAAACATAAAAAGCTGCATGCTGAAGGACTTGTGGGCCATAGATGCAGGTAAATGCGCCTGTTGTTAGGAAAGCATCACAGATTATAGTATAAACTATAAAACTGCTACAATGCTAGACAGCCAAAAACACTAAAGGTGCGACTACAAGCAAAAATCACAAATCGTCAAGGAGGCTTCTGCCACAGAACCGAAAACAAAGCTTGCTTAAACTATTCGAGTTGGTTTCTGCAGGGCTTCGAAAACTCTTGTAATTATCTTGTTTCTGATCATTTGCAAAGCTTTAGTCAGCGTATGGAGAACAGTAACCACATTTTAACATTTCGTTGTTGCAAAATATTCGGTTTGTTTTGAGTATTTGAAAATACTGACGCTCATATTTGAATATGAATACGAATAGTAAATGTGTAGTATGTATTCGATTTGTGTTCGAAACTTCAAATATTTGCCCACCCCTACCAATTTCCCTTTCAAGTATACCATGTGAAGTAATTATGACTCTTCCAATTTGATGAATCATCTGTTTTAAATAGTGTGCTTCATGTAAACCAGCTCAGTTTTTGACATTCACTCTATTGCAAAATTCAGCTTTTTGTATTCATTGTAAGCATTTGTCAAAATCTATGGCACTAGAAACTAGTGCCATTTCATTTTTCTAATACGCATAATATACTCCTCATTAAACTACACTCAGTGGAGGCAGACTCTAACATACCATCTTTGGATAAAAAAATGACCTGAGAATTAAAATGCGGTATGTTGCCAATGGCAGTAATGCTCACCTGATCAACCTAAAGTATGTCATATATTTCTGAGCATTATGTTAGACTATTTGTTTCTTTATTTATACAAATGATGTGCTTTAGTGTATCAATTCTAATATTCAAAGCTTGCAGAAGGAGACAGAAGCGTTCCAGTTCCGAGGCTGGACAAGTCCACATTAAGTGGCGAAAATCTGCTTCCATCACTGCAGAAAGGGACAGCTTGGACATGTCACATACAGTGGAAAGAACAGCCAGTCTGAAGTACAGGTGACATCTGGTGGGTAGCCCACAGCCTCCTAAGCACAACCTCCTCCACCCCACTAAGGTGAATGGGGAGGGAGCAGGCACTCGGTGGGATAAGAGCATGCGTGTCCTGCTGGAGGAAATTTTCACAAGTGCCGAGCAAGGTGGCTTAGGAATTGAGGCAGCAGAGGGCGGAAATTTTGTGCCGCACCTTTTAATGTGACGCCTTCTGCTTAATAGTAAAAGCTGCTGCCACCTTGCCAAATAGGTCACACGCTGGACAGCACTCATACGATAAATCAGCTTATATGTAGCCCCATCTGTACTACACTTGCAGATGTGCCGGTGGCCAGATCTCTTCTCTACGGAATTACACAGTGAAACAAAATTAAGAAACGGTACCCAAATATTCTCAGCGTAACAAATATATGCCTTCAAGAGCATAATTCCTTTATTAATGCAAAATTTTTTATGCCTTCTTTCCCGGGGTTTGGAGTGTTTATTCGGTTCGCTTCTTGTCGAACAAGATGGGCTGGTCTAGGGGACAGTGCAATAGTAAACTGGGTTGCGTGGTGGAGGTTTTCATGTCTTGCTAATTTGCAGGGCAGGCACACAATACTGCGCTGCAAAATGCATCGCAGAAGGTAAAGTTTTTTAGCATTTAATTACCTGCTTCACAAAAGCTTCACTTCACATAGATTATAAAATATTCATTGGATCTTAGTTTTCTGCTTTTTTAAGTAGCTGTCAACTCCATAATTACATTTCAAGGCCCGAGTTTCTCAAGAGTGCCACAAATTATTAATCACAGCATCTTTCACGTGAAGCACTCTAAAGGTGCCTTCGGAAGTGAAAAAGGAGACCTTTCACTTCACCAAAAGTGGAGGTGTTGCTGAAAGCTGCCAAATTATAGCTCTTCCAATTGTGCGCTTCTCTTAGAAATGCAGGAAACCCACTCTCCCCTCTTGTCCCATTTAGTGCTGAATGAACTCAGCTTTTGGCAGCATGTTAAATGCACGAGTATGCGTCAGTGCTTTCTGGCACCACGAGGCCACTACATCAAGTTTCAGTGACGTGAATAGTCTCTCTTCTCATGTCTGAAGCTGTGCTGCACTTGGCATGCGTGCTGAGCTGGTCGCATTAAAAGGTAATGTAATTGATTATTTGTTGTGCTCTCGAGGAGATGAGCCTCCATAATTATGCTATAATGTAATTACTGGGTTAACAGCTATCCAATAAAGAAATAAATATGAGACAAAAATTTCCTTTTAGTACTCCTTTAATTAAATCAGTCCTAGAGGTGCTTTTGTGTAGGCTGATAATGATGGTAACAACACTGTCTATGAACCACAGGAACCAGCATTGTTCGCATATGATGCAATTGATGATTCCCTAAATATTTTGTTATATTTTTATTCAGCAGCAGGAGGGCGCTGAAGCATTTTTAAGCAAGTTAGGTAAAATGCCTGCTTTTGTGACAGCACATGCACTGATTGCACAACTAGTGGAAGTACGAAAAAATTACAGAATGGCTCGAACAGAACAAGTGCACGAAGTAATGCTTTCGATCACCTGAAATGGAATAAATGCTTTCTTTTTTATCTGCCTTTGTGTTTTAACGCTTTGTCCTTCATGTGTAGTGGATATTTTAGTGCACCTCAAAAAATATTTTATTTCTATGCCTGCTTTTGTTAAGGCGAACTATTGACATGACAAAAAGATATTCATGCTCCCTTCAAGTTGGTCCTAAACAGAGCCTTTTGCAGGGACATACTTATAGGTCAGCTCAAGTGGTGACTGGAACTTCTTTGTTAGTTTGTTTCTTTGTGTATACTTCCACTCCATAAACTGTGCAATTCCTTTTACTTACAGATTATCCAAATAAGGATGTTTCTTCATATATACACTTATCAATATTAAATACATCAAATGCTGTGTGCACTCTTACCGTAATAAGGAACCTATTTTCAATTACCAATGAATGTTTTTGTACAACAAACATAAGTAAATTATCTTCATGTTACCAATGCAAAATTAGAGGGGACACAGAGACAAAACGCAGACACCACAAATGCTGGTGTGGTACCATTGCTCTGTGTCCCATTTAATTTTGCACTGGTAAAAAGAATCAGAATCCAGCAACCAACTAGCGCACCTAACAGCAATACGAATATGAATGATGCGCAGTGTTGGACAAAATCTGAACACATAAGTGGTAGAAAAGAACGATTCATGCTTAAAACTTGTCAGGATCACCAAGATCATCATCATCATCATCATTTTTATCTTCACCACTGGATACAAGGTGAAAAAGGGAGAGCCGGAAAAAAAGCCGAAATTTCTTCGGCTTGACAAAGCTCCGGTCTCCCAGACAGGCATGGTAGCAGCTGGTGCATCAATACAATCACGTATACAGTGTGGATATAAGAGTATTTTAAACACAAGTACATGTAGATACTTTTATTATATTATTACATAGAAACAAGTTATAATGCAGTTGTGTAAAATAACTCCCAGCATACGATTACAATCTGTTATCTTGCAAATTATTATTTGACACAGACTCAATCGCATATGTCATAAGAATGCAAAAGCAATATATATATATATATGTATACACATACACACACACACACACACACACACACACACACACACACACACACACACACACACACACACACACACACACACACACACACACACACACACACACACATAAATATAACAAATTTAACAGAAGTGTACAATAAGCACAACTTACCTACAGGAAACAATCTTGTTTTAGAAAATATTTTACACACTTGCAAATATATATGTGCGTCTATGTTAAAAAAAAAGATAGAGAAAGAAAATCTGCATATAGGCTGCTGCTTTCACGACGACACCTCGGCAACTTAGCCCAGAGTGTCATCACATCCTCGAATTTTAGAAACGCGAAGACACCCTCTGCAGCATCGAGTTCACAACGCAAACCCTGCCACGCAGTTCAGGCACAATCACTGCAGCGGAAAACCTGGATTTTAGGAATTGTAGTTACAAGCGTGAACGTCTAAACACAACGAGAGTACATCATAACTTCTGCAGAACTGTTAGAGCAGTTAACAATACACATCTATAAGAACAAATCCAATATTTTAGTTTTGTTTACAGAGAACACATCAACATTTTGTTGGTTGAAATAGTTAAGCAGGGAAGGTAGCGTATGTTTAAGGCGTTGACAGCCATAATTAGTACATGAGAAAGGGATCTACCATGGTGCCTGGCGACGATATGAATATGTACTTCTATTTTCTTGTAAAGTTGCCAGGGTTAGAAATGAATAGAGTTTTCCCAGCATAGCATTTCCATAGCTTAGTAATGTTTTGAATTTATATGCGGTCACGAGCTCTGATTGTTCTGTTTTGTTGGAAAAGCTCTTAATTGTGTATGTTCGAAAAAAGAAACGTTCGCTATCGCCCGAATCACTTTCTTTTGAAGTATTTCCAGCATTTGAATATTTTGCGCTGTAGTGTTACCCCACATAAGTGAACAGTAACTGAGGTGTGAATGGAAAAGAGCTTGATAAATGAGACGCTTAACTTTAAAAGGTAGTGCACTTCGATTTCGATTTAACACACCAACAACTTTTCGTACCTTTGAGTAAACATGACTAACGTGTTCATTCCAGGACATCTGCACTTGAATATTATGCCTAGGGTTTTTATGGATGACGTAATGTTAATTTGATATGAACCCAAAACAATATTATCTGGCAATGCAGTAGAACTTCCCCGAGCATGAAAAATAACGCATTTTGTTTTGGTTTCATTGAAGATGACGGCATCTGCCTTAGATCATGCTTGAAGTCCATAACAAACGGAGCTTGCTATAGGCGTTATTTCTTTTAAATCTTTACCTGTAAAGAAAACAGAGCAGTCATCTGCATATGCGACAAATTTACACATATCGCTTACTTGTACAATATCATTAATGTAATTCAGGAAAAGTATCGGGCCAAGGATGCTACCTTGGGGCAGACCCGCTGTCAAAGGTTTTATCTGCGATCTGTTCTCATTAATTTCAACAAACTGATGTTGGCTTTCTAAATAAGATCGGATAAGTTCAAGTGTTATTCCTCGGAACTCATATTTTTCCAGCTTTATCAGGAGCAATTTATGGTTGACTCTATCAAATGCTTTGCTGAAGTCTAAGTATAACCCTAAAGGCAGAATTTTTTTTTCAGTGTTCTCTAGAATAAGCTCCTTCTGTATACTTAAAGCAGCTTCCACAGACCGCTTTTTCTTAAACCCATGTTGACAGTCAGTTAGCAAGCTATGTTTTTGCAAAAAATTATCAATACGAAAGTTCAAAATTTTTTCGAGTCCCTTTGATAGCACAGGAAGTATAGAAACTGGTCGATAATTGCCAATATTATTTTTTCAGCTCCTTTGTGAATAACTGTTACTCTCGCTACCTGCATATTACGTGGGAACACTCCGGTTGACAGGGAAATATTAAAAATGTGCATTACTGCAGGTGCAAGTAAGTCTGCGACGTATTTAATTGGCCTAATTTCTAAATCATCTACATCTCGACTGTGGCTATTTTTCAAGGATGAAAATGTAATCACCTCAGGAATGCTAGTAGGTTTTAGGAATAAAGATTCTCTTAATGAAGCTGCATGCATTGTACCTTGATTGTCGTGATCTACGCATCCTACTTGAACAAAAAAATTGTTAAAATGGTTTGCAAGTTCTGTACCACTTACAAAAGTGCCATCAATGTCCAACGTATCTGTTTGTGTATCGACTGACTTCCGATTTAGTGTTTCGTTTATTTTTTTCTATACTTTGTCACTTCTGCGCATACAATCATTGTTAAATATATGGCTGTAGTAGTCATTTTTTGCCTTTTCTTTTTCTTTGTTCAATTTATTCCTAAACAGTTTATATTCTTTCCACTTTGACAAGTCCTTTGACTTGATAAAAGACTGATAAAGCTTACTTTTTTGCTTGATTTGCCTAATGAGTTCTTTCGAAATCCATGGGTTGCGCTGTCGATATAAAAATGGGCAGCCGCTGCTGCATATGGTGCAGTGTCTATGGCCTTAGATTGGTCACATGACATTCACCCTGTCTTGCAGAACGTGCAGCAGACAGTTAAAAAGCTGGCGGCAGAAACCAATTTAGGGGGAGACTGCCTGTGGATGACGTGACAAGTACATGCGTTTGGCATGCATGCTCAACAGGAGACAAGGTTAATTTGTGGACAGTTACCAGTTTTGCAGACTGTGGTATAGAAGTTACATAAACAGGGCCTGTTTATGTAGCTTCTATACCATAGTGTGCTACTCCATCTGTTGGCCCCCTTCTCGATTACAGAACTACAGGCAGTGCGCTGCATGTGCAGACATAGTTTCGTTCATTGCCAAGTTTTCATTCTGTTGTAAATTTAGTTATTAAAGCAGTGTTTCGTTCAGAGCAATAACGCCTTCCGCCACTTCCTGCTCCTTGTGAGAGGTGCTCATTAATTCTGCAACAAAGTGAAGTCGCTTCAAACTGCACCACCACCAATTATTTATATTTACCAAGTATTGATTTAAATACTCAATGAACTTTACATTTTCTGTACTTGCTGTTTTTTATTTGTTTACTCTTAGTATTCCCACCCACTCCTGGTTCAAAACCCCCTCAATAGAAATAGTTGAGACACTTTAAAATATAAACCTATCCCCATATAATGTATCACATTCTCAATTAAGGGAAAATGAGACATCCACCCTATTGTAGCAGTTGCTACAAAGGAAACCCATACGGGTTCCTAGAAAGAAAAGACCTTGCAGTTGAAGAAAAATTCATCCTGGTCCGTGACTCAAACCCAGGACCACCGCCTTTCCGGGGCAGCCGCTCTACCATTTGAGTTAACCAGGCGGGTAGCAGATAGCAGAGTGAGGTCGAATTTGTCAACAACAGGAACCCATATGGGTTTCCTTTGTAACAATTACTACGATTGGGTGGATGTCTCATTTTCCCTTAATTGGTTCTCTCCACCTTGCGAACTTCCGCAGAACTACTATATCAAATTCTCACTTCTGCAGTTATCCATTAAGCTATAGGACTAGCTGCCAATTATTCTTCTGTGGAGGAATGACCGTGAGGGCTTCAGTAAAGCATGAACCATGGCTTAACCTAAATATAAATTGTTGGATAATATACTACTAGTATATCAGTTTATGCTTGTGTTAGACTCATACATTAGACTCTTCATACGGCACTATAATGTTGAATGCATTCATTCTGTGCACTACTTGTGATCAGTTCTTCCCATTGCGTTATCTATTTGTTTTGCTCCCTTTCACGTACATACAGCCAAACTGAGGGACATTCAAGGAAAATGGATTAATATGCAGGTTTGGTGATAGAATGAGTACCAATGCCACGGCACAGCTTTTCTCTCACTTCACTCATACTATTTAGCACATTCAGCACAATGATGAAGGCTTTTGCTCATTACAACAGTAATTAAATACGACAAATCAAAGCGATATTCACGCTCACTTTGTTGACAGAACCATATATGTTACAGCTAAATGATTCTAACAGTGTGCCTTTTCATTGTGCTTTCTCCACTTCCTTGAAGGGGCTAGTTCTCACTTTTGTACTACAGGCATGCAACAGGTGATATTGCTTTCACAATGGTCATGTTGATTATTGAGCCTAACTGTGTGTGACGAGGATGTTGAGATGCTTGTATTTCCACCACATGCCTGGCAATGCTTCCACCTCAAGCTTGGAGGTTCCCCTCAGTTAGCTTGTTCCTTCTCGAGACATGTGAAAAAAAGCGTTCAGCTGCAGCTCACTTTTGCATGGAAATATGTGAATTACAAAATGGTTAAGGAAAAAGCTAATAAAGCCAGCCTGCAAGAGGGCACTGACCTACGAGATAACTATGACTGATAGCCAGTGGCAGTGCAAGCTGTGTTGTATTCACTGCAAAAACAGCAACACTTCCACGATACTGCACTCAATAATTATGAATAATCAATAATATTAAAGCTTCTGCATCAATTTCTGTTACTCATGTCTGTGTGAGGCATTTTCTGGAGGACAGCATTATGCAATGATTAAGAAATGGCACCTTGCCAAGAGCTGCCAATAGGCATAATTAATGTTGTCTTGTAAATTTTGCTATGTGGCAGCAGCAGTTGGCCCTTGATGCTCTATGCTTGCTGGAAATGCAACTGCTTTTAATTAAACAGGAAGAAACAGGAAGATCCTAACTCAGTAGTTCAGGCTTTTGTATTGTATGCCTGTACGCATTTTCATATCTATTTCCTCAACCCAGAATAAGGTTTAGTCGAAAACTACATGCTTGTTATCAGTTTGGTTATTTGTGTTATAGAATCAGCTGTTAAGACCTCACTCATGCTTTTACACATCTATCCCCCGCACGGTCACCAGCATGCACACATAATGTTCAAAGAACCCATGCAGGCAGCAAACTAGACGTAGCAGGAGAAAGCTTTGCAGGTAACGAGCACAGCACATGCAGATGCTAATGAGCCCCTTAAAGTGTGTCTAGTGAAATCCTGGAGCATATAATTAACAAAGGTGTGGAGAACCATGGTAGCAGATGCAGATGCTATAGCAGCAAGGAACTTTGTAGGCATGGACTGGTGCACTTGTGCAATGTCCTCCAGTGATGTCCCCCTCGGGGTGTCACCGTAGGGCATTGGTAAACAAATAGGCAAGTGGTTAGACACGGTAATGTGAAACTAGGCATACAGTAAGTAGGTCCAGTGTAGGTACTAGTGAGTCTCATATATGCTTTCAGCAATGTCATAAAGCCTGCAATTAACAAAGGTGCAGTGAACCTTGGCAAAGGGTGCAACTGCCACAGCAGCCAGCAGCGAGCTTTCTCAACTTATTCCAACAGTCACTAAACTTCAAGCTGACTTGATCTCTCCGAAGACTGCAGCATCAGCTAAAGATAGCGTTCGGAAATTTTTGCGAGCCTTTAAGGGATCGCTTTACACTATTAATAAATGTCTGCGTAGATCTGCTAAATGTTTTGTGGGTGTTTCCAAAATTTTTATTGATCTGATTGAGTCTCATTCCTCAATTGAACCTGCATACTTTTCACTTTTAACATTTTTACGGCTGCTTGGTTACTAAGTTACCAAGGTAACATTTTTCGCTTGATGTATTTCTACGAGAAGTAAGCACCGATTTCTAAAAGAGAGATAGAGAACATGTTCTCTGGATAATCCGCCACGGTCTTTTTGTTCTGCATCGAAGATAATCTTTCGAAACCCATTTAACCACGGCCTATCGGTGGTCCATATCCGATTTTAGCCAGTAGTTTTAGCGCGCAGTGACTGCTGTCAGCATAATAACTATCAGGTTCCGCTGCCCACGTGCTTAAAGCTATACAAACACCGTTTTGAATGTTAACGTACGGCAAGGATTGCGGCGCAAGATGTACCGACTGTTACATGTTGCGCATTGCCTTTGCCTCAAACGCTGATACGTTTACGCGAGCTAGGTGACTTGGAGAATCGCAAATACACACTAGCGCGTTCACGACACTATGCACCTACAGCTAACTCCCTGACTAAACAGCGCTGGTGCCACAATGTTGGTTATCTGCGCACAGAATAACTGTCGCGCCCATGGCACGAAAGAAGTCAGAGGCAGGAAACGAGCGCCATTGCACATTTCAAAGCCGTCGAGTCGGTGACGCATGTTCGGCCAGTTTCGGCACGTGCTCGTACTTTCGGCCAGCTATTTAAGGTAATTTAAGAATATATTTTGCATTATTACTTTTTTGCCGCATATTTAAAATATTTGTTTGTATTATTAATATTCTTTAAATTAAAGAATGCTAACAACACTGGTAAAAATCGGCACTGATTATCGTTTATGTCGCTAGGCGACGTACCAAGCGCGTCGACGGTTATCTTCTGCGCTTTTGTGTGCGAGTGGAAAAAGAGACCCAAGCCTGAGCAAGAGGGTAAGAGGGAAAGGCTGGAAAAGCATTGCAGCGTCGGTGTGCACGAAAGGTGCGCCTAACTATATCTACTGCTGCTGCTTACAGTGGCAGTCGACGCAGTGCTATAGCTGGTCATGTAACGTAACTCTAACACAAGGCATCCACCCCCTTTATCCCAGGAGCTGGCCGCACCACTGTTCAGCGTCGATGTCCTGTGAACGACGTTTCTGCCGCCGACAAATTGAGCCTGAAACGCCTGCCGTGAGAAATTGTTGGGTTTAAGACTAACGTTACATCCGAGCGCTTAGCCCCGAGGCCTGCTGACGGTCAACATGCAAGAGGTACAGCAGCGTGAGCCACGCTTTAGCCCAGTCGCGTCTTCTTTTTCTCGGGCGGAAATGCCAACGGCTCAGTGCGTTCGCTGCCATAGTAGCAGCAGTCGGCGCGACTTCACCGTCCTGCCATGCTTCCACGCAGTATGCCTGAAGTGCCTCGACGAAGTTCCCGACAAAGGTTGCGACGTGGTCGGCTACAAGTGCCCTGTTTGCCAGGAAAATCTTTACGCTCTATCTCAGTCGATTCTCATCAGTAACATTCTGAATGTTGTCCACGAGGACTACGATTACAGCGCCTGCAGCAACTGCAATGAAGGCAAACGGGCTTCGGGACGCTGCCGAGACTGCAACAACGAGCTGCTCTGCGACAACTGTGTTTGGGCCCACCAGCGGGTACGTCTCACCAAAGACCACGAAATCGTGAGCGTCTCCTCCGACTGCACCGCGGCGTCGGCCATGCCACCTGCAGACAGCCAAACAGGCCTTAATCAATCCTGGTCCGACCGCCACGACTGTCAGGTGTTGCGGCTTTACTGCGAGACATGCTGCGAAGCTCTCTGCAGTGACTGCACTGTCAAGGAACACGGATCTCATAGCCTGGTGTACTTGCAGGATGCGCTGAACAGCGCGCGCACAGCTGTACCGTCTACCCTGGCCGATATGCGCTCCGTCGTTACTGTCCTCCAAGAGAGCATGGAACGCTCCCGCCGCATGTCGGAACGCTTGCGTGTGCGTACCCAAAATGTAGCCGCTGAAGTACGCAGTACTGCTGGACGCCACCGCGTCGCTCTGAACCAGCGCGAGCGAGACCTGTTACAGCGGCTTGACCAGGCACAGCAAGTGAAAGAGCAGGCGCTTAAACGGCAACGTGACCAGCTGAGCGCGAAGCTTGAGCGTCTGGAACGAGCCGCCAGCGACCTGCAGCAGGCAGGTGACGATCTGGATTTGCTGCGAGCGCGTCGTGAAGCCCAAGCACAGCTGCAAGAGGCTCGAGACGCACCAACCGAACCTGCCGAGGACGACCATATTGAGTTTACTGCCCCCGACGGCGCTTTGCTGGCAGCTATTGGCACTTTAGGCTTTCTCAGCAGCGCCGGATACGGACCCAACTCGAGCGCGGCTGGCGAGTCGCTAGTGCGTGCCGTTCGCGGCCGTAGCGCTACATTCACGGTCCACGCGCGCGACCACTTGGGCGAGTCTCGACTTCTGGGCGGGGACCCGGTCCAGGTGACGGTGCGCGCCCCGGACGGAACCCTATGCCGCGCCGACGTTGTCGATCGCCACGACGGCACCTACCAGGTGACCTTTCAGCCACAGCAGGAGGGTACGCACATCGTCCGTGTCCTGTTGCGTGGAGCAGATATTCAGAGGAGCCCATTTGCAGTTTCTGTGCGTGCCAGTCGCAACTATGCGGCCATCGGCGAGCCTAGCCTCGTGATTGGCTCTGAGGGCAGTGGTGACGGCCAGCTCTGTCGTCCCTGGGGTGTATGCACGGACTCCCAAGGTCACATCATTGTTGCTGACAGGAGCAACAACCGAATCCAAGTGTTCAATGCAGATGGAACCTTCCGCCTTAAGTTTGGCACTCGTGGGGAACTGCCAGGTCAATTTGATCGGCCTGCTGGAGTAGCCTGGGATGAAAGCCACGGAGGGCGAATTGTTGTTGCTGATAAGGACAACCATCGGGTGCAAGTTTTCGACTCTCGGGGCACTTTTCTTCTAACATTTGGCGAATGGGGCAGCAAGAGTGGTCAGTTCAACTACCCATGGGATGTTGCAGTCAACTCGGAAGGACATATCTTGGTGTCAGATACTCGCAACCATCGAGTGCAGCTGTTCCAGGCAGATGGAACCTTTTTGAACAAGTATGGCTTTGAGGGGCCCTTGTGGAAGCAGTTCGACTCCCCACGTGGTGTGGCCTTCATTGGCGACGGTCATGTGGTAGTCACCGACTTCAACAACCACAGAGTGCTTGTGATCCGGCCTGATTTTCAGTCTGCAAGCTATCTGGGTGGTGAAGGGAAGGAGCCAGGCCTGTTCCAGCGACCCCAGGGCGTGGCTGTTGATCTGGAGGGTCACATTGTGGTAGCCGACTCTCGCAACCACCGGCTGCAGGTGTTCCGGCCTGATGGCAAGCTGCTCGCCTGCTTTGGCTCCCAAGGTCAGGAGCCTGGCCAACTGGACCTTCCTTCGGGGCTCTGCATCTCTCCTGAAGGCCGAATCGTTGTTGTCGACTTTGGCAACAACAGGGTGCAGCTCTTCTGAAGATGTAAGGATGTGATCAGGTCTATGTGGCTGCTAGTGATTTCAACACCTTTTGTGTTCCCACCTTTTGTTGCACTTTGTTTTTCTTGTAATGGAAAGAATTTTGTTCTTATATGTGCCTGATGCTTTGCTTGTTTTGGAGGCCTCGTAGTTGCTGTTCTAAACCTGTTTAAAAATGTGGGCCTGATGGAGAATCAAGCACACTAGTCAGGTGTGAAGAGCATTCTGGGTCCCTGGCCCATGTGCATAAGCCAATATGAATTGTGCAATAACGTAAGGCAATGCAGCTGCTCTTATCACATCAGTTTTATATGCCATTTTATTGCCTCGGAGTACCTGCCCAGCAGAAGTACGGCACTTTTTAACATCTTGAGTGTTCTCATTTGTGTGGTCACAGGTTTGCAAAGCGTGTCTGGATGACTAAACATTCGAGGTTCTAAAGCAACCCAACAAGTTCCTATTTTATACAGTATTGTCGATTTTATACTCTGTGTTGCACTGGCCTGATAGTCTGTGTTTTCACAAGAGTGAAGTTCCTATGTGCCATACCATAAGGTTCCTTCTAAATGTACAAAAAAGTATCATGCTGCAGAAACTACAAATATGCCGCAGATGTGGAAGAAAACCTATGCCAATTGTAAGAAATTAGCTTATCATTGCCACTGGTGGCAAATAAGAGCTTTTACTCATTTTGTTTTTGTTTCAGTGTGTCAGCTCCATTGCCACTGGAGGTGCCTTTGATTGTGCTTGAAATTGTTTGATCAATGTGTTTTTGTATTGTAGTCCAGATGTTTAGTTTTTTTGCCCACGAGGCTGTTACTCAGGACTGGCTGCTCTTGACAAGTGCTGAACTGTACACTTATAGCACCAAAGAAAGCATTGCATGCTGTAGAGACCTTGGTCAGTCTGCATTTGCATTGCCTGATGCTCATTGTGAAAGATCTGAGCTGTGCTGCAAAGCCCTGTTGCAGTTCAAGCACGTCTCTTTTGCATTTTTTCTCTGCAGAGGTTTTGTTTGTTTGTTTTTAAGTGCAAATGCATGTATGTGTTCACTTGTTTGCAATTTGCATAACTCCCTTTTTAAATGCTTGTTTAGCTTTAAAAGGAGCGTTCTGTGATAAATGACGGGCATTTTTGCAATCTTTTTTTTCCCCCTGGCTTTGAGGCAAAGCAGCACACTATGTACTCACTGATGGCCAAAAAAAAAAGGCTTAGTATAAGAAAACGTAGTGTGCTTAATGTAGGTCTTTGACGCCATTAGATTTTTAGATATTCCTGGCACCCAAGCTGCTAAATTTTCTCGCTGTAAGCTACATTTAATGCATTGAACTACTTGGTGAAGCTTTCCAGGAACTAGTGAACATTCCAAACCTTTCATGTTGCTTGAGTGCTGTAAACTGAGCACATTATGGAAGAATGATCTTGAAAGTTTTTAATGCTTTTCTTTTTGCCAGCAGTGCTGGCAGACAGTGCTGCTTTGGCAAAGTTTCAGAGGCAGATTCTCAGGAATTGTAATTCTGCCTTGTTTTATGCTATGCTATTTTTATAAAGTTTGTGATACGAGAATAAAGTTCCTGAGTTTTTATCAAATGGCATGACTGTTTCCCATTTTGTTTCCAATTATTTCAATTGCTTTCGTGGGTCTAGTGACCATAACTGCATGCTTTCTTGGTATGTGTACTTCTGATTTTTTATTCGTTGACTGGAGGTTATGATGTCTCAAAGCAACAATAGCTAGTGGAAGGCTCCAGATTTTAAGCTTTATCATTAACATTAACCCGAAGCTTGGCGTTTGACTTTTAGCTTTGTTCAAGCTGAGCTGCCATGCAGCTGGTAAGAGCAAAGCATGTCACTTGCTTTTTGTTTTGGGCTTATGAAGTCTGTTTTGGTTATCTTGCATGCATTGTTGTGTACCCTGTTGTCACACTTTGTACAAGCAATTAGTATTAGCACTGTGAAGCATTGGCTCACTAAGAAGTGGGCTGGTATTTCTTTAGCTATTGACTCCTGCTAATGTAAAGCTAACATGTCAAGGAATGCAAGTGTTGTATCTGTTAGCTGGCTCTATTAGTGGGTGCAAAGACAATTGCATCTGGTCAGGAAAGACCATGGTAATTAAGACAGTGCCAACCAAGGTTTTACCTTGGTTGGCACCGTCCTTTAATTGCTGCGAATTTGTGGGATGCATCGGCTTTCTTATATGCATCCTGGAATTCAATGGTGGTGTCTGCATTAGTGTGTCAAGCCACTGCAGTGAGCTTCTCGATTCCAGGCTGCATTCTGAAGCTACGAGGACAGCATTTTCATAGCTCCCATGCTCTGCAAATTTTTGCACTTGTGTGCGTGGAGTTTCTCTCGAATTTGTGCCACTTGAATTTCATAGTTCCTAAGCATAACTTTCATGGCTGCTTGCTACATGTGGTTGATGTTCCTACCATTAACTTTTCCACTTGAGGCCATTGCATAACTGTTTGTGGTTTTTGAAGACTTAGTTTCATACATCTTCACTGAGCCGTCCAACGGCAGCCAACTACCTCACTGCACCTGTCTGTGTGAGTGACCGTCTGGGTCTACCTCCGAATGTCTGATGTAATTTGATAAACATGGGGCAGCACTGACACCATCTCAAGAGGTTCTGAAAGTTCCTAATGTCAGATAAGCAGCCTGGTGCACAGTAGGACATTCGGGCATTTACGTGATGAAGTAAATAAAACCTTACTAAAGGGATGTGAAGCGCAGAGGTAGCACCAAAGCTTCTGCTATTTTGAATTTACGCAGATGTATCACAGTTCCTAAGTCGCATTAGCGACGTCTCCAAGCAAGAGTTCCTAGGCTTCAAGAAGCAATTCACTTTTTTAATGGGCGATGTTCCTGTACTGTGTGTGTTATGGAGCCTGTATGCCTCTTTTTGGGAGCCATACAGCAACAATTTTACCTCGCTTTGTCAGTTGGTCACGATACCTGCCTGGAGCTACAAAATGAAACCTGTTGCATGCCCACAGGGAAATATATTGCATTGTGGTGGTGCTGCACCTGGCGTTGACTAGATGCAAATATATGTCTAGTGGCGTTATTTGTACCCTCGCGTGCGTAAGCATGCATCTTCCGCGTAGCTCTTGCGTCGCGGCTCAACAAAGGGCCACCACAAGGTGACAAGGTGAACACTTAGGGGGACTAAGTCCCTGCCACTCTTATAAAGCTCTCCTAAGAGGCGTCTTTGTGTTTTGATTGTGTCGTTTAGCATTGTAAGTTGAATGTGATGTGCTCGCATGGGTTTGACCCTATCGCGGTATTTTCGCTACTTGAGATCGATACGCGTGGCGTACAATTCTGCTGTTTGTCAAAGTTCTTGAGCCGAGTGAGCCTCGCGTATGTACGCCACGACAATTTCTAGTCTTTTCTTTTTTTCGTCAAAAAATTATTGTTCCGGCTCTCCGTAGGGCTTTAGACAGTGATACACTGAACGCAGAAAGGCTGGTTTATTTTCTCTTCGAAAAGCGCACTCGCGAAAACGCGCGGCGACGTTTCAAGTCTTTCGGCGCGGCGCTCACTTGGGCAGAAAGAGGGCGTGATGCGTCTGCTGCGAAAAGCCGCATGCAATTTTTAGTATGAAGGTTTGATTCATGGTCTTACGCTGAATTATAATGGCAGATCCAGAGCAGTCCCCCAGCTGTCCGAATCATGCGTTTGTAGCACTCGCTCGCACAAACTTATGCAAAGAATACCCGCCAACCCTTTCGGCTTGTCGGCATTTGCTAAACGATTTCGGATGCGCTGGCACCAGCTCCTGCGTCCGCCGCACCTGCTCCTGTCATGAGGCGGCATGCTGAAAGGCGTGCGGAACTTTTGTAAATTATGTGAACAAAATTCGAACAAGAACTAAAAAGACGGTATGGCCAGCTGTCAACTTACCTTTTCATGTGAGCCGTGGTGAAGCCGTCGGGGTAATAATTCTTTTGTTCCCTCCATCGCTGTGGTCGTCTAAACGGGATTCTTCACTGCTTCAATTTGAGAGGCTGGTTTTCGAGTCAACACTGTCTTAAGCAGAATAAACTGCAGCGCAATAGTGCGACACGATTGCTTATCCATGGCTGCAGCAAAACTACAAAGGGTGCATTTGTTGACTGCTCTTTTAAGCGAAGGATTCTGGTGCTGTTCTGCACATTGTCATATCCCGCCACATTGTCGAATTCTGCAGTGGCAGCATGTTGAGCCAATCAGAGCCGACAAGCTGCAAATTCGACAATATGGGGATTTGTACAATGCCCTGAATAGTATTGCTGGTCAACGGTCGCTTTATACACTGTGCACACTTCCGTTCGAATCCGCCGATTTCAACGGAAAGGTCGCAACTGCTTTACGGAGCCATCTCCGACGGTAGGTCCGTTCTCAATCAGCCATTGCAGAATATGGTGTGCACTCCCAGTCTGACATTCAAGCAGAAGTGCTCCAAAAAAGCATAATGCTTCGTTCAGAAAATGCTCTGAATGCGCCATTTAAGTTCAGCGTGAGCCTGTCGTGCACCTAATCAGACAGCTGTCGTCCTTTCCCTGTGGACACATGCCGAGAACATGTCTGTCGAAAATCGCTCGAATAACGATGGACTTGAGACAGCAGCCATCTGGACCATGCACAGGGAGTGCCGAGAGCGCCTAATGCAAGCTTTTCATGGGGAGCCGAGTTCTTTGCTCATGTAGTCGTTCTTTCAAAAGACTGTTGTGCGCGACGCAGTAATATTCATTGCAAGCGTCATTCGGGGCGCTCCGACAAAATAAAAAGAATCGTCCAGGGGACCGAACTATACAGAGAACGCTGTTGGAGTTAGCCTAGCTACATCTACACGGAAGCACAAAGTGCCGAGAAGACTAGTTTAGCAGGACCCCCCTCCCCCGTCCCCCTTCCAGCTTGGCTGCTGGTATTGGAGAAGTGTCTCACGGCGAGAGCTATTTTTTTGACAAGAGCAAAGCTCGGAGCGTGGACTGGTTACTTTACGTGCTATACGAGCGCTTGCAATAATGTTCCTACGTACAGAGTTGGTCAGGCGTAGCGTTTTCCAATTCTAAACTATTCGTGTTTCTCTCTTTTTTTTCGTATTTGTATTTGTCCGCGTGACTAGTGGGTTTTCAAAACCCAAAACTACGTTGTCAATTCCTGATATTTCAGCCCGCCCTCTAATTTTCTCTTTCTTTTTCGAGCCAATGCTCGAGTTTTCTGTTCTTGTTCTTCTGCGCTACTAACGTCGCTGTGTGGCCCGCAACGAACATTTCTGTGCTTGTTCGCGAAGCGACATTTATTTAGTACAGAACAGATGAAGTTAAAGAGCACAGTTATCGTTCTCTTTGTACGCTGCGGCCGCAATAGTGGAATCAGGTGCTGTATCGGCATTCCCTTCGTTTTCTTTTTCTTTTCAAGGCATATTTTAGAAGCAAAAGGCTCAACAGTCGATCGCCGAAGCGAATTTTTCTTCCTTTTGATTTCTGTTGTTAGTTTAAATCGCACTGACGAGCGATGCATATTATTTTAGCTCCTTCGTCGCGTACTTCCTTAGAAATCACTGTATTGAATCCACGACTCCTGAAGGGAAAAAATAAATAAATAACATGTTTAGAAGGACGGAGCATGGTCCTGTTTGCGCGAGAGATAAGTTCTGTTCCTGAGATGACGAATACCTGGTCCAGGGGCGTCGATCACGGCGTGCACTATGCCAAGCGTCTCCCTGATACTCGTAGCGCACATGTCTCCTGTGACCAGAATATGTAGCGGGGAACAAGACGGAGCAGGAAAGATAGAAAAAAAAAAAAGAAAAAAAAAAGCGACGCTGTCGTGCTCAAGGCATCATATGCCTGAAAACGATGAGTATAGTTATGTCGGTGAATTATGTGTATATGTGTGTTATCTAGCGTCAGTGATGTTTCCCATACTGTGTCAGTGGTGGATATAATGATGCTTACTGTCGTGCATTGCACTTATGTGAATATGACTGTGCGAACTGTTCTCCATGTGAACTCGGAAGTGATGCACATGATTTGTATCGTTCACTTGTTTCTGCGGTCGATAGAAATGGCTCTCAGCAGCGATGTTCCTAACATTGTCAATAGCAAAAAAAAAAAAAAAAAAAAAGAACAGAGACGGAAAGAATGAGCATTCACTTTTTCTTCTTTTCTTTCTTTCTTTTTGAGGTCGTCCGCACTTTGTTCAAATGGTAGTTCCTGATACCAAATGCTCCGTATCGCCGTAATTAACATTGTTTTACTGGGTGCCGGGTCTGCTTACTATGTGGCTACCAACAATAAAGAGAAAGAGTTGGATATGTAAGCCAATTAAGCTGCGGGCATGACTATACGCTGGTGCATAATGAAGACGAACAAGGACGCTTACTATGGTTTGCGCGTAGTAAGCGTCCTCATTCGTTTCGGAAAAAGAGGGAGCGAAGAAAAACAGTTGTTGCACGGTGGAGGACTGCTATATATTAAATATTAACGCATTAACAAATTAGCGCATATAGAATGTATCGGCGCTTTAAAATCGGATGCATGTGACTCCTGGACTGAAACGCGCTTATTACATCCCTGCCTGGAGCCATTTCAATCAAATACTGTTGCACAGGTCGTATGCCGTGCGCTAAACGCATAAGAGTTGATTGTTCCGAAAGGCGGTTGGCTACGACTAAGCCAGCAGATGAGTTCCCCGCCGGACGCGACCGTAAGGGATATGCTTGGTAGAATTCCTTTTCCTGCTTTAAATTTGCATCCCAAGCTCTGGCACGCTAACCAGTGGTCAAAATGCGGCGCTCGTCTCATCCTTTCCAGCCTTCACGACGCTGGCTAGGCAGGCTTCCTCACCCTCCACTTAAGCCTCCCGTCTTCCATTGTAGCCGTCCAACACTAAAAGTGTGCGCAGGGCGCAGTCTGCCGCCAAGCGGCGCACAGCCTGCGCAAGCGGCAAGGCACATGGCGAAGCAGAAGAGTACGATAATATCGCAGATGCGAACGCATTCGGTGTGCTGTGTAAGGTCAGGACCCTTTAAAACAAAGCAGTGCTACATTTAATTAAATGTTTAGTTTTGCCGGCCGGTCTCAGGTTCATAGCGGGTACCACGTGCGAAACTACTGCTCTGGAGCTCCTGGCAGCAAGACAGAAAGCCAACGACCGTCTGCTGGAAGCATGACTATGCGTCACTATATACTGACGCCGAAAGCGTAAAAACCCGTTGCTCGCAAGGCCTCCCAGTGCAGCGTACGTTGCTCCTCTTGGTGTATCTGCGAACTGTTGCCCCTGCGTAAACACAAGACAGGGCCAGGCTTGTGCGTAACGGCTTCATGTAATTAATTAATTAGTTGTAGTCAATCACATTCTTTTAGTTTTGTAAGTGATCGATTACTTTCTTACTCGGTAGTGCTCATTGTAATTCAATCACTTTTTTTTTCAGTAACCAGTTATATTATTGACGATACTAGCTGTAACGGGCCGCGCAGCTTTGAGCACTTGATTTTGGCAAGAACTGCAACAGAACGCCCACGGTCGGTGCTACGCTCAGCAGCCTTGCATATCGGCATGTTCAGATACGTGAATCCCCCGTGCGCTCCGTATTTGTTTCCTCATCTTGACGCTCCACCAGATGAGTGGAACCGGCGCTGCTACGGCTTAAAAGCGATGGCCACGTAACACGTTGATGCCAGGTAGTTATGGACGATTTTTTTTTTAGCTTTTCGTTGGCCCTATACCAGGAGTGGTAGGGTCAATAAAATATCGGCCAATGAAATGTCGGCCCTACCGGTAGATCTAGCAGGTTCTAATTATTGTGTATATGCAATGTTAACAGAAGCTGGAAGGAGAGGAACATAAGTAATCGGTTACTTTTCAGTAGTAATTCCTCAGTTACTTTGTTGGGGCAGCAATTGGTCACTGTAATCAATTGAATATTTAATTATGCAATTGTAAATGGTCACTTTCTTTTTTTTTTCTTCTGCAACGTGTACAAGTCTGGCTAGGGCGGAGTAACCATGCGGATAAAGCATCTTGATGGAGAAGTCTTTCTGTCGCGTTTCTTGCTGAAATGCAGTAAGAGTGCAGCATAAATATCCGTCTCTCGTGCGGCATTGTCCGCGCATTCCGAGACCTCTGCGCGCATCATGAGCGACGCATCTCAGAAACGAGGTGCTTATTGTTTAGCTGAGCTTATCTAGACCTGCTTGATAACAGCGCGCCAGTTCGTAAGGGGGTATTGGAGCTGCACTGGTTCGTTCTGTGTTCCACGTGTTCGTTTACTTTCGTTTGTAGCTGGCGCATCTAACGGAGCTGCTTAGAGGGCCTAGTAATATCACGCGGGGTTCACAATCTCGCTCGCCGCAGCGCGACTGGACGGTTGCAAAAGGAGATGGAAGAACTGAGAGGGGAAAGAGCGAGACAAGCTTGGCTGTTCGGATGGAGGCAGCAAATGTGGACTTGTGCTAAACTAGCGGTGCTTCGTTATGCTACTGGGCGTGATGTCGGGGATCCGCTTCCTGACCACAGAGGCCGCACACCGGCGACGGCGGATTGCGAAAGCGCTTGTGCACTCAATGCGCATTAACATCACTAGGTGGCGGAACCCTCGTTTCATAGTCCAGATATAGCTTCGATAAGACGCCAATCATGTCTTATTATTGGAGGTGGTCACTCTAACTAGCCTCCCTGGCTAGGTACATCGAACAAACCTAGTCATGAAGGAAAAAAAGTGTCAAAGATGGTACTGCCCGGTCGCCGATAGGGTCATCGGCGCGGCAGGATAAGCAAGAAAACACTGCGGTTCGCGTTCACGTGCTTATTCTTTCCTTTTGTTTTATTTAGACAGGTGTTAAATTATAGAACCAAAAGCTCTCCAACTGGTCGCTATATACCTCTGTTCGGCTGAAATCTGCGATAGCTTTTCCCTGAAACCGTCAAGCTTACGAACAAATCGAGTGAGCTCGCCTCTGTGAGTTTCAGGGGATGAACAGTTCAGTGGTTAAAGAATAAGAAGCAAGTTATGGGACTTTTAAGCAAGGAACAGGGACACCCTCCTCAACCTCTTCAGAATTTGGGCTCCTATGCCTTGCAAGGTGATAAAAGAGCTGCATAATTTTCCGCGCGTCACCCGGGACTGAATATTCCTTCCTACGCGTCGCAAACGGCGCGGTGCAGTTCCTAGAGCTACCGGGTGCGCCCACATTCCCGACCCAAAAAGAATTCACTTCCCGGAACCCGACGGGGCTCTGTAACGGTGCGTCGAAGACGCCCGGACTATCCGCCGCCGATACCCCCCCTCCCCCCCCTCGACAGGCCGTGCACGAGTTGACGCGCAGCGTCGACCCCGCTCGAGCCCCGACTCCCCACTAACCCCACGTAGCTCTCTGTAATCCGCGTGTACCATCGTTGTCGTGGCTGGTTCAATGTTGCGTGTCGTTGTGTCTCTTTTCCTATATGATAGCGAGTCAGCCGCGCTGACAGGGGTACAAAGCACACCTCAGAACTAAGTTCGAGCTGATTTGTAACGCGTCGACTATTAACCAAGTTCCTATAGGATCCGAAGTGTGAAACTTCGCGCTGAGTGCCACTATACTATTCTACTCTTATATACACTACATACTCGAAGACGACTATAGATGCAAGGACTCTGCGGAGCTCTGTCATATGTTCCTATCGAAACAGCATGCGTGTGTGTGTGTTGAAACGCAAACTACATAACTGTTATATTTACGCGCCTGACGAAGTCAGCGCAGAGAACTCCTAAATGTCGTGCACGAATTGACAAATTTGCCACAAGCGACACAGCGCGCACGCGAATTTGAAATCGCACTGAGTCTACCCCGCTCTTGTCTGGGCGCTCGCCTCTTGGCATCACGAACATTTAGTGTCTAAATCATGATTTGCTAAAAGGAAATGTTATTTGTTTGAAACGCACTTGGAGAATGTCTACCGAGTCGTGTGAACTTTAATTTTGACGCTGTCCCTTTGTGTTTCGATCTGTGTGTATGTTCGTGAACATGGCAATCTTTTATTATTATTACTATTATCATTATTGTTTAAGGGGTAATAAAAGTGTCATTTATTCTAGCCAGGAGCTTCTGTCTTTCTTCTGCATGCTGTGCGTCGAGGCTTGTAAAACTAGACTCGGAACGCTGTCAAAGCACATCCCATCACGTGACGAGTGGGCAAAGGCGCCCTTCGCCTGCCTTACCAAAGTCGTTGCGTTTCTCTCTCTTCCTTGTCCCGTTTCTCGTGCTGTTTTTCTCCTTAGGCCTACAATGTTGCTGCTCTTGTTGCTCTGACGAGCTGCGCGTCGCCAGACGTTTTAAAGCGAAAGCTTTACTGGCTGCCAACTTGCGATTTCGCCGTGGCGGTGCTCCGAGGAGGCACATGACATCACAACGCGCACCTCGCTGCGGATATTTCTCTCTCTCTCTCTCGCTCCCTAGTTACTACTGCGCATGCGCCGCTAGTAGCACCGAGCCACAGGTGTTCCGCCGCTGCGCAGCGCCGCGCCTTTTCTCCGGCGCCGTTTGGTATGACGTCACACCGCGTTCCTCGTCGTTGCGCTCGCCTCCGATCGTTTCGCCCAGCTGCGTCTCATGCCTGATAACATGTCGGAGGATTGAAAAGGAGAGCTCGCGTGCGCCACAACCACAGTTGAGGCGGCGTATGGACGGCGACAATTCTCATAAGCAGGAGGAGGCCTGGAATCGACATCGGAACGAGATGAACGGGAAACGAATCGCCCAGGAAACAGACGAACAGCGCGCCGAAAGACTGGCTAAACGCCGCAACGTAGCTAGACAACCAGACTAACCTGGACTTGCAATCATGATTAACCAAGGCTAACCATGCTATGCCTTAGCTTTCGCTACGTATACCCTGGCATAGCCGAGCTAAGCCACTGCCAATTTTTTCAGGAGACAACATTTAACCCGTGCTTAATTAATGGCATGCCAGACTTGTACGCAACTAATTACGTGCAATTAATTACTTGTCAAAATTTAACACGTGCTTAATTAATGACATGCCAGACTTCTATGTAACTAATTACGTACAATTAATTACTTGTAATAAATTATATTTTTCTAATTGCATACGATTACTTTTTTACTCGGCAACGCTCACAGTAATTCAATTACTTATTTCGATAACCAATTGAATGTAACCAGTTACTTTATTGACGAAACAAGGTCTAACAAGCGACGCACGTTTGAGCACTTGAATTTGGCGGAACGACGAGTTACAGCAAGTGATTCAGGACCTCAACAGAGAGAGTGTAAGAGTGGGGTTGGCAGATTAATATGCAGAAGACAAAAATGATGATCAGTAGTCTGGCAAGGGAACAAGAGTTCAGGATCGCCAGTAAGCCTCTAGAGTCTGTGAAGGCGTACGACAGAAAGCTGAGCTAGTTGGTAAGTATTCATTATGCAAAATAGAAGTGAGGCGTACAGACAGGACACAAGAGTAGAGAAGTGGACAACACGAACGCCGACTATCAACTGAAGGGGGCACTGAGGCGAAAAAAGAAAGAAGGCACAAAACTCATCTGCGCATGCTCAGGAATGGTAACACCACGTGTCAATCGGGTAAACGTGCCGGCCTACGTGAGAGATAACTGTTAAGGTACTTAATCTCTTCCTTATGTAAAGTAATCGAAGGCTGACTCACGCACGCACTTCCACCATTATAGATATGCCATGCCTCTACCATAAGACGCGTATCTTCATTCTTATGCCTGTACAATATCGCGCATTCATCTAACTCTGGCGTGCAGTTACAATCTCGGCAATGAAGCGAAAGATTAGAAGGCGATCCACCGGTTAACGACCTTTTATGTTCCATTAGCCTCTGATTGATACACCGTCCCGTTTGCCCTACGTAGAACTCGCCACAGCTAAGGGGAATTTTATAAACCACACCCATACGACAGTCAGTAAAACAGTTATTCTTATTGTGCTTCACTGGACAAATATCTGTTCGTGTTTTGCCTTTTACCCGCTCCTTTTTATTCTGTACGGCAGCGCATATCTTACCTAGCTTATTGGGAGCAGTGAAAGCAACATTAACATCATATCTACTAGCAACTTTTTTAAGCCTGTGCGACACTGAATGAATATACGGAATAGCCACTACTCTTTTTTTGCTATTACTGCTTTCTGTAATCACGTCCGTCCCTCTCGAAACCGACTTCTTTAGGCGCTCAGCCACAGTGGCCACCGCTACACTAGGATACCCTGCTTCTAATAGACGCCGGACCTGCGCATTAAAACTGGCGCTCATTTTGTGCATGCACGATCTGGTGAGGGAAGACTTAAGGCACGACATGGCAATTCCGTTTTTTACTAATTTAGAATGCTTGGATTGAAAGTTTAGCAACGGCTTCGAAGATCTTGGGGAGTACTGCCAACAAACATGATTTTGTTCGAAGATCAAGGAAATGTCAAGAAACTGAATTACGCGTCGCTGAGGAAATTCCTTGGTAAACTTTAATCCTCCCCCATAAAGTTTAAATTGCTCACTTACTGAGGTAGCAGCGGAATCGAATTCTTCACTATTACAGAAAATCAGGTAATCATCAACGTAACGAAATATCTTGATAACACTATCACCTAAGGCTTTCTCTAAGCAGTTGTCAACCTTACTCAGGTAAATGTTGCTAAGAATAGGGGCAACCTTTGAGCCAATACAAATGCCTGATTTCTGCAGAAAAACGCCATCTCTCCACCCAATCAGCGTCGACTTCAAGTACATTGAAAGAATTTCTAGAAAAGCTCCCGTGGAAACACCGCATCTGTCAATAAAAGCCGACTCTTGCACTTGTTCTTTAATGCACTCATTTACGGAATTTAGCAACCCGTCATGCGGCAAGGAATAATACAGGTCTTCGATATCCATACTTATTATTCTTGCCGCATGACGGGTTGCTAAATTCCGTAAATGAGTGCATTAAAGAACAAGTGCAAGAGTCGGCTTTTATTGACAGATGCGGTGTTTCCACGGGAGCTTTTCTAGAAATTCTTGCAATGTACTCGAAGTCGACGCTGATTGGGTGGAGAGATGGCGTTTTTCTGCAGAAATCAGGCATTTGTATTGGCTCAAAGGTTGCCCCTATTCTTAGCAACATTTACCTGAGTAAGGTTGACAACTGCTTAGAGAAAGCCTTAGGTGATAGTGTTATCAAGATATTTCGTTACGTTGATGATTACCTGATTTTCTGTAATAGTGAAGAATTCGATTCCGCTGCTACCTCAGTAAGTGAGCAATTTAAACTTTATGGGGGAGGATTAAAGTTTACCAAGGAATTTCCTCAGCGACGCGTAATTCAGTTTCTTGACATTTCCTTGATCTTCGAACAAAATCATGTTTGTTGGCAGTACTCCCCAAGATCTTCGAAGCCGTTGCTAAACTTTCAGTCCAAGCATTCTAAATTAGTAAAAAACGGAATTGCCATGTCGTGCCTTAAGTCTTCCCTCACCAGATCGTGCATGCACAAAATGAGCGCCAGTTTCGTTTTGTGCCTTCTTTCTTTTTTCGCCTCAGTGCCCCCTTCAGTTGATAGTCGGCGTTCGTGTTGTCCACTTCTCTACTCTTGTGTCCTGTCTGCACGCCTCACTTCTATTTTGCATAGTGAAGGCGTACGTTTGCCTAGGTCGATTACTCACAAGGGACCCTGATCATGAGAAGGAAATTTACAGAAAAATCAAAATGGGTTGGAGTGCATACGGCAGATATTGTCAGAGCCTGACTGAAAGCTTACCACTATCATTGAGAAGAAATGTGTACAATCAGTGCATTTTACCGGTGCTAACATATGGGGCAGAAACTTGGAGACTGACAAAGAAGCTTGAGAACAAGTTAAGGACCGCTTAAAGAGCGATGGAAAGAAGAATGTTAGATGTAAGTTTAAGGAGACAGGAAGAGAGCGGTGTGGATCAGAGAGCAAACGGGGATAGCCGATATTCTAATTCATATTAAGCGAAAGAAATGGAGCTCTGCAGGTCATGTAATGCGCAGGTTAGCTAAGCGGCGGACGTCGACGCCATGAAATCAACTAACAACGATTTCTTCATTTTTATTGAGTAAGCACGATCTTGTACGCAAGGTACAACACCGTCCTTCCCTGCAGCGTGCACATGAAGCGAGTTTTCAGTGTCGCTGTTGGTGCCTTCACAAGAAAGGGGAGATAACCGACGAAAATATGGAAGAGCAATTGTTAGTGAAGATAAGCAACGCGAAAAAGCTGCAGAGGACGCACTGAAAGGGTCGGGCCAAGTCGTTTTACTTGCTGTGTTTGTTTGTTCAATGTTAATAAAGGCTCGGAGGAAGGTCATGTAAAGGTAATCGATCATATTACAGCTAATTGTTCAATTACTTTGGTTCAATCGATAGCCGTAATTAATAACTTTTTTTTAAACGAAGTAATGGTAATTGTATTCGACTGCTTTCTTTGCTCAGTCTCTCTCTCTAACGTGTACAAGTCCTTGGTACGCACCTTGGCACAAAAGACGGAAAACTCAACGAGAAGAATAATCAAATAAACGGCGCGAGAGGGAGGTTGAGTAGTCGAGAGAGCACTGCAGAGGGCCAAAAAGACAGAAGAAACCGGGTGCCGAACAAGCCGTCTGGGAGCTTGCTTGCTTGCGGACTCCCCCCCCCCCCCCCCCCCCGACTTGCTTCTGCACCGGGAGTGCGCAGCATGGTATGCGCGGGGCACACGCGGTGCCCCGAGCGCGACAAAAGGTATACTACGGCCATGTCTTCGATGAAGCAGCGGCTCCGACTGTTCGCACAGAAGGTCAGCAAGATACCTCCGCATGCTAGACGCGTCCCTGCTGTCACAAGGAAGGCTTTTAGCCCCGCTGCTGCCCGCGGCGGTTCCATTCGTCCGCCATAACCACCCAAGATCGTGCGGACAGCCTTCTTCGTGGTTTGGGTGAGGGAAGGTACGCTTATTCTGCAGCCTCAAAGATGAATGGACTGCGTTTGAAAAGTCGTTACAGCGGCCGGTGGCAGCAGACGGCTTTTTGATCTTTCCGCCAATGAAGCGTTTGGCGCCTAGGGAGCTGCTCGCGACACACCGGGGCGCGAGGCTGAGCCGACGCCTTCTTGACTAGGCTGAGCGCAGGCGGGCGAGAGAGGAGGATCGCGGGCCTGAAGAGCTCGCGCCGATGCCACTTTGACCCCGAGTGACCCGTTTGCATGTTGTGGAGGCAAACAGGTGGCAGCGACCTTGGGACAGCAACAAAGGGTAAAAAGCGGCGACGACGGCGACCGCCCATGAAGTTGCCCCGGGACTCGTGTCTGTCTCTCGATACGTCGCTGGTTGGACGAGGTGTGTTCGCACTTGAACGGTCCGAAAATAAAAATAAATGGGCGACGACGCTTGTAGTTGTAGACGTCGGCCATAGAGGAAGGCCTGGGTGCATTTTGACAGCGTGGGGACAAGTGTGCATGCGCGATTGCACGAGGTGGTAGAAACCTGATGCAGCGGTGGCTTGCTTGAAAATTTGTCAGAGCGGGAAGAATAAGGACCCGAGCGCCTCGATTTGTTTGTTAGTCGCAACTTGCAACCATACGAAGAAACATGCAATGAATGCAGAGGGGAAATCAAATAAGTTTTACTCAAATAGGGGCTGGGGGGTGGTGCAGAATAATAACGCTTTTACAGGGAGATGACGATGCACGGGCAAAAATATGTCTTGCCGCCAGGTGGGAGCAGAAAGTAGCTATTTTGTTTTCCTTTTCTTTCTTTTTCTCTTGGCTAGGACACTAATATTGAGTCCACCCGTTACAAACGGTTCATTAGCTACAAACTATCATCATCATCATCATCATCATCATCATCATCATCATCCGCATTGTGCGTCTGCCGCGGCTATCCTCCCATCTACTTTCTTAGTATTTATGTGCGTCTACTAGATTAGCCTTGGAAGTGTTGACCAACGCTACTCATGACCATGGTGGCAAATGAGAAACACATTTTTAGTCGTAGGCATCGCGAACATGTACGTGAGCTCCCAGGGCCAGCCCAGGGCTAATCCTGTACGCATACGCAAATGTGCCCTAGGAAAGTGGACGAGAGGTTGGCCGCCGCGATAGCTTGTGAAGTACCGCACGCGTAATGTGGAATATGTGGATTCGTCTGCCACCTGCAGCAAGCTATCTTATCGCCCACTTTCATTTCCCTTCGCCTTAGTACTTCTACCTTTGATTTAAACCATAGAAATTAATTTCTCTTACGCTTTCTCTGACTTAACTGTCGGTTTGCTCGTACAGGTGTGACTGTAGGCACATCACCCGCCCTTCTCATCTGATGTAGTTTTCGTGAGGTGACATACTATGTACGCGAAGTTTTACGCGGTAACATATCCGGGGAGGCTTTGAGCTCATTTGTAAGACAAAAAAAAAAAAAAAGGAGAAGAAAAAAAGCAAGGTTTCATCCGTCTATTGGGCGACGGGTGTTTTCTCTGGGGCCATTTTTTTTTTTCGCTCCCACTCCCAAACACGCGCTGGCTGCATATCGTATAGTCGGCGAAGCGCCGAACTCGAGATCAGGCGGTCCTGGGCTGTATTGCTGGTGTGAGCACAATAGGGGCAGAATTTTATTCCCCTTTGATTCGTTGCCTGATATGTCTTGGCGAGCCGGCTTTCGGCCAGAGTGTGCGAGGGCCTGGCTGAAACGCGGTCAACACCGCTGATAGGCATCCGACAAGAATCACCCACAAGAAACTTATGAAACAGAAAAAGTAATGCTAACCCTTGCTGCACACGACTAACAGTGGTACTAGAAATAGTATTTCTGGGCCACTCTACCTATGCGGAGGCGGATTCAGGGGTGCACAGCATTTCCCCCTTAAATGAAATAAATATAAATATAAAAATCATCTCGCATATATATTTCCTACCCGCCGTGGTTGCTGAGTGGCTATGGTGTTGGGCTGCTGAGCACGAGGTCGTGGGATCGAATCCCGGCCACGGCGGCCGCATTTCGATGGGGGCGAAATGCGAAAACACCCGTGTGCTTAGATTTAGGTGCACGTTAAAGAACCCCAGGTGGTCAAAATTTCCGGAGTCCTCCACTACGGCGTGCCTCATAATCAGAAAGTGGTTTTAGCACGTAAAACCCCAAATATTATTATTATTATTATTATTATTATATATTTCCTGATCTAGCACGCTAGTAAGTAGGCCCATCAACTAAACCAGGATTTTCGTCACTCGCGTAATGCGGCCATATGGTCTTTGTACGCGCTAGCATGTCTGTGCTGTGCTTTCGCCAGCAGAACATCATGGCCTCCGCCTTTGGCCGCGATCCGCACTGCGTCCATGGACGACGCCCGAGCAGCGCGGCGGCACCTCTGCTCCACATCCCGTTCACACCATCCCGCGGGGCTGGGTTCGTGGCGCTCCCCGCCGCCAGTCCCCCCGGCGACGAAAGGTCCGCGCGAAGAAAATACAGGAATTGAAATGTGGGGAGGGGAGGGGAAGGACATTCTGAAAGCGAACAGACGCGGGGAACGAAGGCAGGCAGTGGAAAGGAACGAGGGAGGATCACGCTTCCGCCTTCCCCGCTGTCAACCCCCTTTTTTCTCTTTTTTGTAGTTTAACATCCCTGATTTCGCTGCCTCTGCTACTTCTTTCATGTGAGTTAGTTTTGTTCTTTATCTTTACTGTGTCTTTTTTTTTTCTTCGATACCTCGAAAATCCCGTTCCCCGTTTCCGAAAAATAATCTGTTCAATTTTCTTTCCTGTCTGGGATTACTTCTTTCTTTTTGTTTTTCTTACTTTTGTCGTGATGTCACCGCTGTAGCAAACTTCGTTCCAAGGAATGAACCAAAAGCAAGGAAGATCGCAGCCCTGAAAAAAGAAGTGTGAAGTTAAGAAAATTATATATATATATATATATATATATATATATTGGTTACGCCTAACAGAGCGCAAGTAGAACGAGTAGGAGGAAGGGAAAGTGAGAGAAAAAAATGGAAAGGGAGTAATCATTATTCAACCTTGCTGTGCGCAGATGAAAGTATCATATACTAAAACAGAAAAGAAAACGCTTAAGCTACAAGTAAAGAGAGAGAGAGAGAAGGAACGATGCGAGCTTAGCAGGGCTCGAACGAGAATTATCCAGCGCGCTTGAACATACGAAAAAAAAAAGTTTCTCACGAATGCTTCATACTACCTCGCCTGCTGTATTCCTCTGTCAGTCTTTCTTTTCTTTTTTTTCATCCTTCGTGCGCACTGAATTAGCAAATAAAAAGAAATGGTGGCTTTCATCTTAAGGCAACGAATGCAAAGTGCAATTAAAGGAATATTCTTGCTACGGCGCTCTTTGCGCGCTGTTCAATTTTTCAAATTGATTCTTCTTTAATTTCCGTTTTGTCCTAATAAGTGTTGTTGCATGCTGAATTAAGTTTGTTGCGTCAAGTATAAGCAGATAGCGCAATTCTGCCAACAGGACTTGTGAGTGATTAAAAAAAACACAAATATATTTAATTGTTACTTGCCTCGCGAGTGAAACAAATTGGTAAGCGAATAAAAGTATGAAAAAAAGAAAATTACAGAAGATGAGCGATAATCTGCACAATAATACACACGAGAGGCACTTTCGAGCTTTCCAATCACGCAGTGAATATTGCCTTTTGAACAGAAAGATAGCAATAAAAAATTGAAAAATAAAATAAAGAAGAAACCATCTCATGCAAGTACCTTATGTGGTCACGGCAATAAGAGCGATAGAAATATATGACGTGACTAGACGCACGTAAAACATTTTGACTTGAGAGAGGAAAGGCAGATAACCAGAAGCAAATATCCAGTTTGCTACCCTGCACGGGTCAGGGAAAAGGGGGTTTAGAAAGAAGGGAGGAGACGATAGAAGGACAGAGACAAAAAAGAAAATTACTACTAAAGGTGCTCACCGAATCCTGCAGAAGCACGACTCTATTGTATCTTACCAGAGAATTACCTGTCCAAGCATTGTTACCCTGATTGCAGGCCACAGCATACGCACTGCTTTCGAGGTAACCTGTTTAAAATTCATGCGCACCTTCGCGGTTTGTACACATCTGCATTTATTTCATTTCGCTGCTAAAAAATGCGCAAAACTGCCGCTGACTTCAGTTACTTATATAGATATGCACCTCTCCCAACGATGGCGCATTAGGTTGCTTCCTTCGCGATTTTCAGCGAACGAAAACATTTGTATCGCAGTGACAGCTTCAACAGAAAACTGTCGTTGTACCGTCATACACACGATAGTTGAGCGAAATAACCTTTTGTAACTATTAAAAGAATAACAATGAGAGGTCATTATTATTATTATTATTATTATTATTATTATTATTATTATTATTATTATTATTATTATTATTATTATTATTACTACTACTACTACTACTACTACTACTACTACTTGTGAAGCCACCGATTTTCCGTCAAGCTGACAACACCTAGCAATTCGGTGTTATGACGCCCTGTCTACAGAGGTTGCCATGTCATACATGTTGGTTATGTAATGCTTATTTTTATTCCTTACGCCTCAAGATAACCGGCACGGTAGGAGTGATGTTGTATATGGAGTCAGTACCACTTATCTGCTGACGTCCCATGAGCATTTTGACTGTATACGTAAGATTATTGTATTTTGCATCAGTGACGTAGCCAGAAATATTTTTCGTGGGTGTATGGAGTGGAGGGGGGGGGGAGGAATGTCACCTGCTCGGTGTGCCACTTCCTGGCTACGCCACTCATTTGCATTTTCATCTGGCACAGAGAGTCAAAGTACGTCGGTACCATATAGTTTGATTGGGAGGACAGAATACATCCTTCACAGTAGCGTCATAGCTTGTTTCTAGCTTCAGTAGGTCAGGCAGGGAGATACGATATCTCCAATGCTATTCACAGCGTGTTTACAGGAGGTATTCAGAGACCTGGATTGGGAAGAATTGGGGATAAAAGTTAATGGAAAATACCTTAGTAACTTGCGATTCGCTGATGATATTGCCTTGCTTAGTAACTCAGGGGACCAATTGCAATGCATGCTCACTGACTTGGAGAGGCAAAGCAGAAGAGTGGGTCTAAAAATTAATCTGCAGAAAACTAAAGTAATGCTTAACAGTCTCGGAAGAGAACAGCAATTTACAATAGGCAGCGAGGCACTGGAAGTCGTAAGGGAATACATCTACTTAGGGCAGGTAGTGACGGCGGATCCGGATCATGAGACGGTAATAATAAGAAGAATAAGAATGGGCTGGGGTGCGTTTGGCAGGCATTCTCAGATCATGAACAGCAAGTTGCCATTATCCCTCAAGAGAAAAGTATATAATAGCTGTGTCTTACCAGTACTCACCTACGGGGCAGAAACCTGGAGGCTTACGAAAAGGGTTCTACTCAAATTGAGGACGACGCAACGAGCTATGGAAAGAAGAATGATAGGTGTAACGTTAAGGGATAAGAAAAGAGCAGATTGGGTGAGGGAACAAACGCGAGTTAATGACATCTTAGTTGAAATCAAGAAAAAGAAATGGGCATGGGCAGGACATGTAATGAGGAGGGAAGATAACCGATGGTCATTAAGGGTTACGGACTGGATCCCAAGGGAAGGGAAGTGCAGCAGGGGGCGGCAGAAAGTTAGGTGGGCGGATGAGATTAAGAAATTTGCAGGCATGGCATGGCCACAATTAGTACATGACCGGGGTTGTTGGAGAAGTATGGGAGAGGCCGTTGCCCTGCAGTGGGCGTAACCAGGCTGATGATGATGATGATGATGATGAGGTTAAGGCGCAACTAAAGTTGGCGATGTAGCCGTTTACGATAGCTAAGATCAAGCGTATTACGGGATAAGTATGACCTTTTGAGGCCATTCTTTTTTTTTTCCCTGCCAATGAGCAATATCGCACCGCGTTAATCGGTTTGTGAAGAATATTAGATTACGCAACATTGAATTGATGGAGACAAGGAACAGCTTGAGCGCTGTATCATTTATTTTGCCCACTGCATGCATCTCTTTAGAGTGCCATCAAACGCCTTTCATAATGTGCTCTTAGCGATGAGTCCCTGTAAAAATGAAAAGTTAGGGACCGGCAGAGGCTACCATGATCACGCAGAACGCTCCCTTGAATATATATATATATTCAAGGGACATTTAGTTATCTCTTTGCGTAACTACATGACCGATGAAACCTTTTGACGCGTATGTGGCGCCCAATCGCCAATCTTGGTGAGCAGGGACGAGGTGATCATCATCATCATCATCATCATCATCATCATCATCATAAGCCTGTTTTATGTCCACTGCAGGACCAAGGCCTCTCCCTGCGATCTCCAATTACTCCTGTCTTGCGCCAACCGATTCCAACTATAGCGCCCGCGAATTTGCTAATTTCATCGCTCCACCTAGTCTCCTGCCGTATTCGACTGCGTTTCCCTTCTCGTGGTAAGCCTAATGGTCCAACGGTTATCTATCTGGCGCATTACATGACCTGCCCAGCTCCATTTTTTTCTCTTGATGTCAATTAGAATATCGTCTGTACCCGTTTGCTCTCTGATCCAAACCGCTCTCTTTCTATCTCTTAACGTTATGACTAGCAATCTTCGTTCCAACGCTCTTTGCGCGGTCCTTAACTGGTTCTCAAGCTTCTTTGTCAGTCTCCAAGTCCCATATGTAGTCTCCAAGACCCATATGTCAGCACTGGTAAAATGCACTGATTGTACACCTTCCTTTTCAATGATAATGGCAAGCTCCCAGTCAGAAGCTGACAATGTCTGCCGTATGCGATCAAACCCATTTTTATTCTTCTATGAATTTCCTTCTCATGATCAGGATTCCCTGTGATTAATTGACATAGGTAAACGTACTCCTTCACAGACTCTATAGAGGCTGACTGGCGATCCTGAACTCTTGTTCCCTTGCACGGCTATTCATCATTATCTTTGTCTTATGCATATTAATCTTCAACCCCACTCTTACACTCTCTCTGTTAAGGTCCTCAATAATTTGTTATAATTCGTCTGCATTGTTGCTGAATAGAACAATGTCATCGGCAAACCGAAGGTTGCTGAGATATTCGCTGTCGATCCTCACTCCTAAGCCTTTCCAGTTTAATAACTTGAATACTTCTTCCAAGCACCCAGTGAATAGCATTGGAGAGATTGTGTCTCCCTGTCTAACCCCTTTCTTTATAGGTATTTTCCTACTTTTCTTGTGTAGAATTAAGACTGCTGTAGAACCTCTGCAGATATTTTACAAGGTATATACGTAAGCGTTCTGTACTCCTTGGTTACGTGATGCTTCTATGACTGCTGGTAACGCTGCTGAATCAAATACCTTTTCGTAATCTATGAAAGCCATATGGAGAGGCTTATTGTACTCTTCGGATTTCTCGATAACCTGTTTAATGACATTATGTGATACATTGTAGAGTAACTCTTCCTGAAACCAGCCTGTTCCCTTGGTTGACTAAAGTCCAGTGTTGCCATTATTCTATTGGAGATAGTTTTGGTAAATATTTTATATAATACTGGGAGTAAGCTAATGGGCCTATAATTTTTCAATTCTTTAACGTCTCCTTTTTTGTGAATTAGTATAATGTTTGCATTCTTCCAGTTTTATGAGATCCTTGCAGTCGATAGACACTTCGTATAAAGAGCCGCCAGTTTTCCAAGCAGTATGTCTCCTCCATCTTTGATTAAATCGGCTGTTATTCCATCTTCTCCTGCTGCTCTTCCTCGTTTCATGTCTTGCGAGGCCTTTCTGACCTCATCGCTACTTATAAGAGGAGTTTTTGTATCATGTTCATTACTTTTTCTAATGGAGGTATCCTGATTCCTCTGGGTATTGTACTGGTCAGTATATAATTCTTCCGCTTCTTTTACTATATCTTCGAGATTGCTGATGATATTACCCTGCTTATCTTTCAGTGTATATACCTTGGTTTGTCCTATGCCAAGTTCCTTTCTCACTGATTTCAGGCTGCGTCCATTCTTTTACGGCTTCTTCAATATCCTTCTCACTTTACAGTTTCGAATATCACTTATTTTCGCCTTGTTGATCAGTTTTGACAGTTCCGCGAATTCTGTCTTATCTCTTGAGTTGGACACTTTCATTCTTTGTCGTTTCTTTATTATGTACTGTGTTACTTGGGACAGCTTGCCTACTGGTTGCCTTGCGTCCCACTTCAATTGCTGCCTCTGAAGCCAGCCTAGTTACGGCTTCATTAATTAGCTATATATGTCATCATCATCTCTCTGTTCTAAGGCTGCATATTTGTTTACATGTACCAGCCTGAATTTGTTTGCTTTTACCCTTACTGCCTCTAGGTTGACCTGTTTCTTCGTAACCAATTTTGCTCTTCCTCTCTGCAAATTGAGGTGAATCCTAGCCCTCACTAACCTATGGTCACTGCACTTTACCCTACCTATCACTTCTACATTCTGCAGTATGCTGGAATCAGCAGAAAGTATGAAGTCAATTTCATTTCTTGTTTCACCATTATGGCTTTTCCAGGGCCACTTTCTGTTGCTACGCTTCCTGAAAAAGGTGTTCATTATTCGAAGCTTATTCCTTTCTGCGAATTCTACCAGCATCTCTCCTCTAGCGTTCCTAGAATCGACGCCGTAGTTACCAATTGCTTGTTCACCAGCCTGCTTTTTTCGCACTTTTGCATTCAAGTCGCCCATTACTACAGTATACTGAGTTTGTACTTTTCTCATCGCCAATTCAACATCTTCATAAAACTGATCTGCTTCGTCATCATCATGACTGGATGTTGGAGCGTAGGCTTGTGCTACCTTTAATCTATACCTCTTATTAAGTTTGATTACGACTACAGCTACCCTCTCATTATAGTTATAGAATTCGTCAATGTTGCCCATTATGTCCTTATGGATTAGGAATCCTACCTCGTATTGCTTCTTATCTGGGAGACCTTTGTAGCAGAGGACATGTCCGTTATTGAGCAATGTATAAGCCTCACCAGTTCTTCTAATCTCACTAAGGCCGATGATATCCCCAACAATGCCTGATAGTTCTTTAATGAGTCCTTTGAAGCTTGCCTCACTCGAGAGGGTTCGGGTGTTAAACGTTGCAAGCGTCAGTTTCCAATGGCGGCCTGTCCGGACCCAGAGATTCTTAACACCCTCTGCTGCGTTACAGATCTTTTACCGGTGACAGGCGTCACTCCTAGCCTGCAGATGTGGTGGTACTAGAAAGTTTTAGAATCGGGCCCCCAAACATTTGGGGCACCAAAGAAATAGCGTCTAAGCCAGTGCGCATGCGCGAGACACAAACTGCGTTTGGGATTTGCGTCGGGCACGCTATTTCACTGATTTAGCGGGAACCCCAAGAGCTGCCCCAGAAGTGTTGCGTCAACAAACATGGCGGCACCGATCGAAGCGATGGCTCTAACCTAGCACCAAACTAGGTACAATTCGTGGTAACGCGTGAAGTTCGCAAGCTAGGAGAAGTGACTGCGGTTATCGCTCTCTCAACAAGCGTGTGTTATGAAAGGGTATATTCATTAGACGCCGCTGATTCCGAATTCGACTGCCGATTTCATGGCTCCTAGGCTTAACACGACGTAACTTGGCTGGCGAAGGCACGTAAAGTTGGTTACTCAAAACTAAGCGCAACTAATTGCTTGCTGCTAATAGAATAAATAACCTCTAAATTGTAATTAAACGCGGAAACACGAATGTAAAAATTGCTCTTCGTATCATAAAACGGTAGATTTTATTTGATTATTTATAATAGCTTTCCTTTGACGCCGTCGTGGCTCTGCAAGCGAAAGACGCTATCCGCAAACGCAAAGCCCTATTCTAAATCTTTGCACTTCTGCCTGCCCCAACGCTAACACCCGCAAAGCTCTTTCGGGCCCCAAACCTTTGGGGCCCCTATCTTAAAACGCTCAACTATTACTTTGACAAACAACGTGTGTCAGACAGTAGAACGAAAGTTGGTGCCATGGCGTGAACGCGCCAGCGGCGACCTTAGTTAACTTCGCGTTAATTAATATCAAACGCATTGCGTTCAACTCCCTGCAAAGATCGGGGGTACGACTGCCAACGAAGATCGTGGGTTCAAGTTCCTTATTTAACTCTACCTTAGTTAGCCATATATTAATTAACTTCGCCTTAATTAACACCAAAGGTCGTGGGTTCGACTACGACCAGAGGTCGTGTGTTCGATTTCCACCAATGGTCGTGGGTTCGTAGTCTTTTCGGACCGTGGCGTGATCACGCCAGCGCCGACTTTAAGCAACATCAAAGGTCGTTGGTTCGACTCCCACCAATGGTCGTGGGTTCGCAGCTTTTTCGGACCATGGACGCGCCAACGCCACGTTTTTTCGCTTGATGGGGCATATAATGCTTCCGCATTAAAAAGCCAGACAAAAATACAGAGATTATCAGTACTACAACCACGGAGCGGCGCCGTACACGCATGCACTAGATGTATGCAATATGGGCAGACGATGCGACGAGCAATCCACAATAGCATGGTCCTCCGGGGGTCCGCCAGACTGCGACCCTGTGTCAGTTTAGGAAGGGGTTCCGAGCCCGCGAAGTGAGGCCGCTGCACCAAGCTAAAACTGATTATCCTATCATCATCCGTTATACTCTTCCCGAGGCCTCTCCCACCCGGCCCATATAATCTTGAGGGAGGCTTGGTTTGGAACAACCGTGCTAACTCGACCAAGGGAGAGCCATGGGGCCGCTTTCGCGCTTTCCCGCGCTGGAAAATGTTCGTCAAGCAGTCGTCCTACGACGCGCCGCTTTCGGCACATACCTTTCTTCTTTCCGATCGCTGGTATAGCGGTGGCTGGAATGCACTCGCGACACGAGGGTGTATTGAAACGCATCCTTTTCGCCCCATGGCCTTCGAGATCCGGCGGCGCATGCTAAGCGCGCGCCTCCTGATCTCTGAGGTCGTGCTTTCACCCCCCCCCCCCCCCACACACACACAAACGCGCGCGCGCGCGTACACATGCTCGCCGTGGTGGCGTAGCGGTTTTGGCTTTGCGGTGCTCAGACCGAGGGCGCGGGATCGAATCCCATTCGTTAGTGAGGTGCACGTATAAAAAGTCACGAATGTAATTGTAGGCTCGCTCCCCCAGGTGCAGCTGGGAGACCTGGTCAAGGATAGCTGCATGGGAAATGTTATCAAAAGCTTGAGTGAGGTTGAGTCCGAGGATGGCTTTCATGTTACGGGAACGATCGTTTAGCACTTGATGTTCGAGCTGCAACATAGCGTCTTGAGTAGAAAGGTGAGGGCGAAATCCAATGATGGTATGGGGATAGAGAGAGTTGTCTTTCAGGTGACTGTTGATGCGTTCTAAGAAGGCGTGTTCCATCACCTTGCCTACGCATTAAGTGAGGGTTGTACAATAAAGTGCTGGTTGTACAATAAACGTTTATTCCTCCTCCTCCTCCTCGTACTACGGCGTGACTCTAACTCATACGAGGTTTTGGCACGTAAAACCCAAGAACTTAATTTTAACGCACGCACGCGCGCGCGCATGCACGCACGCACGCACGCACGCACGCACGCACGCACGCACGCACGCACGCACGCACGCACGCACGCACGCACGCAATGACAGTAGTGCGCAATCTGTATAATGTGGAAACAGTCGTACCATGGGCGATTTCATCAGCTGCGCGCTGTGACTGGAAATTCGCTGGAAATTCAGGATTAAGCTCCAGAAAATTTTTTTAAGCCCGATCGAGCACAGCGAAATATGATAGAGCGAACGCGGAGCGGGAGATGAAAGACGCGAGCTGCGAACGGCGGAGACCAATGAGTGCGACCCCTTTAGTGAAGTGCGCGCGGGAAAGTGGTTCAAGCGGAGGAGGAGGAGGAGGAGGAGGAGGAGGAGGAAAAACTTTATTTTGCAAAGTAATTCAGGTCCTCCCAGGCCCCCTGGGTCCCCGCACGACCCAACTGCACTCAAACGTTCGTGTTTAACATGCCCATGACCCTGGCAGCCCGGCTGGCGGCGATCTTCTGCCTTGCCAGGTCCGTGGAGCGTAGTGAGATCTCCCAGTCCTCCCAGGTTTGGAGTGGTACCGGCCCGCCGAGGGGAAGAGAAGCCGGGCAGGCCAGGAGTATATGGGTGAGGTTTGCTTTCGGCGCATTGCACAGAGGGCAAGAATGTGGGATGGGTCGGTAGTGGGATAGGAGGGATGGAGTAGGTAGCGTGAGCGTTTGCAGGCGGCGCCATAAGTGTTGCTCCCTGGTAGAGAGGGAAGAGTGTGTGTGTGTGGTGGTGGTGGTGGTGGGGGGGGGGGGTTATATTTGCCTCTCGGCACGAACATTTGCGATGAGATCAGCGAAGGTACACGCACGCTCGCTCGAGAAACCCCCATGAGGTCCGCCTGTGCCCGGTTTCTCGACCCTCGGGCTAAAGAATCGGCTGCCTCATTGCCGGGGTTTCCCGAGTGCGCGGGCACCCAGATGAGCTCAGCGCTGCGGGAGGGTTCTGGGTCAGCATGTGGAAGGTGGCAGGGTGCACTGTGCCCCTAGCATAATTTAGCAGTGCAGTTTTAGAATCACTCAGGATGTAGGTAGCACTGGAGCTGCCGAGCGCTAGCGCTAGCGATCTCTTCCGCTTCCTCTGGGTCTGTTCCCGGGGGTAGTTCCTGTATTAAGGGAGGGGTGTTCGGTGTGTAAGCAACCGCTGTGGCTCCGTGCTGATCACATGCAGCATCTACCCATATTGCATTCTGTTCATCGCCGTACCGTTTATGAAGGGCTGCTGCTCTGGCTTTTCGTCGCTCGCGGTTTTGGTCGGGGCGCATGTCACGGGGGAGCGGTCGAATGCGTAGCGTTTGACGAATTGCCATTGGGAAGGGCTTTTAGGGAGTTATGATTAGCAGGAACGTTAATTTGAAGTTTAGAAAGTATATGTCTTCCGGTAGCGGTGCTGGCTAATCGGAGATGATGTGCCTGTAGGTGTGCTTCGGTTAGTTCTTGTATGGTGCATGTTATGCACACCTAACTCCGCCAGGCGTTCGTTACTGGTATTTTTGGGCAGACGGTGCGTCGCTTTGGTAGCTTGCCTGATTATAGAATTTATTGTTTGGGTTTCGGTTGCATTCACGTTGAGATAGCGGGCAGGATACAATACTCTACTCATGGTAAAAGCAGAGTATCTGATTCACGCAGGCCCGTGAGCTTTATTTGTTACTCTGCGTATTAGCTGCGTGGTGGCTGCTAGTGTGCTCTTTAAATGTTTGATTGTTTCAGTATTTCTGCCAACTTGTTGCATGTAGAGGCACAGGATTCGAATGGTGTGGACCTGTGGTACCTCTCTATTGTGCACGTAGATTCTGATAGGAGTATGATACGTTTTACCCTTTGGCGGGATCAAGAAAAGCTTTTTCCGGTGAGCAGGTGAGGCCTACCTTGGTGACTTCGTCCTGTATTAGCATTGCGGCAGTTTGCAACGCCCGACCGCTTGTTCCGTACTATCGTCTGATCGCGTCATCTCTCGCTCGCGCTTGTTTGGTATCGTTCGCACTTGTTTCGATTATCAGAGTTTGCGATTTTTGTAATCTGATTGTATGCGCGACGCGAATTGTTTAGTACTTTCTGAAAGCCACGCGGTCGCCAGCTATTACACTGGAACTTTCGACGAGTCATGTATAAAAGCCAACGCGTTTGACCCCCAGGTCTGATTTCGGACGATCGCCGGCTCTGCTTGCAGCTATCGTGTGCTTGAGTGTTGTTTTGCTGTGCACGAGTTCGCCCAATAAAGAGTAAAATTTGTAACTCAGTTCCGACACTGTCGTTCTTCACTGCCACTACCACGTGATAATATAGTCATAATACAAAATAGTGTCAGCCAGTTATTTCGGAACAATGAGCGACGCAACCGGTTGAAGTGCTTCGTCTGCCGCAGCTGCTAAACTAGCTGCCCGAGCAGAGGTTCAGCGCCGCTGCCGAGAGGACCCTGTGGTTCAGAATCCAATTCTTTGCCACAGTATATCGCGAATTCAAAACACCCAAACAGCTGCGCTAAAAATTCACGTTGTAATTCGCGGACAACTTTCTGCGGCTATGAAGGGAAAGCTACGCGTGCGTGGCTGCTGTACGTGTGTTACCGCGCCAAGTAGTCCGCCAACGTTTGACAGTGCTTTTCGTTGCTCGAAGAGGCTGAATCGACGCAGCTTCCGCGTGCGACGGTTTCACGTTTGCCTAGACGTGGAAGGGAAAAGCCGCAATGTAAGTAAACATTTACACTAATCGGTGTGATCTGTTTTATTTAACTGTTGCTAATAAGGTGCTTGTGTTCTCTCTTCCTCAGCCTAAACTAACGTGCATTAAAACGCGAGACTCTTTTCAAAAGCGCTCTCACTTGTGCGCGCTTTGCCTCCGTAGCTTTCGCTTCATAGGAACAGTAAGTTGTCCGCAAACGCGTATCGAAATCGTCGGCGATTTTAAAGCAAAGCTTTATTTGCCTTTTCCTTCAACTTTCCCTCTGCTGCTGCTGCTGCTGTCAGGCACACAGCGTCGGGGAAGGGGGGGGGGGGGGGGTCACGGCGCGTGCATACATGACACGCGCGAGCAGAGAGGAAATGCTACGCTAAAAACTCGTTTTCACCCCACCGCGTCGAATGTGGACAATGCCCTCTGGAGCTCCCTGGCCGTCGCCACATTAGCCTCTTGACAACTCTAATTATCCGTGACTCCCCTTAGAAGCATTGCAGATACTGCAGCGCTTCCAGGGTGCGAGTCCAGAGGGGACGTAGATAGAACTGTAGCGAGGAGAAAAGGCAGTTTGCTTACAAGGGAGGGTGGGGGGGAGTGACTTGAGTAGGTAAGCAAAAAAACTGGATAAGCTTAAGTTCAAGGTACGGTACACTACGTTGCTGCTATTTCTGAAAAATAAACACTATGCAAATACGTCAAGCGGGCAAACTACGCAAGGCGTGCTGAAGCAGAGCCGCATTAATTAAAGCCCACCGCAGGGTCCAGGCGACACTACGGAAGAGATCGACCGTCAAATCAACACTTCTGTGCCCGCCGCGTTAGCTTTGCATGTATGGCATTGCTAGAGGCCGTGGATTTGATCCCAACCGCGGCAGCCGCATTTCGACGGGGGCGTAATAGAAAACGCTCACGCACTTTGATTTTAGGCACACGTTAAGGAACACCACGGTGCCAAAATTAATACGCAGTCCGCCACTACGGCGTGCCTCATAATCCGAGTGTGGTTTTGGCACGTACAGCCCCTTAGTTCAATTCAAGTTTAATACTTCTGCCACAATGCGATGTGCCCTGTGAGGCAATGACTATGCTCAACCCTCTCAGAGGTTATGAAATATGGTGCACAACAACGCCTCAAGCAAACACCTCTCCCTGTGTGTTCTGTGTACTACGCAGAGAAACAGCAGTATTGCCCGTAAGGTAACGTTCAACATCAACTCACCACTCTCGTGTTAGACTAAACGTTGAAGACATTAAGCTTTAGCCGTCAAGATCAAATCATCCAGCACGGAGTGCTTCGCTTACATCGATTTGCACAGTGCGTGGGATCTGCATAATCTCTCTCTCTCTCTCTCTCATTGAAGTTCTCTCTCATTATTCCGTTCACTCAACGATGGCATGCGCAAGGCCAATACCACCTAGACAAGAGAAGGCATGAGCGCTCGGCGGGTGACGTCACAGAGAAGAGGCCGGCGGCGTGCTCGGGGACACGGGTTGAATGAAGGGATCGAGCCCTTATGGGCAACATTAACTAGAGCGCAGTTGTTGTTTTTTTTAAACATAGTTGAGCAGATGGCCCGCAGAGAACAGAGGGTGTTCCGGAATTACTTTATTTATGCGAAACTATTCACGCGCTGCATCATTATAAAGCCCATCCATAAAAAATGAAATGGTTCAACCTTAGGATTGAGAAAGAATTTAGGGTAAATGATGACAGGGAGCATGGCTTATATTGAAAAGTCACAGTGCTGCCCTCTTCTTCAGAGTAGCTTCTTTGCCTTGAATTATCGTCGGCGTAAAAGAATATGCCGTTCATGCAACCACAAAGGTTCTCCAACAAAATGTTAGCACTGCACCATAACACACGTATCATGACAACTTCACTGTTGTGCCCGTCTTCACATTCGGGACACACGTATTTATTCCAGTTTAGATTAGGCTCTAAACGAATAACTTCGCTTTCGAGGCATTATTACATACAGTACCGCAGTCCACATATTAACAACACCTCAAACGAGTTTAGGAATGGAGATACAAAACATTCGTGCAACTATTTAGAAATAATGAGCTGCCTTAATCCGCAGAATTCCAATTTTTCTCTTCTTTGCCTTAGCATTGGCACCCAATATTTTGTCATTGATCTTGCGGAAACATGAACGCATAATTTTTCGGCCCCGATTTGTAATTTCTCCAGTAAATGGGCACGCAGCACTTATTAGGCATATCCTGGCATGAACGTAATCCACATTGCGCGGCAATGAAGGCTTGCCGCACACAACCGCAATCGCAGCACAAGCGCAGTGACTACATGCGCGGTTCACTTCCAGAAAAAAAGTGCGCTCGGAAGCATGTTGCGACATACTGGGACTTTTCTAACCCCGAAGCTATCCAAAGAGCGGCAAGGTTCCCGGAACTAATCGAATTGTTATCGCCGTCGTCGCCCACTCGGTCTTCCGCGTCTCATTTTCAACGCAGGTGCGCCGCTCGTAGCTTCGTAGCACGCTGCACGGAACTTCTATGTGGGTCTCTTTTGCGTGACGTAGTCCAAAGGGAGAGGGTACAGCCAGAAGGCCTTCAGTTCTCTAGAGGGCAAGGCACCTCCTGCTTCTGACCCTCTTCCCACACGATTTTCCCTCGCTGCCAAACCGCTACCTTTGTTCTCCTGTTTTCTCATTCCTGCAGACGCGTCGAAGTGTCGAAGACTCGCTTCGAGACGGAGAAGTTTTCTTGGCAGGGTTTGACAATGACAGCGCAACGAATTGCTTCGCGTCGTACCATCCGGCACTGCAGCCGAATGCTCGAAGGATGTGGACGCCAGCAGTGGATCTGAACTGAGAGCGAAGGCAGCAGTGCATTGGACGTCCGTGTCTTTCTCACGGTGTCTTCCTCGCCGACCGCAAATTGCTCCGCTCGCCTCGTTCCGTCGGGGTGGCCTTTTGTTCCGGCCCTCGTCACCCCGCGTGTGACGGCTTTTGAGCGGGGACCAGGCTGAATAGCCCCTGGTTTCGGCAGGCTGCGTAGTTGGAGGCGATGGAATCGCCTGACCTTACCACGCACAGCTGTGGCTACAAACAACCTCCGGCAGATTTTGGAAACTGCTCGACACATTCTTGCTCGCGAAGCTACAGATCCTGGCTATCTTACCCTGATCACACCGCGCAGCAGCCCAGCGGTTCAAAATAATCCGCTCACAGTACATAGGAATTTTTTTCTGCTTTAAAAAGCGTCAATGTATCGCGCAGCTCCGGCTGTTGTGGTTTAACTTCATAATTTTACTGAAACGTTTAAGGCATACTCGACATTCCATACGCCTCATTCGGAAACAGAACACTAAGCATGGGTGTCCTGCCATCGTCCATGTCGGACGGATAAGTCGCGATTCATTTGTACGAGGAAGAATCCAAACGGACCGAACTTCGCGCGTGGCGTCCGATTACCCTTCGAAATTGTGATTACACACTTATAGCGAAATATTTAGCAAGCCAGATGACACCAGCACTTGCTGACATGCTCGGTTCTTACCAGGATTGTATTCCAGGCCGATTCCCGGCCTCGCATTCGGAGACTTCATAACGTGGGCCAAGCCCTGTGCGCTGAAAGGAATAGTCTGCTCCTTTGATAAAAACAGACAGACAAACAAGAAAGCTTTTTTAGCACAATCAACCATGATTACCTGTTCCAAATGCTCGAGTTGGCAGGCTTGAGTGGATGACCGTTATTAAACACTTGGAGGACGCTTAAGCTTCGCCTTTTAAGAGTGGAACGTGATACCGTTCAAATATCCCTGACTGCTTCTCACGCAACTGCACCTTATGTAAGCGTAATTCTTACCGGGAAACCCTGGCGGCAAAGGTTATGCACGAAGGAGAGCTTTCTGATAGAAACGCGGCCTCGATATTGCGTGGGCCGATCCCGGAGGTAGGGCACAACCTCAGAATCCTTGCAGAGTTGAACCAAACTTGACACGTACGAATAATGAGTCATATATAGTTACGCTGCTTCTGCGATTCGGGCTGGTGAAGGCGCATTTCTCTGTTGTGAATTTCTGAACACATCACTATGGGGTTTCCAATGGCACAAGAACAGTGGCTAAACCAAATTTGGAACATGGGGAGAGAAGCGACCTACAGATTACTTAAATTAATAGACCTGGGTGTGTAAATGGCACAAGAACAGTGGCTAAACCAAATTTGGAACATAGTGAGAGAACGACCTACAGGTTATTTAAATTAAAAGACCTGGGTGTGTAAAGAATTGTTGCTCTGTAGTCAATTTTTGAAAGTCGTTTCCCATTGAGTGATGCGACCGCATAGCACTCGCCGCCGACAGAGGGTGCTAGTGGTCAATGTCCCGAATTCCTGGACATGTGCTGGGACTTACGTCACAGCGACAACGACCAGGGGGCACGCATCGTCTACTTCCGCTGCTATCAAGGAAATTTGCTAGCCCTGCGGCTTTGATAAGTTTGCTTCAGTGATATATACATCACTCCATATACAACAAACTTAGCAAAAGTTAAATTTCGTTGCATTTGGCCTTGACTGTAGGGCTGTTGAATGGATACGACGTCATTACTGTTCTCTTTATTAAAGATAATAATTCCTGATTTCGTTCTGCTAAAATTGAGGACTGGACATGTGTCTTCATTGCCGCACGCTTAAGTAAAACGCGGCACATGTGGCGGAGAGTACGTCCGTACGGAGGAGAAATGCATGGCGCGATTAGCGTGTTTTGACGTAGTCTTAAAGCTGTTACAGTTCTTAAATCACTTTTTGAACTGACAGCATAGAACAGGTTGCCACACGCACACACGATTGCGTATTCAAAAGATCGGGTTGATGATGGTCGAGAGAGGAAACTTGAGATGTAGCTGATTTGGTGCACCGCACAGTGTTGGTGGCACCGCGCTTTAAGTAACAGCGTTACCGGTAACGCGTTATACTTTTTTTTTGTGGCGTGGCAAATCAATAAAATGTATGGTCGCTGTCGACGACCCTTCTTTCGGCTCAAACGGGTACCACAAAACACATGTTCTTGACAAAGCAGGCAGCAGACCTAACTAAAAATGTACTAACTACCAACCAAGCTTTAACAGACGTGCGCAAATCCGGTGCATTCACCGAGCGCCTGTTTGTCTTGAACACGGTCGTATTTACTAAGAAGCGAGGCGCACTGTCTGATACGAACTTTGAATTGTAGATATTGCTCAAATTGGACAGCAGGTTGTAATTAGAAAGTTGTTTGTCTACGCCAGGCGCTGTTGACGAACTGTGTTTCGAGATCAAATTTTATTTCTGTGGGACTGGGTGATCCTGAGCGAGCGAGGCTGACCGCGAAGCGCCTTCTTGTAAGCATTTGTAATTTTCTGGTAATTTCTGCTGAGACCCACTGTCTAAAATTTTTAAGCACGGAGTAAGGGCAACGTAACGTGCGTTACTTTCTTTGGTACGCTGTAAAAAAATTCCAGGCTTAATCTCACGCTAAACTAAGTTGAAGCGTGACGCGCATATAAATGAGGCGCGGATGATGTTTCAAGCACAGCGTGACCAAACATAAGCGTGACATTCCTTCTTGTAAGCGTGAGGACGTGAGGCGTGAGCGAGCCGCGTACGCGTGAGGAACGCAAATCACACGCGCGGAGCGCTCGCGCTGGTACTTTCCATCACGCTTATAACAATCCGAATAGGGGATCCGTGATATATCACGTGATCTGCGCGGAGCGTGTGCTAGGCAGAACTACGCTCTGCGTCTTCTCATTGCGCTGAGAAACTTGAGAAACGCTGGGAAACGCTGAGAATGCAAAACTTTTCTTGGGGAGGCTGAAGGAGACCGTGGTGTTTTGATGACTGCGCTCGGCCATTTTCGGTGTGGATTTTCCGGCGGACTGCCACGATTGACGTTCGTTCATTGCAGCACAGAGCTTTCGGTCTAATTTTCAGAGTTGGTGTGTATCGCCATGTTCACTTCTACAGACATTCATGGCGTATAACGCGGATGGTGCATGCATACAATGTACACTCTACCGAGTTTACCAGAGTTTACGAGAGAGAATCCACCGCGGTCTGACGGCTCCAGAGTAGCATTTCCATATGGATGATGGATTTGTTGCGGTCCCTCACCTGCTATTCATAGACGATTGAAATATACAGGTAAGAACATTGGTTATGGTTCGCTTTTATTAAATAGTGGCTCACTGCCAATTTGTCATGATTTCCGGTATGTGCTTGTATGATTTGTGGTGCAAAATTTGCCGTAATTGTACATTTATTGGAAAGTGAGAACCTTTTACGCGAGCAGTAGCGTTGATCGAAATAGAGAGCAGTCATCTTCGTGCTTTTTTATCAAGTTTTAACACCGGAATGTCGAATTCCTTTGAATTGTTCAGTTTATTGTGCTGAAGTACCAAATTCCCACGCTTTATGTTGTTTTTATTTTATATTCGCCAGCTCACCGTTCTCTCTGTGCCCGCTGCCATTTCACCTCGGGCAAGGGTGACGAGCTGGGAGTTGCCACTCTGCATTTTGCACCGTGCTTCTTCTCACGATTTAGAACTCTGTTAGTGGCCCATCAATGTGGTATGCCGTGTATGCCGTGTAGTTGCCGCGTATGCTGCTCATAATGTACCGCTGCTTATAAAGTGAAGATTCATAATTTTGTGAGCTGTTTATCGACTGACAGTAACCTGCATCTCCGAAGCGCCGCATGCGAGGTTGCAACCACACGTGCTACTTAATTTGCACCCTCAATTGCACTCAGAATCGGGATACATATCTAGTGTAGCCCCGCATATTTTACATTTTGGGCTCTAAAGAGAGGAAGTGTGTCTGTGTTCAATGATCAGGAATATACTCTGCCCATTTCAGCTCTTGATTTCCAGCTGCAAACCCATCTATCCCCGCAGTGATAGTTCACGTGTGATAAGTTCACGTAGAATGTCATTATTCTCAAAATTCCCATCTCCATTGGGTTGGGAATTAATCGTAGCTACGTTTTCTAGCTCATTTTTTGCTTAGATACTAAAAGGTTTTATCGAAAGCGTTTACAGTTGTGTTCGAATTTTTAAACTTGTATTTTTATGAAGAGCATGATGGAATAAAATCAGTTACAGCTATGTGTCTCGCCTAATTACGTTTTACACATTGTTCTTTTGCTTTTCACATCACATTTGAAAGCGAATAAAGGTTTGAAAGTAGGATTGATGAAAGGTAACAAAAATTAAGAAAGTTACTTCTTATCTTATCAAAAATAGCCAAATTTTCTGAGCCTTCATACGTCGCTTTAGAAGCGTGTTTGTGACCCAGGCTTGCAATGCATGCTCTCATTACTGCGGTGATTTGACCATCTTTCCCATATCGCCTACTTCTAAAAACTTCCACACCGCAACATTTTAAGAGCAGTCAACAGGAGAAATGTCAGAAGTGTAATAAGTGTTAAAGCAGTGAAAAAGCAAGTGGTCTTCGTTACCACATTTAGTCTAAAAGAAACCTGTTTTCAGCTCTAAAGTGTTATACTTTTGGTATTAAGACTTCTTTTCTTTCAGATAGCGCTAGGTGACATTATAAGACCATGCATTGTTTGGGGAGAAAGAAGGTTCCTCATGTGCGGTTTTGAGCTGGAAAACAATGAGATCAGTGAGGACACACCCCTAGAAGAGGCACTAGTGATGTGCCTATGCTTTTATTGTATGTAATATGTAAGAAATCCGGTGGCATACGGCCAATTTTTGTGCAGCCAACTTAAAACACAGAACAAGCCAAGAGATATCATGGGCGCCAACAAGACTAAAGGATTTGTTCACTACGTTGCGCATTTAAATCGAACTCATATAAAGACTTACGCTTTCTCAGCTATCTGAAAACGCTTTAACTGTGTAAGTTTTGTCTTTAAGCATCAACGTTTCATTGTACCATATATTCTGGAAATGAATATTATGAATAAAAAACTTACCCCAGGAAGAAATGTGCTTGTGATACTTTTTTCGCTGCCTAGAATATTCGTCTTTCTTAAAGAAAGAGGTCAGTGAAAAATAATTTGATCAGGCATTTTGGGCCAACAATCGGGGAAAGACTGCAATAGCATGATGATTTTAATGTGGGAAATTCTGTCCTGACGTCCTCATCCTACACAAGGCTTGCCATTTTCGAAAGCGCGGCACCGCGGAACAAGGTTGAGAGGGCATTCGTCCTTTTGTGCAAAGAGTTACCAAGGGGCTTGTTCACCACTTCTACCGGACCCACTGGGCCCTTCCTGCCGGACTGCTCAGCCGCTGCCACGGCGACACTTTAACCCTCTACTTTCCTATCCCCCCCACCCCTGTTGACGCTGAGCCGTGCTCCCGCGAGGGCTGCAGAAAACAGCGTCAACCTTTCCTTATCCCTTCATGAACCACTTCTCTCTTTACATTCCTTGTCGTCGTTGAAGCGTCCCAGGGCTAGCCCCTTCTCAGTGGATTAGTTTCAGTGTCACTGGCGGGAGCGTGTTGCGCAATCTTTCTTCGCCGGCATGCTGGCGCTGTCGCAGCGTCTCGGTTCGTCACAGTGTGCCGGCGCCACGGGGCACGTTCGTTGGTAGCGGCCCGTGGGGCGAGTCGTGTGTCCCCACGCTGCGATGCCTGCGCGCACACGCCGGCACGGCTTTCAAGGTTGGCCACCGCGCTCAGGTTCACCGAATGCTTCCATTCTTTTCCCGCGTCGCACTCCCTTTTGAGGTGCGAGCAAGGGGGCGGGGGGGGGGGGGGGGTAAGGGCTCGACAGGCTCGAGCGCTGCATGCGCTCACTTTTGCGTTGTTCGTTCTTTTTGTGCGTGCACGCGTTCCAAACAGTGAGCGTTGGACTGCGAGCAGGCCTGCTGTTTGTCGCGTCCTGTCATCTCGCCGTTCCGTTCGAAGAAGAAGAAAAAAGAAAGAGTGACAGAAGAACCAGCTTTCTTGGATATTTGCACTCTCCCGGACTAAAAAGCAGCGGCCAGAAGAAATGCCGCTGGCGGCCACCTTGAAAACTTCAAGGACGTCTGCGGAAATGCTCGCACTTTGTAGCGAACGCCCGTTGAATTCGTTTCGATTCCTCTCGCGTACGTAACTCGTGAGTGTGGCAAGTGCGCTAGCAAGTGATTGCATCACGCCCTTGGTAACAAGGAAGGAGATCAAACTGAGGCTGTTCACGAGCTGCCCGCATCGTTGAGCGGCCACGCTTCTCCTTTCGTATAGCCGGATTCATACCGGTATACCGATTACTCTTCCGATCGTAAACCGATTACTCTCATCAAAGATGAGGCTGCGGCGTGCTTGACACGCTCCCAGCATTACCTCCGGTGGGACACGACGAGTCGTGAATTCAGCATGGGAAGATAGTGGAGAAGGGATCAGATGCTCATTGGAGCCGTGAACGATTTAGCACTGCTGCTAAAGGGATTCAAAGCAACTGGAGACAGTACACCGGGCATTAAATATCTCTTTTATTACAAAATGAATGCAAACAGCACTGGTTCGTTGAATGTGTACATGGCTGACACGGTATGGGCCCGAGCACTTGCTGGGGAAACAGCGTGCCTGTGGTTAGTGGAAAAATATTATTTACATTTGTCGCGCGCCTGGCATGCGACATAAATTGCAACAAAGCGCACCGCTTATGGTGAAACAGTTGTAACCTGAGCATCTTGCGTTACACGCTAAGCGCACGGCAGTGCATGACACTTTATGCGAACCATTTGTGCTGCAGATCAGTTTCAATCGTTTTTGAACTTTCAGAAGCTTATGGGGGGGTTAAAAAGATGCATTGATTTTGTGCACTACAGACTATGTAGCCAAACGCGGTGATCTAATGAATATAATATTACCGGCTCTATGTGTTTGTATGGTTAACCAGTAAGAATGACAATTATGAGTTGCGATGTGATGTGAACAAAACAAGGTACGATCTGCAGATGCCTGCTATAACAATTTCAGGATTATCTCTCAAGGAGTGTTCCAATGGCGCATGCATCGGAACTGTCTTATACCGCACAATTGTTTGATAAATGTTTAAACACCAGTGATTTGACCCAGATACCCGACATTCGCCTCTAATGTTACTTCCATTAGCACACTGCTGTTCGGCAACAAGAGCATATCGTGTACGGGAGTCACAGACGTGAGACCTTAATATTTAGTGCGCCGCCAATTCAAAGTGTGCGCCTCAGCACTTCGGTATCCCTGTTGTAAAGTGCAGAGAGAGAGAGAGAGAAAAAGGGGAGGAAAGAGAGCGAGGTTGGCCAGTGTAAGAGTGCCGGCTGGCTACCCTGTGCTGGGGAAAGGGGTAAAAGGAATAAAAGGAGAGAGAAGAAAAAAGAAGAGAAAAAATTAACCCAATAACGCGATGCTACGCGCACAATTTTCTTTAAATTTAGTGTAAAAAACACACGCGTTGACAGCTGCGGCACTGCAGAGATGACGTGAGTACTTTGTGATGAGGAATGATACACCGTAAAGAAATCACACGACACACGATGACTAATAGGGGCGAGACGAATACCGACCGCGGCTGGCGGTGGTGCTCGTTTTCAGCTGCCAGGTGGGCGCGGTATCAAACGCAGTCGTCCCGGGCTCCCGGGGACGTATTCGTGCGCATTTTTACAGCTCATGCTTTCTTTTGTACGAATGACTATTATATAGCTAGCTTCATTCGATGCCTTGTCGACGCTTGCATTGCGCTTCAGTGATAGGAACAGAGTAAGGGTGAAAGAAGCAACACCACAGAAAGCCCGCGCTTCCGACACCTGGGGAAGTAATAAACTGGCACGCAGTGAGCGGCGGTCCAAGCGTGGTGAAGGTTGCCTCGCCGCTCCGCTCCGTGCGCGCGTCGTGGAGCTCAGATGGACGTGGTGCGATCGGCGACCACCTCCTTGTTGGCCAGCTTGGCCATAACCGTGATCTGGGCCTTGTCCAGATCCTCGCTGGTGATGGGCGGCGCCTGGAACACGTTCTCGTACACCACGGCGGCGATCACGCCTCCGAGGATGGGTCCCAGCCAGAAGACCTGCACGATAGGCGCGGCGACCCGTCAAAACACGATGTCTCAACCACTGTCAGCAGCTGCGCGCACTACTGCCACTACACAGTATGGATGGGGATTCCATTCCCGAACGCGCGGCGCCACAGAAAGCGGACATTACGCCACAGCCCTTACTTTTGGCGTATTACCTGTATACGTCATGAGGTCACCGGCCTGTGTGCGAGTCACTCCCAGACGTTAAAGGGACGCTAAACAGCTCCAGATAATTAGTTTAGACTGATAAAGTATTCTTTCAAAACTAGCTTTTAATCCATTTCGGCAAGTAAACGTTTATTTTCGCGGCAGGAAGTGCAGGTCAAACTTGTATTTTCTGCATTTAGCGCCGAATACTTCAGCACCAGTACGTCACTGTGACGCCACCGATTTCAAAGTACTTTCTCCTATTTAACGCTTCGGCTCCTAAAATGTTCTTGAAAACTCGCCAGGTTGAGTCTTTTCGTTCTTTTACAATGAAGTGTGCTCGTTTTTCTTGTTTAACCACATAAATAATTAACCAGATCCGAGTGAGGCTGTCGAAATGCATGATGGCATGACGAGCTCGTGCTGAAACTTCAGGGCGGCGCCGCCGCCCACCTCTATTTCTCTAGTGCGTCTTTTCTGGCCTGCCAGGCTTCGTCTCACGCCAGTAGTGTACGTTCTCGCTACTGCATCATTTATGAATGGAGCTAAACTGTGTCCCATCTGGCGCGGGTCGTGACTGGCACTCTGTGCACCAGGGTGACGTGAAAGTGAACAGCGCACGATGGGTGTCTGAATAGGAGGGGTGTCACAGGCGTCTGGCCATAGGCGTAATGCAGCGAAGCCAGCCAGCCAGAGGGAATGGCGCGACAAATAGTGTAGCGCATACAAGTCGATGCGAATCGAGGGAGGTTCTTGAGCATGCTTCATCATTGTACAGGTAAAAAAAAAAAGGAAAGCGTCATATATAATACTTCAAATGAGCATCGCACGCGTAATGCGAAGACGTGGGATCGTTCCCCACCTGCGGCAAGTCGTTTTTTTCATCCATTTTCATTGCCACTAATGCATCACTCAGTGGCGTAGCTAGGTCGTCTGGCACCCGGGGCCCATAGGTCTTCTGTCAACCCCCTCCCCGGGTGTAGCTGGCGGAAAGAGGGGTGTCTTCAGACGCATATGACACCCCCCCCCCCTCTCTGGCCCCTTGCACCCGGGGCCCACGGCCCCCCGGCCCCGCCTGTTGCTACGCCACTGGCATCACTTCTCTTAATTCAATTGGTAAGTACTATCTGGTCACGAAACTCCGCCGTCACGCTATGGGAGAGGTTCATATGCTGCCCAAAGGTGCCGCGACGCGGCGCCACTGTGCCACAGAGGGCATCGTTCGCGTACCGAAATGCGTGCGCAGTGCGAGGCGAGCTGACTTTACGGGTACGTTCTGTGCATGTGCTGTGCTATTTTTCGAGTGTTGGGCTGTTCGGTTGAAGTGGTGGGGTGGGACAACGATGCCGAACACGTGTTGCGTGCCTGGGTGCCGTTCCGGCTACAAGGGCACGACCGAAAAGGTGTCGTTGTTCTGTTTACCTAATAACAAGGAGCAGCGCGAGAAATGGAAGCGGGCCATACCGCGGCAGGAAAGTGGCGGTTTTAATTTCGAATCGAAGTATACACGTGTGTGCGCGAAACACTTCGACGCCTCGGACATCGTCACTGCGTACAATTTCAACATCAACGGCGACGACGTGTCCCTGGAGCGTGAGAAGCCGACGCTGAACACATTTGCTTTATGCTTTGTTGCAACCTGAATTTGTGTTATACCAGGATAGAGTAGTTCACAGCAATAGCGCCCTTACCCCGACCATCTATGAAAGGTATAGCATTAGAATTCCTTTAAATGCAAGTGTTAAAACAGAATAATATGCATTGTTTTATTTTCCATTGTCCTTTAGTCTTGGCTAATGATGGGCTACAATTCTTCAATTGCACGTACTTTTAAGTCTATAAGCTGCTATGAGTAAGAAGGTTATTAGCACACTGTTAGCTACATTTGTATTGTGATTTGCTGAGCAAGTTTTGTCTGCATGTATAAGTAACAGCTGAAGAAGTAGAAAGGTGGTATCTCTAACAAGCCATTTAAAAAAAAAATGCTGTATTTGTGATGTGGCTACTTGTGTTCGTTTGAGAGTTCTTTAGCCGTGTGTTATGAAATACTTATGCTTTACACTTTCTTGTTTATAGAAACAATCGACTATGCATTCTGTACTTATTGCCATTCGTTTGCTGGTGTTTGTTTCCTGCCTCCCAATGCATACCTCTCACGTTTGATCTTATTTCTTTATGCGTATTATATCAGTGTCATGCTTTTAACAAACTTCTTGCATTGTGAATGGTGGATCATTTGTGACCGGACGCCTCCGTGCTATCTGTATTTCGCTCCGCTTATTTTACATGATAAATAAATGATCGTGCTTGTATTTTGTTTTTGCACCAACACGTTTTATTTATTTTCTTAATCGAATTATAAAGTTTTTTTTTCATTTTTAGACCATGATAAGAATATCAGGACCGGTGATTGCAACATTTTAACATATTGTAAATAGTTGCGAATTAAGAACCAAAATACCTAGTCTCGTCGTTTCTGCGTCGAAACCACGAGCAGTGAAGTGCTGGGCTTACTGACGCTTCTAAACGACTGCTTGCTAAGGCAATTGCCTAATTACAGCTAGTTTCAACTGTGCAGGTACTAACACTTCAGGTTCGCCTTAATCCGTTGTTAAAAGCCGCACCGAAGGCATTTAGCAGGATGCGTTGTTGTGCAAGTTGGTTCATTGTAATAGGAAACATTGGTTGCGCTTTCTAGACAATCACATGTAAGAAGACAGGACAGGTCTGTCTGTCTGTCCTGTCTTCTTACATGTGATTGTCTAGGAAGACATTTAGTAGCGAAGTTCGTCTTGCATTAATTCTACCTAAATCTTATTCAGAAATGACATCGCTTTGCAAGAAATCTTAAGCGCATGGAGCAGCTCAGTTCTCTTTTCTTTGTCATTAAGTATTCTACGGTAGCAGCCCTTTGCAATAGCAATTTCATTCTTTTGATCTCGTTATAAGATACTGCCCACAGAGTGCTTCTATGCCACAGTTTAACAGAAACTGAACAGCTGTGCTCGGCGAACAATCTGGCGCTATGCGCAACAGAGAATTGGCGCTTACTCCTCTGGTGATAAGTGGGACCACTGGCGTTTTGTTGCGAATGCGCGGTGTTTAATTTAAGGCAAATATTAAAAAGCGGAGCCCACCGAAGCGTTGAGGCGAACGGCGATGACGAAGAAATCCGGACCGGGACCGCCCGGCCGTGTACAGCGGACGCACTTCGACGGGGGCGAAATGCAAAACACCCGTTTATTTAAATTTAGGTGCATTTTAAAGGATCCCAGGTGGTCAAAACTAATCCCGAGTCCCCCACTACGGCGTGCCTCATAAACGTATCGCGGTTCTGGCTCTTAAAATTCCAGATCTTTCTTCTTTTTGGTCTGAGACCGCCGCAAGCTCCATGTTATGAGCGGCTTTTTTTTTTTCGTCCCGTGCGCTCATATCATCGCAGAAGACACGCTCAGGCAGTAATTTAATTATATTCAATGTTAAAAATAGTTACGTGAAACTAAAGCGATCGTTGAGGAAGTTGAGAAAGCTAGAATACCGAGGCTGCCCCACACACAACCACAGCGGTAGCGGCGTTCGCATGCCCTCTCATGCACGGTTGCGCCTCTAGCGGCGGGCGCTGGCGCTATATGAAACTGAGGCGGCAGTTTCGTGACCAGAAAAAACATGGAAGGACTCTGGTACTAGTGATTTCCCCTATGTTGTCCTCGGTGTCTTTGTTTGTTTGCTTTTCATGATATGTTCAAATGTATGCTGTCACATGCGAAATGCAGCTTCTTAAAGCAGGTGTATAATATTCCTGTACTAAAGCAGGACACCCTTGCTTCTCACCTCGGCACGGAGCGCTCGAACGAAAATGGCGGTCGCATGCATGCATGAAAAAAAAGAAAGAAAGAGGGCGGTAAAACTTGGTTCCCGAGAACGGCTACACGCGCCTAACGCACTTCTCTCACTCGCGTCATATATATGTCTATACGCTGGTTTCTGAAGTCCATGAAGCGCGCTTATTCAGAAATCTCTTAGTATGCTCCGAGCTTGCACTTGGCTCTCGACTGCGACCACTTTGCCGCTGTCACGGTGCCAGTATATATGCGTGCCTGCGCTGCATCAAGAAAACATGCATGCGCGTGACACAGACAGAGGTGTGGAAGGAACGGAACTCGACTTGCAGATTTTTTCACTCCCCCTCACCCCTTCCTTTCTTTATACTATACAGTGCCGAGTGGAAGCTGCGTGGAACGCAGCCTGCTGTAGCTTCTCTGTGCGAAGCGGTGTTGGCCGTGCGGTATTACGATCTCGCGGGTATTATACACACCTGTGTCGACTATCGATTGTGTCGGCGTTACGCTTTTCTAGTTAAGCCAAAGGGGCCAAACTACCTTTCGTAAAGAAAAAAAAAAGTAGTGATACCATCGGTGTATGACTGTCAAAGCCAAGCGATAGCTTCCCAGTGGGACACGTACATTGGTTAATATACATTTTTTTATGCACCAAATTTAAAAAAAAATTGCCCGTGGCCGACAACACTACTCTAACCCTTGAAAATAGATTACTCGATGACGCAGCTGCTCGTTCTAAGAGAAATCAAAATGATTAATTGAATAAATAACATAATTAAACTAATTATCTTTTTACTGACTTACTTCACGGCACATATTTCGATTTACGAATTGTAGATGGCGAGTTCGTAAGGCGCATCCCCTTGGAACAAATTTTCAGGACTACGTCAGTTTCGTGATATTAATTTTCAAAGTGTGCGACGAAATGCAGCGGCGTTCCAATTACGTTTGCGCTTCAATGCATAAAACGCCATTTTCTTTTAAAAAAAAGTAAGTAGAAACGCAGTGCCTTTTACCGCAAGTTTGACGGCGTATATGCTGAAACCTGTGCCATCCTCAGAATTCGTTCCAAGTCACTATGCCTTGCAAACTCACCAGCTGAAATTCGTAGATTGAAATAATTTTAAAAGTCAATTAACGTAATTATGTTAATTATTCGATTAATCATTTTAATTTCTCGCAGAAGTAATGGGCATCTCATCGAGCAATTTACATCAAGGGTTAGAATTGTGTTATCTGCAACGGGAAATTATTCAAAATTTAGTGAAGCTTAAAAAAGAAAAAAAATTGTATGCTAAAGGAGTCTGAGTGCCATGACGTTGCACCGCCTCCAATATCGACTAGCGTTATAAACCACATTAAAAATTAAGTGGATCCCACGCACTGTGGGAATAGATGTGATCGAAACTTTCTGTGTTGTTTGATTTGATTGACGACAATTAGCAGTGTTTGACTCCTTCAGCGTTTAGTCCAACACGAGAATGGTGAGTTGACGGTAAACGTTACCTTGCGTGCACCACTGCTGTTTGTCCGTGCAGTGCACATAACACACACGGGGAGAGCACACAGGGGTGGCACATCGCACTGTGGCAGACGCATTAAATTTAATTGAATTATGCGGCTGTACGTGCCAATACCACAATCGGATAAGGAGGCACGCCGTAGTGGCGGACTCTGGATTAATTTTGACACCTTGGTGTTCTTTAACGTGTCCCTAAATCTAAGTGCAAGTGCGTTTCCTATTTCGCCCCCGTCAAAATGCGGCTGCCGCGGTCGGGACCAAACCCACGACCTCGAGCAATGCCATAGCCGCGAAGCTACTACAGCGGGCATCGCGGTGTTGATTTGACGTGTGACCACTTCCGTATAGTGCCGCCTAGACCCTTCGGTGCGCTTTATTGTGGCTCTGCTTCTGCACGCCCTGCGTAAGTTGTCCGCCTGACAAATTTGCATGATGTTTATTTTTCAGAAATAGCAGAAACGCGCCATACCGTGCCTTGACTATTTGAATATTACCAAGAGCAGAGACCTCCATAATGGTAATTACATTATAAAAGGATACGTAAAAGAAAGCTGGCCGCTTGTTAGAAGCATGCACAAGAATAGCTGATCACCGCACGTATGTAGTTTTCTGAATATGCGCAGGCGCAGACGACAGGTATGTTCAGACTCCATGAGTGCTTTCTTTATACCTTGCTTTCTGGTTACGTATTGTTGCGTTTCGCCTGCGACACGTGGTTTTGCCGGCGCGACGGCGGCGGGGCGGCGGACATTTTGGCCCGATCGTCGTCACCGCAACACTCATCGCCAGGTGTTTCCAGGCGCGTCTGCGGCGATGCGACCGCCTAGGGATTTCGTTCCAGTCATTGTGCCCGAAACAGGCGAGGCCAAAGCAGGGATCTCCTTCCAGTTATTGGGCCCGAAACAGGCGATGCCAAAGCAGGGATCTCGTTCCAGTCATTGTGCCCGAAACAGGCGATGCCAAAGCAGGGACCATCTTCTCGTTACAGTCATTGTGTCCGACCGGCAGCGCCACGACAGTGTGCTGCGCAGCGCCACGACAGTATGCTGCGCAGCGCCACGACAGTGTGCTGCGCAGCGCCACGACCAGGTGCTACGAGATCGTGCGCAGCGCCACGACATGGTGCTACGGCATCGCTACGACAGTGTGCGTCACCATTAGCCCATTGTACATTCACGTGCTCGTCTTTTGAGGGGTTCCTTCTTGCCCTCAACTGCGAGAGTATAAAAACAGCTGCCCCCGGACGCCAGAGGAGGGCTCCGATTTCTTCCGTTGAGTGAAGTGCTCTCCCGTCTCTCTACTTCGGTCAAACCTGACCGCCAACTCTTTGCGATGTTAAAATAAACAAGTTGTTTCGTTGTTACCTGTCGACTCATGCTTTGCCGGGACCTTCGGATGCTTGCAGTTGTACCCCAGGCCGCCAGGCCAACGCTACCCTTGGGGCTTGCGACCCAGGTACAACCACGGGCGTCAGCGCCGAGTTCCCAACAGATCGTACCAGCGGTCCGATCCAAACATCTGGTTGCCAGCGGTGAGATCGCCTACGACTTCAAACAACTGTCTGCCAGCGGCGAGATCACGACAACGGAGGCCAGCAGCAAAGAGATGCAGTTGACAGTATGCTGAGCAGCTCAACGACGATCCGGGAGCAGTGCAACGAGCCCTGTGTGACGACTGGTTGCCTGCAGCGGAACGACTGCGCGGAATTCCTGCCTGCGAGGTTTGGTGAGTGCGGGACTTTCTTCTACTGAGCTTTGCCAGGCTTTTTGTTAGTGTCAGAAACAGAGCTGGTAATTGTGGTTGTCGTTGCTGCCGGGTTAGTTTGCGGCAAGACAATAGTAAGCAGTAGAAAAAGCAGCATTCAGAGCAGCCATGGATTTGAAGTCGTTGCGCAAACCGAAATTGTTGGAGCTTGCAAGAGAGTTGGGTCTGGATGTCTCAGACAAACTAAGAAAACCGGAACTGATAAAGGCTATTCTTGAGTTAGAGGCTGAGGACGACGAGCTGTCGGAATGCCTTGAGACTATTGACGAGAGGTCAAAAAAACAGGAGCGCGAACTTAAAGAACAGAAAGAGAAAGAAGAGCGTCAACACGCTTTGGAAATGAAGCGTCTCGAGGTAGAGATGGAACGCGCTCGTAATGGAAGTCAGGCACACGGTGCAGGAGAACGAGTATTGTTCAAAATGACTGACCTGATGCGGCCGTTTAAGCTTGGAGAGGACATTGGTTTGTTCCTGGTTAACTTTGAGCGAACGTGCGAGAAGCAGGGGTTCTCTCGGGAAACGTGGCCACAGCGCTTGCTCACTTTGTTACCCGGCGAGGCGGCCGACGTAGTCGCTCGCTTGGATAGAGAGGAAGCAGAGGATTTCGACAAAGTAAAATCGAGTCTGCTAAAAAAGTACCGGCTGTCTGCGGAAGCGTTCCGTCGGAAGTTTCGGGAAAATGAGAAAGGCAAAAGTGAGTCATATACAGAGTTTGCGTATAGGCTTATGTCGAACATGCAGGAGTGGCTCAAAGAAGAGAAAGCGTTTGGTGACCACGATAAAGTTCTGCAGTGTTTCGGGCTAGAACAGTTTTATAGTCGGTTACCGGAGAACGTGCGATACTGGGTCTTGGATAGGCCAGACGTTTGCACGGTGGCTAGAGCCGCTGAGCTAGCCGAGGAGTTTGTGACGCGTCGAGCTCGCGGAGCTAAGGACGGTCAAAAGGGTGAATTTGGCTCCAAGTCTGAGAGGCCAAGGTTCACGCCCATGAGATTTAAGGGGGACACGCGTAGTGAGGATGCGAGCGAAAGCAGTCCGACCAAACGTAAAGAGACGGCGGCAGCCAAACGCAGAAAGCGGTTCGAGATGAGGCGAGCGCGCTTGTGTTATACGTGCCAGAAGCCGGGTCACTTTTCGGCGCAGTGTCCGGAAACGACACCAAAAGTTGTGTTTTTTTCAATAGGCAGCACTGACGAGAACATGAAGCTTCTCGAGCCTTACATGCGAGACCTCCTCGTAAACGGGAAAGAGTGCCGAGTGCTTCGCGATTCCGCAGCTACGATGGATGTAGTTCACCCGTCTTACGTAGAACCCCATATGTTCACGGGCGAGTGCGCGTGGATCAAGCAAGCCGTGGAAGCTCATAGCGTGTGTCTGCCGGTAGCAAAAGTGCTTATTGAAGGACCTTTCGGAGCGCTTGAGACGGAGGCGGCAGTGTCATCTATGCTGCCACCCCAGTACCCGTACCTATTTTCAAACAGGTCCGATCACCTCCTGCGCGAGAAGGGGCTTTTGTTTGGTGAAGCTAGTGTTCAGGCCTTAACCAGATCGAAGGTTCGGGAGCTCGCTGCAAAGGCGGTAGTTGCGGGGCCGACGTTATCAAACAACGAAAAAGGGTCAGAGGCGCAGCAAGCTGATATTCAGAGCACGCCCGAACAGAATAGAATTGAGTCTGTAGCGTTGAAGGCGCCAGATACTGGAGAGGAAAATCCCGACGCGGGAAAGTTAGAAGAGCTATCTACTGATTTGCTCATCGCGCCTACGTCAGACGGACTTGATAGGTTGCTAAAAGTCAGCCGGACGGCTTTGATAGCCGAGCAAAAAAAGGATGGCAGCCTGGAAAACGTGCGCTGCAATGTCAAAGAAGGTATCGCCAGGAAAACTGCGCGTTTTGTGGAAAGAGGTGGAGTCCTGTACCGGAAGTATCTAGACCGCCGAGGAGTGGAGTTCGATCAGCTGGTCGTGCCTCAATGCTATCGTCAGGATCTGTTGCGCTTGTCACATGGGGGTTCGTGGTCCGGACACCTAGGAGTTAAGAAAACTAAGGACCGTCTCTTGCAAGAGTACTATTGGCCAGGGTGTTTTCGGGACGCAGACCATTTCGTGAGGACATGTGACACTTGTCAGCGGGTGGGCAAACCAGGGGACAAATCGAGGGCGCCGTTGAAATTGGTACCTATCATTACGGAGCCTTTTAGACGGCTCGTTATTGATACAGTGGGACCTCTGCCGGTAACAGCCACGGGGTACAGACACATTTTGACTGTGATCTGCCCAGCGACAAAGTTCCCTGAAGCAGTGCCGCTTAAAGAACTCAGCTCAGTTGAGATAGTTAATGCACTACTGTCCATATTTGCGCGAGTTGGTTTTCCTGCAGAAATTCAATCAGATCAGGGCACAGTGTTTACTAGCGCTTTGACGACAACTTTTCTCGAAAGGTGTGGGGTAAAGCTGTTACACAGCTCAGTGTACCACCCACAGTCGAATTCCGTTGAGAAGCTCCACTCCGTCATGAAGCGCGTGTTGAGAGCGTTGTGTTTTGAACATCGAACTGACTGGGAGCTGTGTCTGCCTGGGGTGATGTTTGCTTTAAGGACCGCGCCGCATGCGGCTACGGGGTTTTCGCCAGCTGAACTGGTGTACGGTCGCTCGCTTCGATCTCCGCTTCGCATGCTTCGAGAATCATGGGAAGGTAGGGGCGACGACCCAGTCGTGGTGGAGTACGTGCTTAAGCTCCTCGAACGCTTAAGAAGGGCACAGGAGTTGTCAGGTGAAGCAATGACAAAGGCCCAGCAGAGGGCCAAGGTTTATTATGATCGGACAGCCAGGGCCCGTCGTTTTGAGGTTGGCGATGAGGTCATGATATTGCGCACATCGCTAAACAACAAACTAGACGTGCAGTGGGAGGGCCCAGCGCGAATTGTTCAGAAACTGTCGGACGTTAACTACGAGGTAAGTCTGCCAGGAAAGCGGAAAGCACAGCAAGTTTACCACTGTAATCTGCTCAAACCTTATAGACAAAGGGAAGCAGTGGTGTGCATGATGGTAAACGTTCCTGAAGAGCTTCCAGTCGAGCTTCCGGGACTAGGCTCAGTGACGAACAGGGAAGACACCGGTCAAGTCATTAGTGACCTTATCAGTAAAGCACCGCTGTCGCCTGAGCAGAAAACCGAACTACACCAGCTATTACAAGAGTTTCAAGGTCTGTTCTCTGAGAGGCCGGGTAGGACTTCTGTACTTACTCATGATATAGAACTTACCTCCACAGAGCCAGTACGATCCAAGGCGTATCGGGTGTCACCCCGCCAGAGCGATATTATGGAGGCTGAGGTAAAGAAAATGCTACAGCTCGGTGTTATTGAGGCAGGTGAGAGTGATTATACCTCCCCTTTGATTTTAGTTGAGGTACCGGGCAAGGAACCTCGTCCTTGCGTCGACTACCGCAGGCTTAATTCCATCACTAAGGATCAAATTTATCCGATCCCTAACATCGAGGAGCGCCTTGAGAAAGTTAGTAGCGCTCAGTTTATTTCCACCCTAGATCTTGTCAGGGGTTATTGGCAGGTTCCACTTACAGAAGAGGCTAGTAGGTATGCGGCGTTCATTTCACCAATGGGAACATTCCGTCCTAAAGTGTTGAGTTTTGGTTTGAAGAACGCGCCATACTGTTTTTCAAGCCTCATGGATAAAGTGTTGCGGGGACAGCAAGAATTCGCTTTACCGTATCTAGACGACGTAGCGATATTCTCCGCATCCTGGTCTGAGCATATGACACACTTGCGGGCAGTGCTAACCCGCCTGCGCGAAGCAGGCTTGACAGTAAAGGCTCCTAAGTGCCAGTTAGCACAGGCCGAGGTTGTCTACCTCGGTCACGTGATTGGTCAGGGTCGTCGCCGCCCCTCTGAAATAAAAGTGGCCGCTGTGCGAGACTTTCCGCAACCGCGCACAAAGACCGATATTCGGTCGTTCTTAGGTGTCGCCGGCTACTATCAGAGGTACATCCCTAGGTACTCTGATATCGCGGCTCCCCTGACGGATGCTCTAAGAAAGACAGAGCCTCAAACAGTCGTCTGGGACGAGACAAAGGAAAGAGCTTTTAGCGCCCTAAAGAGTGCCCTAACAAGCCAGCCTGTGCTACGATCGCCAGACTATACAAAAGGGTTCATTGTTCAGTGCGATGCTAGTGAGCGAGGCATGGGCGTTGTACTGTGCCAACGGGAAAATGGAGAAGTAGAACACCCCGTCCTGTATGCTAGTCGTAAGCTGACCAGTCGTGAGCAGGCGTATAGCGCCACCGAGAAAGAGTGTGCATGTCTCGTGTGGGCCGTTCAGAAATTGTCATGCTATCTAGCCGGCTCGAGGTTTATCATTGAGACAGATCACTGCCCTCTCCAATGGCTGCAGACCATCTCTCCCAAAAATGGCCGCCTCCTGCGCTGGAGCCTCGCTTTACAACAATATTCCTTTGAGGTGCGTTACAAAAAGGGGAGTCTCAACGGTAACGCCGATGGCTTAAGTCGAAGCCCCTAACGTAGGAATCAGCCTCAAAATTGTTTGTTACTGATGTTTTTCTTCCTGAGGCAGGATTTTTTTTAACATATTGCTTTTGTTTAGTGTTTCAAAGTGATGATATGCTTTCTAGTGCAATTTTTCAATTTGTGGACGCGTTCTGAGTGATGCTAGACTACTGTAAGGAACTAGGCAGTGGTATAAAAAGGGGAAAGAGCCTGGCAGGGCTTAGTGAGGGTTGTGCCGTGCTTGCTGACTGAGCGGTTGAGTTTTCAGCGTAGTTCTAACGCTTGCCGGGAACGAGAACAAAAATGTGAACTCTCCCGAAGTCACTTTGCAGTGTCCCGTGCGAACCTGAACGAGAGAACGAGGCCTTCTCTGTGCGCTGCGCTCAAGAAACGTCAAGGGACGCCCGACTTCGGTTATGAGCATCATCGAGCGACATCCCTCCGGACAGCGGATGCAGTCCCCTGTCCATCGGGATCTCCTTTCCCCGGCGGGGCGGTCTGTTGCGTTTCGCCTGCGACACGTGGTTTTGCCGGCGCGACGGCGGCGGGGCGGCGGACATTTTGGCCCGATCGTCGTCACCGCAACACTCATCGCCAGGTGTTTCCAGGCGCGTCTGCGGCGATGCGACCGCCTAGGGATTTCGTTCCAGTCATTGTGCCCGAAACAGGCGAGGCCAAAGCAGGGATCTCCTTCCAGTTATTGGGCCCGAAACAGGCGATGCCAAAGCAGGGATCTCGTTCCAGTCATTGTGCCCGAAACAGGCGATGCCAAAGCAGGGACCATCTTCTCGTTACAGTCATTGTGTCCGACCGGCAGCGCCACGACAGTGTGCTGCGCAGCGCCACGACAGTATGCTGCGCAGCGCCACGACAGTGTGCTGCGCAGCGCCACGACCAGGTGCTACGAGATCGTGCGCAGCGCCACGACATGGTGCTACGGCATCGCTACGACAGTGTGCGTCACCATTAGCCCATTGTACATTCACGTGCTCGTCTTTTGAGGGGTTCCTTCTTGCCCTCAACTGCGAGAGTATAAAAACAGCTGCCCCCGGACGCCAGAGGAGGGCTCCGATTTCTTCCGTTGAGTGAAGTGCTCTCCCGTCTCTCTACTTCGGTCAAACCTGACCGCCAACTCTTTGCGATGTTAAAATAAACAAGTTGTTTCGTTGTTACCTGTCGACTCATGCTTTGCCGGGACCTTCGGATGCTTGCAGTTGTACCCCAGGCCGCCAGGCCAACGCTACCCTTGGGGCTTGCGACCCAGGTACAACCACGGGCGTCAGCGCCGAGTTCCCAACAGATCGTACCAGCGGTCCGATCCAAACAGTATTCAGTCTTAGTTTTCACATCGCGCCAGGGACTCCCCGAACGTTTCTCCCGCTTCAAGCTAGTGCTTGTGCGTAACATGTCATTTCCCTGTAGCCTAAGTACCAGACGTTTGCTCAGTGCGCCTTCGCGTTTCCCTAATTGCACTTTTGTCTTTATTAAGGTAGGACTGGTCCACGGAACTCTGTTTAAACGTCTCGCCAGGAGGTGACCAAAGGGACCTCCATAATGATATGCATAAAATGCGGCGAATAACTGCGATGATGTGGTCGTCACAGATGCACTGAAGGCAATGCAACCATTACCGTAGATACGTTGCTTTCTTCTTTCTTTTCTTTCTTCTATTTAAGTCAACAAAGGCGCGCGCAGGCGGTGGCTTCATCTGCCGACCACAGAATTTCTTACAGGGCCGAGCGCACAAGACGTAGTACGCGTTGTTACGTTTCGCCTACGACGCGCGGTTTAGCCGGCGCGATTGCAACAAAGCGGCAGACATTTTGGCCCGTTCGGCGTCGCCGCTACGCTCCCCGCCAGGCGTTTCCAGGCGTTTCCAGGCGTTTCCAGGCATGTTCCGATGCCACGTGTCTTCATGTGCGTGTGTGAGTGTATGTGCCATTGTGCCCGACCAGAGGCGCTACGAGAGCAGAAGTTACCTTCTCCTCCCAGTCATTGTGCCCGACCAGAGGCGCTACGAGAGCAGAAGTTACCTTCTCCTTCCAGTCATTGTGCCTGACCAGAGGCGCTACGAGAGCCGAGGTTACCTTCTCCTCCCAGTCTTTGTGCCCGACCGGCGGCGCTACGACAGTATGCGTCACCTTAACCCATTGTACAATCACGTGCTCGTCTATTGAGGGGTTCCTTCTTGCCCTCAACTGCGAGAGTATAAAAACAGCTGCCCCCGGACGCCAAGAGGAGGGCTCCGATTTCTTCTGTTGAGTAAAGTGCTCTCCCGTCTCTCTACTTCGGTCAACCTGACCGCCAACTCTTTGCGATGTTAAAATAAACAAGTTGTTTTGTTGTTACCAGTCGACTCATGCTTTGCCGGGACCTTCGGATGCTTCCAGTTGTACCCCAGGCCGCCAGGCCAACGCTACCCTTGGGGCTTGCGACCCAGGTACAACCACGGGCGTCAGCGCCGAGTTCCCAACAAATCGTACCAGCGGGTACGACCACAACAACTCGTACCAGCGGTGCGATTCAAACAACTGGTGGCAGCGGTGGGATCGCGACAACGGAGGCCAGCAGCAAAGAGATGCAGTTGACTGTATGCTGAGCAGCTCAACGACGATCCGGGAGCAGTGCAACGAGCCCTGTGTGATGACTGGTTGCCTGCAGCGGAACGACTGTGCTGAATTCCTGCCTGCGAGGTTTGGTGAGTGCGGGACTTTCTTCTTCTGAGCTTTGCCAGGCTTTTGTTAGTGTCAGAAACAGAGCTGGTAATTGTGATTATCGTTGCTGCCGGGTTAGTTTGCGGCAAGACAATAGTAAGCAGTAGGGAAAGCAGCATTCAGAGCAGCCATGGATTTGAAGTCGTTGCGCAAACCGAAATTGTTGGAGCTTGCAAGAGAGTTGGGTCTGGATGTCTCAGACAAACTCAGAAAACCTGAACTGCTAAAGGCTATTCTGGAGTTAGAAGCTGAGGATGACGAGCTGTCGGAATGCCTTGAGACCATTGAGGAGAGGGAGACTGCAAAAAGACAGGAGCGCGAACTTAAAGAGCAAAAAGAAAAAGAAGAGCGTGAACGTAAAGAACAGAAAGAGCGAGAGCAACAAGAGCGTGACCGTCAACACGCTTTGGAAATGAAGCGTTTCGAGATAGAGATGGAACGCGCTCGTAATGGAAGTCAGGCACACGGTGCAGGAGAACGCGTATTGTTCAAAATGACTGACCTGATGCGGCCGTTTAAGCTTGGAGAGGACATTGGTTTGTTCCTGGTTAACTTTGAGCGAACGTGCGAGAAGCAGGGGTTCTCTCGGGAAACGTGGCCACAGCGCTTGCTCACTTTGTTACCCGGCGAGGCGGCCGACGTAGTCGCTCGCTTGGATAGAGAGGAGGCAGAGGATTTCGACACAGTGAAATCGAGTCTTCTAAAAAAGTACCGGCTGTCAGCGGAGGCGTTCCGTCGGAAGTTTCGGGAAAATGAGAAAGGCAAAAGTGAGTCATATACAGAGTTTGCGTATAGGCTTATGTCAAACATGCAGGAGTGGCTCAAAGAAGAGAAAGCGTTTGGTGACCACGATAAAGTTCTGCAGTGTTTCGGGCTAGAACAGTTTTATAGTCGGTTACCGGAGAACGTGCGGTACTGGGTCTTGGATATAGGCCAGACGTTTGTACGGTGGCTAAAGCCGCTGAGCTAGCCGAGGAGTTTGTGACGCGTCGGGCTCGCGGAGCTAAGGACGGTCAAAAGGGTGAATTTGGCTCGAAGTTTGAGAGGCCGAAGTTCACGCCCATGAGATTAAAGGGGGACACGCGTAGTGAGGATGCGAGTGAAAGCAGTCCGACCAAACGTAAAGAGACGGCGGCAGCCAAACGCAGAAAGCGGTTCGAGATGAGGCGAGCGCGCGTTTGTTATACGTGCCAGAAGCCGGGTCACTTTTCGGCGCAGTGTCCGGAAACAACACCAAAAGTTGTGTTTTTTTCATTAGGCAGCACTGACGAGAACATGAAGCTTCTCGAGCCTTACATGCGAGACCTCCTCGTGAACGGGAAAGAGTGCCGGGTGCTTCGCGATTCCGCAGCTACGATGGATGTAGTTCACCCCTGTTACGTAGAACCCCATATGTTCACGGGCGAGTGCGCATGGATCAAGCAAGCCGTGGAAGCTCATAGCGTGTGTCTGCCGATAGCAAAAGTGCTTATTGAAGGACCTTTCGGAGCGCTTGAGACGGAGGCCGCAGTGTCATCTATGCTGCCACCTCAGTACCCGTACCTATTTTCAAACAGGTCCGATCACCTCCTGCGCGAGAAGGGGCTTTTGTTTGGTGAAGCTAGTGTTCAGGCCTTAACCAGGTCGAAGGTTCGGGAGCTCGCTGCAAAGGCGGTAGTTGCGGGGCCGACGTTATCAAACAACGAAAAAGGGTCAGAGGCGCAGCAAGCTGATATTCAGAGCACGCCCGAACTGAATAAAATTGAGTCTGTAGCGTTGAAGGCGCCAGATACTGGAGAGGAAATGCCCGATAAGGGAAAGTTAGAAGAGCTATCTACAGATTTGCTCATCGCGCCTACGTCAGACGGACTTGATAGGTTGCTAAAAGTCAGCCGGTCGGCTTTGATAGCCGAGCAAAAGAAGGATGGCAGCCTGGAAAACGTGCGCTGCAATGTCAAGGAAGGTATCGCCAGGAAAAATGCGCGTTTTGTGGAAAGAGGTGGAGTCCTGTACCGGAAGTATCTATACCGCAGAGGAGTGGAGTTCGATCAGCTGATCGTGCCTCAATGCTATCGTCCGGATCTGTTGCGCTTGACGCATGGGGGTTCGTGGTCCGGACACCTAGGAGTTAAGAAAACCAAGGACCGTCTCTTGCAAGAGTACTATTGGCCAGGGTGTTTTCGGGACGCAGACCATTTCGTAAGGTCATGTGACACCTGTCAGCGGGTGGGCGAACCAGGGGACAAATCGAGGGCGCCGTTGAAATTGGTACCTATCATTACGGAGCCTTTTAGACGGCTCGTTATTGATACAGTGGGACCTCTGCCGGTAACAGCCACGGGGTACAGACACATTTTGACTGTGATCTGCCCAGCGACAAAGTTCCCTGAAGCAGTGCCGCTTAAAGAACTCAGCTCAGTTGAGATAGTCAATGCACTACTGTCCATATTTGCGCGAGTTGGTTTTCCTGCGGAAATCCAATCAGATCAGGGCACAGTGTTTACTAGCGCTTTGACGACAACTTTTCTCGAAAGGTGTGGGGTAAAGCTGTTACACAGCTCAGTGTACCACCCACAGTCGAATTCCGTTGAGAAGCTCCACTCCGTCATGAAGCGCGTGTTGAGAGCATTGTGTTTTGAACATCAAACTGACTGGGAGCTGTGTCTGCCTGGGGTGATGTTTGCATTAAGGACCGCGCCGCATGCAGCTACGGGGTTTTCGCCAGCTGAGCTGGTGTACGGTCGCTCGCTTCGGTCTCCGCTTCGCATGCTTCGAGAATCATGGGAAGGCAGGGGCGACGACCCAGTCGTGGTGGAGTACGTACTTAAGCTCCTCGAACGCTTAAGAAGGGCACAGGAGTTGTCAGGTGAAGCAATGGCAAAGGCCCAGCAGAGGGCCAAGGTTTATTATGATCGGACCGCCAGGGCCCGTCGTTTTGAGGTGGGCGATGAGGTCATGATATTGCGCACATCGCTAAACAACAAACTAGACGTGCAGTGGGAGGGCCCAGCACGAATTGTTCAGAAACTGTCGGACGTTAACTACGTGGTAAGTCTGCCAGGAAAGCGGAAAGCACAGCAAGTTTACCACTGTAATCTGCTCAAACCTTATAGACAAAGGGAAGCAGTGGTGTGCATGATGGTAAACGTTCCTGAAGAGCTTCCGGTCGAGCTTCCGGGACTAGGCTCAGTGACGAACAGGGAAGACACCGGTCAAGTCATTAGTGACCTTATCAGTAAAGCACCGCTGTCGCCTGAGCAGAAAACCGAACTACACCAGCTATTACAAGAGTTTCAAGGTCTGTTCTCTGAGAGGCCTGGTAGGACTTCTGTCCTTACTCATGACATAGAACTTACCTCCCCAGAGCCAGTACGATCCAAGGCGTATCGGGTGTCACCCCGCCAGAACGATATTATGGAGGCTGAGGTAAAGAAAATGCTACAGCTCGGTGTTATTGAGGCAGGTGAGAGTGATTATACCTCCCCTTTGATTTGAGTTGAGGTACCGGGCAAGGAACCTCGTCCTTGCGTCGACTACCGCAGGCTTAATTCCATCACTAAGGATCAAATTTATCCGATCCCTAACATCGAGGAGCGCCTTGAGAAAGTTAGTAGCGCTCAGTTTATTTCCACCCTAGATCTTGTCAGGGGTTATTGGCAGGTTCCACTTACAGAAGAGGCTAGTAGGTATGCGGCGTTCATTTCACCAATGGGAACATTCCGTCCGAAAGTGTTGAGTTTTGGTTTGAAAAACGCGCCATACTGTTTTTCAAGCCTCATGGATAAAGTGTTGCGGGGACAGCAAGAATTCGCTTTACCGTATCTAGACGACGTAGCGATATTCTCCGCATCCTGGTCTGAGCATATGGCACACTTGCGGGCAGTGCTAACCCGCCTGCGCGAAGCGGGCTTGACAGTAAAGGCTCCTAAGTGCCAGTTAGCACAGGCCGAGGTTGTCTACCTCGGTCACGTGATTGGTCAGGGTCGTCGCCGCCCCTCTGAAATAAAAGTGGCCGCTGTGCGAGACTTTCCGCAACCGCGCACGAAGACCGATATTCGGTCGTTCTTAGGTGTCGCCGGCTACTATCAGAGTGTTTGAGATCGTAGGCGATCTCACCGCTGGCAACCAGATGTTTGGATCTGACTGCTGGTACGATCTGTTGGGAACTCGGCGCTGACGCCCGTGGTTGTACCTGGGTCGCAAGCCCCAAGGGTAGCGTTGGCCTGGCGGCCTGGGGTACAACTGCAAGCATCCGAAGGTCCCGGCAAAGCATGAGTCGACTGGTAACAACGAAACAACTTGTTTATTTTAACATCGCAAAGAGTTGGTGGTCAGGTTTGACCGAAGTAGAGAGACGGGAGAGCACTTCACTCAACTGAAGAAATCGGAGCCCTCCTTTTTGGCGTCCGGGGGCAGCTGTTTTTATACTCTCGCAGTTGAGGGCAAGAAGGAACCCCTCAAAAGACGAGCACGTGAATGTACAATGGGCTAATGGTGACGCACACTGTCGTGGCGCTGCGCACGATCTCGTAGCACCCTGTCGTGGCGCTGCGCACGATCTCGTAGCACCCCGTCGTGGCGCTGCGCACGATCTCGTAGCACCCCGTCGTGGCGCTGCCGGTCGGACACAATGACTGTAACGAGAAGATGGTCCCTGCTTTGGCATCGCCTGTTTCGGGCACAATGACTGGAACGAGATCCCTGCTTTGGCATCGCCTGTTTCGGGCCCAATAACTGGAATGAGATCCCTGCTTTGGCATCGCCTGTTTCGGGCACAATGACTGGAATGCGAGGAGGATCCCTAGGCGGTCGCATCGCCGCAGACGCGCCTGGAAACACCTGGCGATGAGTGTTGCGGCGACGACGATCGGGCCAAAATGTCTGCCGCCCCGCCGCAGTCGCGCCGGCAAAACCACGTGTCGCAGGCGAAACGCAACAGACCGCCCCGCCGGGGGAAGGAGATCCCGATGGACAGGGGACTGCATCCGCTGTCCGGAGGGATGTCGCTCGATGATGCTCATAACCGAAGTCGGGCGTCCCTCGACGTTTCTTGAGCGCAGCGCACAGAGAAGGCCTCGTTCTCTCGTTCAGGTTCGCACGGGACACTGCAAAGTGACTTCGGGAGAGTTCACATTTTTGTTCTCGTTCCCGGCAAGCGTTAGAACTACGCTGAAAACTCAACCGCTCAGTCAGCAAGCACGGCACAACCCTCACTAAGCCCTGCCAGGCTCTTTCCCCTTTTTATACCACTGCCTAGTTCCTTACAGTAGTCTAGCATTACTCAGAACGCGTCCACAAATTGAAAAATTGCACTAGAAAGCATATCATCACTTTGAAACACTAAACAAAAGCAATATGTTAAAAAAATCCTGCCTCAGGAAGAAAAACATCAGTAACAAACAATTTTGAGGCTGATTCCTACGTTAGGGGCTTCGACTTAAGCCATCGGCGTTACCGTTGAGACTCCCCTTTTTGTAACGCACCTCAAAGGAATATTGTTGTAAAGCGAGGCTCCAGCGCAGGAGGCGGCCATTTTTGGGAGAGATGGTCTGCAGCCATTGGAGAGGGCAGTGATCCGTCTCAATGATAAACCTCGAGCCGGCTAGATAGCATGACAATTTCTGAACGGCCCACACGAGACACGCACACTCTTTCTCGGTGGCGCTATACGCCTGCTCACGACTGGTCAGCTTACGACTAGCATACAGGACGGGGTGTTCTACTTCTCCATTTTCCCGTTGGCACAGTACAACGCCCATGCCTCGCTCACTAGCATCGCACTGAACAATGAACCCTTTTGTATAGTCTGGCGATCGTAGCACAGGCTGGCTTGTTAGGGCACTCTTTAGGGCGCTAAAAGCTCTTTCCTTTGTCTCGTCCCAGACGACTGTTTGAGGCTCTGTCTTTCTTAGAGCATCCGTCAGGGGAGCCGCAATATCAGAGTACCTAGGGATGTACCTCTGATAGTAGCCGGCGACACCCAAGAACGACCGAATATCGGTCTTTGTGCGCGGTTGCGGAAAGTCTCGCACAGCGGCCACTTTTATTTCAGAGGGGCGGCGACGACCCTGACCAATCACGTGACCGAGGTAGACAACCTCGGCCTGTGCTAACTGGCACTTAGGAGCCTTGACTGTCAAGCCCGCTTCGCGCAGGCGGGTTAGCACTGCCCGCAAGTGTGTCATATGCTCAGACCAGGATGCGGAGAATATCGCTACGTCGTCTAGATACGGTAAAGCGAATTCTTGCTGTCCCCGCAACACTTTATCCATGAGACTTGAAAAACAGTATGGCGCGTTCTTCAAACCAAAACTCAACACTTTAGGACGGAATGTTCCCATTGGTGAAATGAACGCCGCATACCTACTAGCCTCTTCTGTAAGTGGAACCTGCCAATAACCCCTGACAAGATCTAGGGTGGAAATAAACTGAGCGCTACTAACTTTCTCAAGGCGCTCCTCGATGTTAGGGATCGGATAAATTTGATCCTTAGTGATGGAATTAAGCCTGCGGTAGTCGACGCAAGGACGAGGTTCCTTGCCCGGTACCTCAACTAAAATCAAAGGGGAGGTATAGTCACTCTCACCTGCCTCAATAACACCGAGCTGTAGCATTTTCTTTACCTCAGCCTCCATAATATCGCTCTGGCGGGGTGACACCCGATACGCCTTGGATCGTACTGGCTCTGTGGAGGTAAGTTCTATATCATGAGTAAGTACAGAAGTCCTACCAGGCCTCTCAGAGAACAGACCTTGAAACTCTTGTAATAGCTGGTGTAGTTCGGTTTTCTGCTCGGGCGACAGCGGTGCTTTACTGATAAGGTCACTAATGACTTGACCGGTGTCTTCCCTGTTCGTCACTGAGCCTAGTCCCGGAAGCTCGACCGGAAGCTCTTCAGGAACGTTTACCATCATGCACACCACTGCTTCCCTTTGTCTATAAGGTTTGAGCAGATTACAGTGGTAAACTTGCTGTGCTTTCCGCTTTCCTGGCAGACTTACCACGTAGTTAACGTCCGACAGTTTCTGAACAATTCGTGCTGGGCCCTCCCACTGCACGTCTAGTTTGTTGTTTAGCGATGTGCGCAATATCATGACCTCATCGCCAACCTCAAAACGACGGGCCCTGGCTGTCCGATCATAATAAACCTTGGCCCTCTGCTGGGCCTTTGCCATTGCTTCACCTGACAACTCCTGTGCCCTTCTTAAGCGTTCGAGGAGCTTAAGCACGTACTCCACCACGACTGGGTCGTCGCCCCTACCTTCCCATGATTCTCGAAGCATGCGAAGCGGAGATCGAAGCGAGCGACCGTACACCAGTTCAGCTGGCGAAAACCCCGTAGCCGCATGCGGCGCGGTCCTTAAAGCAAACATCACCCCAGGCAGACACAGCTCCCAGTCAGTTTGATGTTCAAAACACAATGCTCTCAACACGCGCTTCATGACGGAGTGGAGCTTCTCAACGGAATTCGACTGTGGGTGGTACACTGAGCTGTGTAACAGCTTTACCCCACACCTTTCGAGAAAAGTTGTCGTCAAAGCGCTAGTAAACACTGTGCCCTGATCTGATTGGATTTCCGCAGGAAAACCAACTCGCGCAAATATGGACAGTAGTGCATTAACTATCTCAACTGAGCTGAGTTCTTTAAGCGGCACTGCTTCAGGGAACTTTGTCGCTGGGCAGATCACAGTCAAAATGTGTCTGTACCCCGTGGCTGTTACCGGCAGAGGTCCCACAGTATCAATAACGAGCCGTCTAAAAGGCTCCGTAATGATAGGTACCAATTTCAACGGCGCCCTCGATTTGTCCCCTGGTTTGCCCACCCGCTGACAAGTGTCACATGTCCTCACGAAATGGTCTGCGTCCCGAAAACACCCTGGCCAATAGTACTCTTGCAAGAGACGGTCCTTAGTTTTCTTAACTCCTAGGTGTCCGGACCACGAACCCCCGTGTGACAAGCGCAACAGATCCTGACGATAGCATTGAGGCACGACCAGCTGATCGAACTCCACTCCTCTTCGGTCTAGATACTTCCGGTACAGGACTCCACCCCTTTCCACAAAACGCGCCGTTTTCCTGGCGATACCTTCTTTGACATTGCAGCGCACGTTTTCCAGGCTGCCATCCTTTTTTTGCTCGGCTATCAAAGCCGACCGGCTGACTTTTAGCAACCTATCAAGTCCGTCTGACGTAGGCGCGATGAGCAAATCAGTAGATAGCTCTTCTAACTTTCCCGTGTCGGGCATTTCCTCTCCAGTATCTGGCGCCTTTAACGTTACAGACTCAAGTTTATTCAGTTCGGGCGTGCTCGGAATATCAGCTTGCTGCGCCTCTGACCCTTTTTCGTTGTTTGATAACGTCGGCCCCGCAACTACCGCCTTTGCAGCGAGCTCCCGAACCTTCGATCTGGTTAAGGCCTGAATACTAGCTTCACCAAACAAAAGCCCCTTCTCGCGCAGGAGGTGATCGGACCTGTTTGAAAATAGGTACGGGTACTGGGGTGGCAGCATAGATGACACTGCCGCCTCTGTCTCAAGCGCTCCGAAAGGTCCTTCAATAAGCACTTTTGCTACCGGCAGACACACGCTATGAGCTTCCACGGCTTGCTTGATCCATGCGCACTCGCCCGTGAACATATGGGGTTCTACGTAAGACGGGTGAACTACATCCATCGTAGCTGCGGAATCGCGAAGCACTCGGCACTCTTTCCCGTTCACGAGGAGGTCTCGCATGTAAGGCTCGAGAAGCTTCATGTTCTCGTCAGTGCTGCCTATTGAAAAAAACACAACTTTTGGTGTTGTTTCCGGACACTGCGCCGAAAAGTGACCCGGCTTCTGGCACGTATAACAAACGCCCGCTCGCCTCATCTCGAACCGCTTTCTGCGTTCGGCTTCGGCTGCCGTCTCTTTACGTTTGGTCGGATTGCTTTCACTCGCATCCTCACTACGCGTGTCCCCCTTTGCTCTCATGGGTGTGAACTTCGGCCTCTCAAACTTCGAGCCAAATTCACCCTTTTGACCGTCCTTAGCTCCGCGAGCCCGACGCGTCACAAACTCCTCGGCTAGCTCAGCGGCTCTAGCCACCGTACTCACGTCTGGCCTATCCAAGACCCAGTATCGCACGTTCTCCGGTAACCGACTATAAAACTGTTCTAGCCCGAAGCACTGCAGAACTTTATCGTGGTCACCAAACGCTTTCTCTTCTTTGAGCCACTCCTGCATGTTCGACATAAGCCTATACGCAAACTCTGTATATGACTCACTTCTGCCTTTCTCATTTTCCCGAAACTTCCGACGGAACGCCTCCGCAGACAGCCGGTACTTTTTTAGCAGACTCGATTTTACTTTGTCGAAATCCTCTGCTTCCTCTCTATCCAAGCGAGCGACTACGTCGGCCGCCTCGCCGGGTAACAAAGTGAGCAAGCGCTGTGGCCACGTTTCCCGAGAGAACCCCTGCTTCTCGCACGTTCGCTCAAAGTTAACCAGGAACAAACCAATGTCCTCTCCAAGCTTAAACGGCCGCATCAGGTCAGTCATTTTGAACAATACGCGTTCTCCTGCACCGTGTGCCTGACTTCCATTACGAGCGCGTTCCATCTCTACCTCAAGACGCTTCATTTCCAAAGCGTGTTGACGGTCACGCTCTTGTTGCTCTCGCTCTTTCTGTTCTTTACGTTCACGCTCTTCTTTTTCTTTCTGTTCTTTAAGTTCGCGCTCTTCTTTTTCTTTTTGCTCTTTAAGTTCGCGCTCCTGTCTTTTTGCAGTCTCCCTCTCCTCCATGGTCTCAAGGCATTCCGACAGCTCGTCATCCTCAGCCTCTAACTCAAGAATAGCCTTTATCAGTTCTGGTTTTCTGAGTTTGTCCGAGACATCCAGACCCAACTCTCTTGCAAGCTCCAACAATTTCGGTTTGCGCAACGACTTCAAATCCATGGCTGCTCTGAATGCTGCTTTCTCTACTGCTTACTATTGTCTTGCCGCAACTAACCCGGCAGCAACGACAACCACAATTACCAGCTCTGTTTCTGACACTAACAAAAAGCCTGGCAAAGCTCAGAAGAAGAAAGTCCCGCACTCACCAAACCTCGCAGGCAGGAATTCCGCGCAGTCGTTCCGCTGCAGGCAACCAGTCGTCACACAGGGCTCGTTGCACTGCTCCCGGATCGTCGTTGAGCTGCTCAGCATACAGTCAACTGCATCTCTTCGCTGCTGGCCTCCGTTGTCGCGATGTCACCGCTGGCAGACAGTTGTTTGAAGTCGGAGGCGATCCCACCGCTGCCACCAGTTGTTTGAGATCGTAGGCGATCTCACCGCTGGCAACCAGATGTTTGGATCTGACTGCTGGTACGATCTGTTGGGAACTCGGCGCTGACGCCCGTGGTTGTACCTGGGTCGCAAGCCCCAAGGGTAGCGTTGGCCTGGCGGCCTGGGGTACAACTGCAAGCATCCGAAGGTCCCGGCAAAGCATGAGTCGACTGGTAACAACGAAACAACTTGTTTATTTTAACATCGCAAAGAGTTGGTGGTCAGGTTTGACCGAAGTAGAGAGACGGGAGAGCACTTCACTCAACTGAAGAAATCGGAGCCCTCCTTTTTGGCGTCCGGGGGCAGCTGTTTTTATACTCTCGCAGTTGAGGGCAAGAAGGAACCCCTCAAAAGACGAGCACGTGAATGTACAATGGGCTAATGGTGACGCACACTGTCGTGGCGCTGCGCACGATCTCGTAGCACCCTGTCGTGGCGCTGCGCACGATCTCGTAGCACCCCGTCGTGGCGCTGCGCACGATCTCGTAGCACCCCGTCGTGGCGCTGCCGGTCGGACACAATGACTGTAACGAGAAGATGGTCCCTGCTTTGGCATCGCCTGTTTCGGGCACAATGACTGGAACGAGATCCCTGCTTTGGCATCGCCTGTTTCGGGCCCAATAACTGGAATGAGATCCCTGCTTTGGCATCGCCTGTTTCGGGCACAATGACTGGAATGCGAGGAGGATCCCTAGGCGGTCGCATCGCCGCAGACGCGCCTGGAAACACCTGGCGATGAGTGTTGCGGCGACGACGATCGGGCCAAAATGTCTGCCGCCCCGCCGCAGTCGCGCCGGCAAAACCACGTGTCGCAGGCGAAACGCAACAAGAGGTACATTCCCAGGTACTCTGATATCGCGGCTCCCCTGACGGATGCTCTAAGAAAAACAGAGCCTCAAACAGTCGTCTGGGACGAGACAAAGGATAGAGCTTTTAGCGCCCTAAAGAGTGCCCTAACAAGCCAGCCTGTGCTACGATCGCCAGACTATACAAAAGGGTTCGTTGTTCAGTGCGATGCTAGTGAGCGAGGCATGGGCGTTGTACTGTGCCAACGGGAAAATGGAGAAGTAGAACACCCCGTCCTGTATGCTAGTCGTAAGCTGACCAGTCGTGAGCAGGCGTATAGCGCCACCGAGAAAGAGTGTGCATGTCTCGTGTGGGCCGTTCAGAAATTGTCATGCTATCTAGCCGGCTCGAGGTTTATCATTGAGACGGATCACTGCCCTCTCCAATGGCTGCAGACCATCTCTCCCAAAAATGGCCGCCTCCTGAGCTGGAGCCTCGCTTTACAACAATATTCCTTTGAGGTGCGTTACAAAAAGGGGAGTCTCAACGGTAACGCCGATGGCTTAAGTCGAAGCCCCTAACGTAGGAATCAGCCTCAAAATTGTTTGTTACTGATGTTTTTCTTCCTGAGGCAGGATTTTTTTTAACATATTGCTTTTGTTTAGTGTTTCAAAGTGATGATATGCTTTCTAGTGCAATTTTCCAATTTGTGGACGCGTTCTGAGTGATGCTAGACTACTGTAAGGAACTAGGCAGTGGTATAAAAAGGGAAAGAGCCTGGCAGGGCTTAGTGAGGGTTGTGCCGTGCTTGCTGACTGAGCGGTTGAGTTTCAGCGTAGTTCTAACGCTTGCCGGGAACGAGAACAAGAATGTGAACTCTCCCGAAGTCACTTTGCAGTGTCCTGTGCGAACCTGAACGAGAGAACGAGGCCTTCTCTGTGCGCTGCGCTCAAGAAACGTCGAGGGACGCCCGACTTCGGTTATGAGCATCATCGAGCGACATCCTTCCGGACAGCGGATGCAGTCCCCTGTCCATCGGGATCTCCTTCCCCCGGCGGGGCGGTCTGTTACGTTTCGCCTACGACGCGCGGTTTAGCCGGCGCGATTGCAACAAAGCGGCAGACATTTTGGCCCGTTCGGCGTCGCCGCTACGGTCCCCGCCAGGCGTTTCCAGGCGTTTCCAGGCGTTTCCAGGCGTTTCCAGGCATGTTCCGATGCCACGTGTCTTCATGTGCGTGTGTGAGTGTATGTGCCATTGTGCCCGACCAGAGGCGCTACGAGAGCAGAAGTTACCTTCTCCTCCCAGTCATTGTGCCCGACCAGAGGCGCTACGAGAGCAGAAGTTACCTTCTCCTTCCAGTCATTGTGCCTGACCAGAGGCGCTACGAGAGCCGAGGTTACCTTCTCCTCCCAGTCTTTGTGCCCGACCGGCGGCGCTACGACAGTATGCGTCACCTTAACCCATTGTACAATCACGTGCTCGTCTATTGAGGGGTTCCTTCTTGCCCTCAACTGCGAGAGTATAAAAACAGCTGCCCCCGGACGCCAAGAGGAGGGCTCCAATTTCTTCTGTTGAGTAAAGTGCTCTCCCGTCTCTCTACTTCGGTCAACCTGACCGCCAACTCTTTGCGATGTTAAAATAAACAAGTTGTTTTGTTGTTACCAGTCGACTCATGCTTTGCCGGGACCTTCGGATGCTTCCAGTTGTACCCCAGGCCGCCAGGCCAACGCTACCCTTGGGGCTTGCGACCCAGGTACAACCACGGGCGTCAGCGCCGAGTTCCCAACAAATCGTACCAGCGGGTACGACCACAACAACTCGTACCAGCGGTGCGATTCAAACAGCGTGGCACCGAAGGCTGATGAACTGCAAGTTTCTTTTTCTTCTTTTTGACAGTGACGGAATCCCCTTCATTGAAAGCAGTTTCCTTGTAGCGTCGTCCTCAAGTAATTTGCAACACAATATCAAGTTGCCGTGGCAACGGCGATCGCGCAATAAAAGTCGCGAGAGTGTAAACGCGCTTAAAAGACGGGGAGGGGGGAGGAGACGAAAAAAAAAAAAAGACAAGACGCACGTACTGCCTCCACCACTTGCGCTATTTGTGTCATGTCCTTCTTTTTGTCCGCGACACACTCGCAATGATCCGCCAACTGGCCAAACTACAGCTGGGTTTACCAGCAAGTGTTTTCATGGAGTTTCGAAGCGATAATTGGCCGCATGTGCCGCTTTTCAGTAAGCCACCCTTTTTGAGATAGCATGCGCAAAAAAAAAAAAAAAAGTGAAGAGTAGTACAAATATATTGCGTTTAAAAGCCACACGCGCCACTGAATACCCAGTTGAAAAAGACAACAGAAATTTCTGTCGCGACTGCAGAAGTTTCTGTTGTACGACAGAAGTTCCTGACGTTTCTGTAGTTGCAAAATACATTTCTGACGTTACGACAGAAATTCTGATGTCGCAACATAAACATTCTGTCGTGAAGACCAAGAGTCCTGAAGTCGCTACAGAAACCTTCTGTGGCGACGACAAGAGTTCTGGAGTCGCAACAACTTTCTATCGCAACCGCGATTCTGACGTTACGACAGAAATTCTGACGTCGCAACAGAAACATTCTGTCGCGATGACTAAGAGTTCTGAAGTCGCAACAGAAACGTTCTGTCGCGACAACAACAGTTCTGAAGTCGCAACAACAGCCTTCTATCGTGACAACAATTCTGACGTTACGACAGAAGTTCTGACGTCGCAACAGAAACATTCAGTCGCGACGACCAAGAGTTCTGAAGCCGCAACAGAAACGTTCTGTGGCGATAACAAGAGTTCTGAAGTCGCAACAACTTTCTATCGCAACAGCGATTCTGACTTCGCAACAGGAACTCTCTGTCGCGACTACACATTTTCTGTCGTGGCGTTAGTAATGTGCCGCTTTCTGTCGCAACGACATAGCAAGTTCTGACGCCGCGAAAGAAGCGCTTTCCGTCACGACGCTTTGAAATTGTATGTCAGTTTCGCATCGGTGGTGTACACTGTACTTTTCTCTTGCGCGGTATTCAATCGTGCTTCTCTAAAGCCTGCAATGCTGATAGCACCGACACCGGTATTAAAGTCGACGTGGCCAATTGTTATAATTGTGCCGTGACGGCCAGGCACCAGCAACGCCCTACCGGCCTCCTCAAAATCGGCCGCTGATCAAAATCATACAATCTGCGGGAATGGCTGCGTATCCGTTTTGTTTTATTTGGTAAGATGTGGCACACAGGCTTGTGGACTTACATGTGCCGTTACGCTGACACATTAGTTAATTTCCCAGAAATATTCCATAAGATTTTGCGAAGCGAAAAAATGGCTGTGGCTTAGCTAAGGTTAAGCCCAGGATGCGAAGCATACTAGCCTTTATTTTAGTTGTTGAACCACTGTTTAGCCTGGTGAACTGCTGTTGCTTGGCTATATTTGGTTCGGCTAGACGAAGAAGCAACTCATGCATTACTCTGCTTCGCCTTCAAGAGTGGAACGCGACAGCGTTCCCGTCGACCCGCCAAGGGGTGTAAGACAATGGGCTACGGCGCAGCGACTACGCGCCCCGCATTGGACGCGGTGAGCGTCGAGCAACGCAGCGTTCGGCGCGGCAACGAAATGTGCGCCTGAGCAAGCGACGCACGCCTGAGCCTTCAGCTCGTTTCTAAGGCAACACCGCGTTCACTAGAGGCGCTTTTGTACCACTTTGAAGCACCGAACTCGTGGCTCAGTGGTAGCGTCTCCGTCTCACATTCCGGAGACCCTGGTTCGATTCCCACCCAGCCCATCTTGCAAGAGTTGAGCCAAAGCCACCTAGAAACAAGCGCAGCTGCTTATATACCGCCGCGACGCCGCGAGCGACGGCGCGAGTTGGAGCCCCGTTTCTCCTCTGTCGTGACGTCACGGTGTCACGTGGTATTGAAGGCGACACCGCCGCGCCTGAGGAGCTGGGTTGAGCTCTAGTAATATGCTTCGCATAAAAGAAGTTTTGCGTTGTTCCACAAAGTTGCGTGAAAACATGTCTCGCTCGGGTTTCTCTGGCACAGCGCTGCCGTGAGAAACCAGTACGCTGTCAGAATGAACACTCAACCACGAATGCTTATGTAGCAATTTTGCACTGAACACACGAATTAGGTGCGCGCTCGAAAGTGTAAAGAGCGAGAGACAACTGTTGAAATTAGCAGTAACAACCCTAACAGTGTCCCCGATCACCGTTGTATATTTCTGAATTTATTTAATATTGATATCGTAAAGCAAAATTGATGTTCTAGCACTCCACGATGTACTTATCGATGTGCACGCGTAGTGTCATGTTTGGCATGGTGCAGTGGTTCGATATTGGGCTCCAGATCCTCAGCGAGCGAGGTTCTTTTATATTTTTCGGAAAGTGTGCATTTGGTATGCAGCTATTGGGAGTGCATTATGACAACCGCACAATGACGATAAAAAGTGCAGCGCAGTGGAATTAGAGGCATATTCTAAATCTACATTGTTTTCCTTGGTTTAAAAAAGTGGTAGCGCCACCGTACGGATTTTACAAAAGCGAGAGCAGTTAATGGTCGCACAGGTGACGCTTCTTTGTTCGAATGTATTATTGAATGTATCACAATTATTTTATGCGATTGCCTCAAACTGAATTAAAACGCTTACGTCGCCAGTGAAATAATTGCAAATACATTTAACGGAATTGCTTGTTTGTTATATATATAGGACAAGAACAGATGAAATATACTAACATTGCTAGTGCAATAAGCACGTTTCTGTAGAGACACTCAGTTGCTGCAGCAGCGAGTGGGTGGATATAGCTAAGTTAACACTCAAGTCCTCATACCCCGTCGTTATGCCGTTTTATCGATGAAACCATCTTATTTTCAAATCGAAAGATGTTATACCCTCTCCTCTCTGTTTAACCGCGTGAGGTAGGATTGGGGGTGCACTTTCGTGTGACCAGGAAGCCGCTCGCTCCGGCTCGTTGTGTGCGTGCGACGAAAACTAGACAAAAAGAAATAATTAAAGGGAAAAAGAAACAGGGGAGAATAATTTTTGCAGCGCGTTTTTCTATGAATTACCTTGCTACCGCACTCTCAGTTCGCCGCCGCAGCCGCTCGGGAAAAAAGCATTTTGCAGGGCTTTCAGAACGACTGCGTGTACTGCGATGAGCGATGCAGTTTGAAATGTACTTGAGGCCATGGTATGAAGCCGTCGTGAAGTGTGGTATGACGGAAAATTTTATGAAATAGCGAAACATGGCGACTAGCTAGGGGAATAAGTGCTGGTTAGCTTCATTAAGGTTATGCTCGCAGTACAGTCATAATTAGAAAGAATGATACGAGCAGAGTAATTGTGTACTAGTTCAAGTGAAGTAGTAAGACTAACGCGACTTGGATCCCATGTTGCAGATGCATATTCAAGTTTTGAGCGTATTAGTGTCTTGTAAAGGTGTAGTTTTAAACTAGACAGCGCTTTGGAAAAGTTGCACTGTAAGTACCCGAGCAGATGAATTGCATTGTTAATAACATACTCTATATTGGTCCAATTTATTTGTAATGTGTACACCAATATATTTATAGTACATGATGAAATCTAAGGGAGCATTGTTGAGATGGTAAGTGATAGGGTTAGAACTAGATCTGGATATTGCATTTTTCATTTGCAAAAATCAGTAACTAGGCTAGCCCTGCACCGTAAAAGTTGGCTAGAACAGGCAACTTCACACAACTGGCTTCAAACATGACGAACCAATAAAATCAATTTTTCTTTCTCTTCAAACAGCAGATGACATACCTGAGGACAGTGTGTTCACAAAAAGTTTTTGAAATATACTTGAAGTTTGGCTTAACATTCAGCCAATCAACAGTGGACGAGCAAGGGAAGCTCAGCGTGGGAACTTATCTTCGGCACCGCCCTCACAAAAATGTTCGATTTTTCAAACGCTGGCTACAGGCTTAGGCTTCCCTTGCTCACCTCTGTTACTCAAGTGACGTGTTCATCTCATTGTAACCTTTTTGCATTGTTTGAACACGCAAACCGAGATGTTTTTTAAGCATAAAACCTTAAATTGCATTTTACAAGGATCCGTGAGCATTAATTGGGCATACTTATATGTTTATTTAGTGTCCTTGTTTACACACTATTGGCAGAGGTCCTTGTAAGCACTGTCGTCTACATAACGTTCCTCGCCTTCCTACGAGTACTCCACTTGTGACAAAGCCTTTCCTGCTGCAGCTGAACACTAAATGTGCAGTAGAAATATCAAGAACACACAATATGTGATCTAAAATTTAGCATAACGTTTTTTCCCCTCTAGACTTCGCGCCTATCGCCAATGTGTTATGAAAACAATGCGACATTGCAACTCGAGCTTACCTTACTGACAGTACATGTTTGCTGAGCACTTCTTATATTGCTTTTTTTAACCTAGCTGAAATTGTCGAAGGCAGACAACATACATATAGTATGGAACACGTCAAACAGAACTGTATGCAACACAAGTACTACTGTAGGCGAGCACAATATCGTTGTCCTTGCTTTAGCGGCACGCCAAACGCGATGAGAAAACTTCGCTCGAATTCAGCTTTCAATTCCATTAAATAGATTACTATCTGTGTGTTGTAAACTCAGTAACTGACAGCATTAGCTCAACCTGACCTGTACCAAATTGTGGTCATGTACTGCTTCATTAACGATTGACAATAAACAATGTAAGCTTCCTTTCTGACGTGTTTTTTTGCCAGTTGAGGCCTATCGGTCACCTGGCGATATAATGAAGGTATCGATAGTCATTTTAGAGTATCGTACACACGAACACCGCTCCGAAAGCGGTAGCAAATCACCCAAAACCATCGAGCGAGCAGCGCAGCGAACCTTACCAGCCACATTGCTCACTACGTAATGATGATGATAATACTGCCAGCTCCATCTCTAGGTCGCATACTTTAATTCGCAACGCCACCGCTATTGTGGAAGGTAGTTTCCCTTCTGTAAGTTTGTACAGGTGTTCTGTGGTACAACTCTGCTTTCACTGATATGCAAATAAGATGGTTTCAGCTGGTCATATTATACTATACGTTGACAAGAAGACACAGTACCAGGAGTAGTGTTATAAGCGTACGTCCTGTAAGGGCTGCTGACGGAGCAGACTATCTCCATAGAAACGTGCTCATGGCACAAGCTGAGTTGATATGTTCAGTCTATTATTGTCATATATATTTTAACAAACAGGAAATGCAATGGGCATAGTCGCAATCAGTTTCACTGGTGAAGTAAGTTCTTTAGTTAAATTGCATAAAATCGCTGAAGGTAATTTTCATTTTGCCAAAAGGACAGCAGAAAAAATGCAGACTTTGTGCACTTTGGGAATCTCTGGAAGGCACGCTTTCACAAGCCAGCAAGGCGAACTGGCGCTTTACGACGAGAGGCGCACTGAAGGACTTCAGTTACAAACGTGTCACTCAGCCACCATGATGGATTTTGCCGAGCAAGCGGAAGTTGCATTAATGCCAAATAATTTTATATGACCGATGAAGCTGAAAATCTCGCGTTGTCCGCAATGAGTGGTAACAAAGATAACCATCATCACTGACGTCATCAGCATCTTGTATAACGTCAATAGTAATACAGAATTAAAGTTAGAACAAGTTAGAGTAAGGTGACTTGAGGTGGAGTGAATTAAAGTGAATCAATGTGAATTCAAGTGGATTAAAGGTTGATACAAAATGGAGCAATGCAGATTCTGATGATGCAGACACAGATTCTTACTGTTGACATAACCAAAATGTGCACGCGTAGTGTCATGTTTGGCATGGTGCGGGAGGAAGAAGAAGAGGCTTGTTCGAACGGCCGCGCTTGCGATGAGCTCCGCTGGAAACAGCGCATCGGCCCTCGGCCGAGGATTACACCCGCCGTCAACTACTGTTTCCGGTAATTATAAAGTCGTTCGTCCTCGTCTACCGACTGGCAACACCGTTCTCAATTCAGTTTTCCTGCATGCTGACCTGGCAGGGCGGCCGTATCGGGCCCCCGACTTTCGCGATGCTCTCCTTTCAGTGCTAAATGCAACTGGAATCCTCGGCGCTGGGCAGTACCAGCTGAGCCATTTGTGGTTAGTGACATGTGTTAACAGCATCGCGAAACAGAAACTTGTGGACAAAGGCGAGTTGTTGGTGAAGGGCCTCAATTGCCCATAGACCCGGAATGCAAAATTATCAAGATGAAGCTTCTTTGGCTTCCCCCACACCTCGAACAGAAACGGATTGTTGAAGCGCTAGAGCCGTATGGCACAGTGCATTCCATCACGAGAGAAATGTGGCGGTGTGACTGCATGGAGGGCTGGCAATTGAATGACCAATCGAGGCGTAGCGTTCACATTGAAAGATGGAGTTTCTGCCAGTAATCTGCCACATCTATTGAGCATATACGGCCACCAGTGCCTTATCTTGGTTCCTGGCCGACCACCACTTTGCCTCCGGTGCAACAGAGTTGGGCATATCCGGCGACAATGTAGAACACCACGCTGCAGTAACTGTCACCGCTACGGTCACCCTGCAGATGCATGCGTCGGAACCTACGCTGACAAGCTTCGTCGAAATAGACCAGCTGAGGATGATACCATCACCGATTATCTAATGGATGTGAGCGAAGTTGTGGATGCAACTGGAGAAACACTCCCTGAGACTCATCGACAAGAACAGATTAAGCCGTCATCGGTTGACATTAGCCTTAGCCAGAAGCCTGCCAGCGAGAATGAGACTAAGGCGCCTGACGACGAACCAACTGTGTCATGGGCAGCATCGCCACCTGTTCAAGATCGCCCACCGTCAGTGGAACCGGGATCGATGTGCGAGGCCGCTAAGAGTCCAGCGCCATCTGACAATCCATCGCCCTCGGGAAAGGAGTCTCGCGTTCCCAAAGTGTCAAAGTTGACAAAACCGCTCCGGGGAACATCTACTCCTGCAGATGTCCCTCGTGTTAACGTGCACCAAAAGGTCCATAGTGCATCACCTCATCAAGAAGGGAGTGGTGCACCTCTGGAGCAGCGTTTAGACTCTGCACCTACATAGGTAATCATGGCGAGCGCTCTTCCCTTCCATTTTGGTACTTTAAATGTCCATGGCTTATGAAGTAAGCGACGGCAAGTACAGCTTCTTCATTTGTTACGCAATAGAAAATTAGATATTGTTGCTATCCAAGAAACAAAGATTGAATCCGACGAAAACACAGAAGTATCTCTATCTCCATTCCTATCTGACTATAACGTTTGTGTCAGCCATGCAGTAGGCGTTTCCGCAGGTGGTATGTTATTTGTTAGAAAACATTTACCATGCGATTTGCTACATTTTTTTACTGATAGGGAAGGGCGCCTAATCTGTTGCGATATTGACATCAGTGGTATGAGCTTTAGATTTGTGTGTGTTTATGCTCCGAGCAAGTTACGTGAACGCGAGTGTTTCTTCTTATCTCTAGAACATCATTTCTGTACTGATCGTGCACTGGTCCTCTTTGGAGACTTTAATTGTGTATGTAACGCGCAAGATGGTACGTCACTGAAGCTGAGACATGATCCAAGTAGTGATGCGTTGCAACGCCTGATATGTGATTATCAGCTTGTGGACATTGGGGAAAATGAAAAGGCAGGATGTCGATATACGCACTTCCAGGGTACCTCGCATGCAAGGTTTGATCGAATTTACGCTTCACTTAGCGCGCTATATACCTCTTATTTATGGTTACACTGTGCACCCTATATTCTTTAGTGACCATTGCCTAGTCTCAGCATCGTTTGGCAGCCGTCGGTATCAAAGTCGGCGTATGTGCTGGGAGCTGTGGAAGTTTAATAACCAATTACTTTCGCGTGAGTGTTCCTTAAATCGTGTTGCTGAGCTTATAGCTCATGTGTCATGCCGCAAGGACTTGCCACTCTTTGCTGTGTGGGAATTAGTCAAACAGGAAGCTAAAATGATAGCTATCGAAGAATCATCAGTATTGGCCTTTGAAAAAAAGAATAATTACAAAGCATTGTATAGACTTCTGAGTGAATTGCATGAGCTTGAAGGCCTACATCCGGGTCAATATATTGGTGATATTCATAAGGTCAAGGCACAGTTACAAACTTGAACGCAGAAAAATACAGAGGTGCACTAGTGCATGCGCGAGAGCAGCGTTTCCTGGAAGAACAGCCTTGCAGTATGGCCCTTGGTGATGAACGCCGACACGCGCTGTCTAAACAAATACTAGATATAGAGTATGGTGAAATCATTGTTAATGAGCCTACTCTAATAACTAAAGCGTTTTTCGAACATTATCAAAAACTACTTCGAGACCAAAGCCATTGATGCAGATGTTGCCAAAAAAATTGTATCGTTGCTGCCCCAGTTAAATCAGGATGATTACGATTATACAAATGAAAACATTGTTATTAATGAGGTAACTGCATGTATCGATTCGTTAGCGAAGGCAACACGCCCGGCGCGGATGGCCTTACTGCCGAATTTTATCAGTGTTTTCGTTCCCTCTTATGGGCATTATTACTTTAGGTGTACCGTGAGGCCTTGGAAGTAGGGTACCTAACCGCCACAATGTATGAAGGACACACCGTCCTTATAGCCAAAAGCGATGATGAGACTAAATTGCAGAAAGTTGACGGATATCGGCCTATCTCCTTATGCAATGTGGATTGTAAAATTTTTGCTAAGGTATTAGCTAACCGTTTGCAAGTTGTAATAAGATATGTGGTCGGTGATCATCAAACATGTGGCATCAATGGCCGGTCCATTCAGACGAACATTCATGTTGCGAGATCGGTGCTAGAGTATGTAGCTGAGGGGACTGGACAGGTGGCAATGGTACAGCTAGATCTGGCTAAGGCATTCGACAGGGTGAATCACTCATTCATGTTTACTGTACTAGAGCATATAAATATCGGATCCCTGCTCCTTAGAAGTGTCAGCATATGTTATGCTAATGGCTCAACGAGGGTGATAGTGAATGGCTCTCTCTCCGATCCGACTAGGCTAGTATCATCAGTACGATAAGGATGCTCTTTGTCACCGCTTCTGTTCTGCTTTTATTTAGAGCCACTTTGTAGGAGCATTGTTAAAGAACAAAATTTCCAAGGGTTTAAATTACTGACTAATGATGTTCGGGTCCTTGCGTATGCAGACGACGTGGCCTTTTTTTGTACCGATAAAAAGAGTGTAAAGACTGCTCTTGCAATTACAGAAGAATTTTGTGCGGCTTCTGGTGCAAGCGTTAACTTTGAAAAAAGTTCAGGGTTTTGGTTTGGATTATTGGCCACAATGCCATCACATTACGCAAGCATTCAATGGAAAGAATTGGATCTTCGTTATTTAGGTGTGCCTCTCTCACAGTATAGAAATAGCAACGCTCATTGGTCGGGAGAAGTTGGCAAAATTCAACGTAAAGTAAATTCATGGTGAGGGCGGAATTTGTCAATGTTAATTCGTGCGGAAGTGTGCCACGTGTTCTTAGCTTCCCGCTTATGTATGTGCTGCAAGTACTGCACTGCTCACGACTTCGCCTTCAGGCACTGCATCGCGTATTTGCAACATTTATTTGGAGTTCGAGTTGTGAATTGATGTGGCGCGACAATCTGTTCCTCCCCCTTGAACGTGGTGGTCTCGGATTAGTCCACCTCTTCGTCAGGCAAATTGTTTCTCGCCTGTATTTCTTTCGAGACAGTGACCATCCGCTTTTGCGTGAAATGTCGCAACTCCATTTAGTTCATTATGTTCCTAATGTAGTAGTGTCATCAAATGCCAAAGATGTCCCACAGGCTTCTTGGGGCTTTCTCAAGGAGGTTGTTGACACATTTCTTGAAAGTTAGATTCAGCCTGGAGTAAGTGTTCACTGCGAGTCGAAAAGCAATTTCTGCGGTACTGGTCGCCTCTATTTTCCAAGATCCTTTGCATCATGCGCCTTATTTAAGCCGACCTTATAAGGATGTACTTAAGCTCGTCCGAAAAATGTGTGTACCTCCTGGAGTAAAAACATTTTTCTTTAAATTACATTCGGAAGCACTCTCTGCTAAAACTTGGTTGAATTCGAGGGTTTGCTTTGTGCCGTGGTCAACAAGCTGTCGACTCTGTTCACGTGCCGAAACCATAGATCACTGTTTCATAGACTGTAGGGACGCTGTATTTTTTTGTACATTCGCCAACGGACGCTTAAAAAGGACATTGACATGACTCCATATTCAATTAGGTTTCTACCGTTTAAGGTCACGGGTGGTCCTCCCTATGACATGTTCATAGTACTTGCTTTATATAGCTTATGGAGAAGTAGACTGTGTGATCGCCATGCCGAAAGCCCGCGATCTACAAAATCCTTCTTTCGCGAAAGCGCTGCTCATATAAGAAGTGTGTATGCTGCGCAGGAACCTCCGCCCGACTGGATGCACTTGTTGGATGCATGTGTGTGTTTGCCTGAGTTTTAAGTGCATAGTTGCGTCCACTTTGTAATACGCCTTCAGTTTTGTTTTCCATGTAATAAAGAAAAAAACAATGTTTGGCATGGTGCAGTGGTTAGATACTGGGCTCTGGATCCTCAGGTCGCAAGTTCGAATCTTTGGCGGGCGAAGTTTTCTTTTATTTTTCTTTTTTGTACTAACAAATTTGCATAGCCTTAAAGAGGTCTCTGTCAATTTTTGATTAAATATTGATCAAGAACTCCAGAACGTCCGACTACAGGACGTCAAACTACAGACAACAGAATGTCAAACCGAAATTGTCTTTTGTTTTTTTCAACTGGGTATTGTTATGCGGGCCGAGAATTTTTCTTTCTTTTGTGGCTGTGCGGCTTGCCATGCGGCTATTTGACTTGCATGCGCATCACTGCCCGGTTTTCTGATTTTGTAGACAGAAATTCTCATCCGGTGATGCTGTAGAAAATACAGATTGCTCTTCAGATGCGTCATTACCATGTGAATGAAAACTCACAGTTTTTCCTCACTAACGCCTTTCTGTGGTGCTGTGAAAAATTGAGGATTTCATGCTTTTACTGGCTTCATTAAGACCTAGTCACAAGTCTGCGCAGCAACTGTATGTTGCAGCGCTCGACCAAACCGGCATGTGCCGCCCAGCAGATTGGTCTTTTGGACATCATATTACAAGCAACACGCGTCGAAACGCAATGAACTTGTTTGAACTATTCACCGAGGACGAAATACAAATGGCATATCCATACATGCGGAAAGTCTGCATTTGGTATGCAGCTATTGGAAGTGCATTACGACGACCGCACAATGGCGATAAAAAGTGCAGCGCAGCGGAATTAGAGTCATATTCCAAATCTAAATTGTTTTCTTTGGTTTAAAAAAGTGGTAACGCCACCGCGCGGATTTCACAAAAGCTAGAGCAGTTAGTAGTCGCACACGTGACGCTTATTGTTCGAATGTCTTACAGTGTGCTGCAGCGGCTCGAGTAAAAATAAGCCGTCGTTCGTTAGGCGAAGTCGCGCATTTGTTTTTCCTACTGTCGTTATCGCGAAGCACAATTTATTTAATGCGATTGTCTCAAACTGAATTAAAACGCTTACGTCGCCAGTGAAATAATTGCAAATACACTGAACGGAATTGCTTGTTTGTTATATATTTAGGACAATTAGAACAGATGAAATATACTAACATTGCTGGTGCAATAAACACGTTTCTGTAGAGACACTCAGTTGCTGCAGCAGCGGGTGGGTGGATATAGCTAAGTTAACACTCAAGTCCTCATACCCCGTCGTTATGCCGTTTTATAGATGAAACCATCTTATTTTCAAATCGAAAGATGTTATACCCTTTTCTCTCTGTTTAACCGCGTGAGGTAGGAGTGGGGTGCACTTTCGTGTGACCATAATTAGGCCAGGAAGCCGCTCGTTTCGGCTCGTTGTGTGCGTGCAACGAAAACTAGACAAAAAAGAATAAAAAGGGAAAAAGAAACAGGGGAGAATAATTTCTTGCAGCGCGTTTTTATATGAATCACCTTGCTACCGCACTCTCAGTTCGCCGCAGCCGCTCAGGAAAAAAGCATTTTGCAGGGCTATCAGAACGACTGCGTGTCACATATAGTATGTATTTCAAGAATACCTGGACAGCAATGGCCTCAAAATTGTTTTGTGGTTGAGATGCACCTTCAAACCCGGAACCAAGACCGATTTCCCCATTTTAAAACGCAGAAATGCGTTAACGAGACTGGACCGATTTGATTGAAATTTGTTGCATTTCAGAGAAAAAGTTGCAACTCCAGGACGCGGAATTACTTCGTATATTTGTTTCGCGAAAATTGCTGAAAATTGGTAACGCGGAGTAAAGGAGCCCGAAGTTCGCAAATCCTTAACTCTGCACCAAAAAGAGCTGTCGCAGTTCAGTAAATTGCACCTCTCGGATCATCCCAAGCGGAAATTATGAAAAGTTAAGAACTACAGCTTACACGAAATTGTTACACAGTCTACGATGCTTTTGGAAGTCTTACTCTACAATTAGCAGTACACTTCAGAACGCTGTATACTACGTTACTTTCGTACGCTTTATATGTATTATTAGGTTTTCTTTTAATTGTGACATCATTTTTATGGCTAAGTTACAGAGTTGTAAGCTTTACACATGGGCAAACACGGGGAAGGCGGCAGATGGAAAATTAAGACGATGAGCAAAACGAGAACAAAATAAAAGCGGGAGCTAACGTTTCGATGAGTGGACTTGTCTTTTTCAAGACAAATCCAGCTGTCAAAACGTTGGCTCCCGCTTTTATCTTGTTCTCGCTTTGCTCATAGCTTTATACTTGACGTTTCTGAAATTTCGAAAAAACATTTTCTAAGACGTGAAGTTTACTCTTGATACACAATTCATTCGCAACAGCAAATGAGTCTCCCCGTCAAGCATTAAGAAGAAACCCATTTGCCACAGATTTGATAATTTCCTGCATGGATAATAGGCCGCGCGCCTTTAGACATCGTTGTACTTCCTCTTGACCCAGTCATGATTAGATACAGAAATAAGTGAGTGTACAACTCTGCTTTCATTGATATGAAAATAAGATGATTTCAGCTGGTCATATTTACTATACGTTGATAAGAAGTCACGGTACCAGGTGTAGTGTTATAAGCGTACGTCCTGTAAGGGCTGCTGACGGAGCAGACTATCTCCATAGAAACGTGCTCATGGCACAAGCTGAGTTGATATGTTCAGTCTATTATTGTCATATATATTTTAACAAACAGGAAATGCAATGGGCATAGTCGCAATCAGTTTCACTGGCGAAGTAAGTTCTTTAGTTAAGTTGCATAAAATCGCTGAAGGTAATTTTCATTTTGCCAAAAGGACAGCAGAAAAAATGCAGACTTTGTGCACTTTGGGAATCGATGGAAGGCACGCTTTCACAAGCCAGCAAGGCGAACTGGCGCTTTACGACGAGAGGCGCACTGAAGGACTTCAGTTACAAACGTGTCACTCAGCCACCATGATGGATTTTGCCGAGCAAGCGGAAGTTGCATTAATGCCAAATAATTTTATATGACCGATGAAGCTGAAAATCTCGCGTTGTCCGCAATGAGTGGTAACAAAGATAACCATCATCACTGACGTCATCAGCATCTTGTATAACGCCAATAGTAATACAGAATTAAAGTTAGAACAAGTTAGAGTAAGGTGACTTGAGGTGGAGTGAATTAAAGTGAATCAATGTGAATTCAAGTGGATTAAAGGTTAATACAAATTGGAGCAATGCGGATTAAAGTGGATTAATCTGGATTAGGTTGGTACAACTTAGAGCAATCCACGGCGGCCGCATTTCGATGGGGGCGAAATGCGAAAACACCCGTGTACTTAGATTTAGGTGCACGTTAAAGAACCCCAGGTGGTCCAAATTTCCGGAGTCCTCCACTACGGCGTGCCTCATAATCAGAAAGTGGTTTTGGCACGTAAAACTCCATAAAAAAACTTAGAGCAAGGTGGATTAAAGGGGATTAAAGTTGGTACAAACTAGAGCAAGGTGGATTAAGGTTGGTACAAATTAGAGCAAGGCTGATTAAAGTGGATTAAGGTGAATTAAAATTGGTAGAAATTAGAGCAAGGTGGATTAGGTTTATGCAAATTAGAACTGAGGTTGAACAGCGCGAATAAAACAAGGACCTCGATTGTCCTTGTTTCCTTCGAGCTGTTCAACCTCAGTTCTAAATATGAACCAACTAGCCCTCATTAAGATCTTACTGATACAAATTAAAGCAAGGCGGATTAAACTGGATTAAGGTGGATTAAGGTTGATACAAAGTATAGCAAGGCGGATTGAAGTGGATTTAAGTGGATTAAGGTTGGTACAAATTAACGTAAGGTGGACTAAAGTGGATTAAGGTGAATTAAGGTTGGCACAAATTAGATCAAGGCGGATGCAAGTGGATTAAGGGTGGTACAAACCAGAGCAAAGAGAAAACAAGGACAAACTAGGTCCTTGTTTTATTCGCACTGTTCAACCTCAGTTATAATTTGTATCAACCTTAATCCACCTTGCTCTAATTTGTACCAACATTAATTCACCTTAATCCACTTTAATCAGCCTTGCTCTAATTTGTACCAACGTTAATCCACCTTGATGTAGTTAGTACCTACATTAATCCCCTTTAATCCACCTTGCTCTAATTTGTACCAACGTAATCCAGATTAATCCACTTTATTCCGCATTGCTCCAATTTGTATCAAACTTTAATCCGCTTGAATTCACATTGATTCACTTTAATTCACTCCACCTCAAGTCACCTTACTCTAATTGTTCTAACTTTAATTCTGTATTAGTATTGACGTTATACAATATGCTGATGACGTCACTGATGATAATTATATTTGTTACCACTCATTGCGGACAACGCCGGCTTTTCAGCCTCATCGGTCATATAAAATTTTTTCGCATTAATACAACTACCGCTTGCTCGGCTAAATCCATTATGGTGTCTAAGTGACACGTTTGTAACTGAAGTCTTTCAGCGCGCCTCTCGTCGTAAAGCGCCAGTTCGCCTTGCTGGCTTGTAAAAGCGTGCCTTCCATCGATTCCCAAAGTGCACAAAATCTGCATTTTTTTTTGCTGTCCTTTTCGCAATATGAAAATTACCTTCAGCGATTTTATGCAATTTAGTAACTAAAGAACTTACTTCGCCAGTGAAACTCATCGCGACTATGCCCATTGCATTTCCTGTTTATTAAAATATATATGGCAATAGTAGACTGAACATATCAACTCCACTTGTGCCATAAGCACGTTTCTATGGAGATAGTTTGCTCCTGCAGCAGTCTATTTAGGACGTACGTTTATAACACTTGACAGGGAGGATGCCATTTTCTCAACGTAAATGACCAGCTGAAATCATGTTATTTTCATATCAATGAAAGCAGAGTTGTACACTCATTTATTGCTGTATGTAATCATGACTGGGTGATGAGGACGTTCCACGATGTCTAAAGGCGCACGGCCTATCCATGCAGGAAATTATCAAATTTGTGGCAAATGGGTTTCTTCTTAATGCTTGACGGGGAGAATCATTTGCTGTTGCGAATGAATTGTGTATCAAGAGTAAACTTCGTATAAATGAAATTCGCTTTGAGAGGAACCTGCTAGAGAAGCACCAACGTTATAGGAGCAGTGGGGTAGCGTAAGAGATTTGCAATTTGCCATCGGAGCACTTAAAAACCTCCTTCGACGCAGTCAATTAAATTTTAAAACTTATTTTGGCACGCAATTCATGTAAACATTTCTACTTAAGCTGTGCATTGTAATGGAGGCCCTCTAGGTTTATAATCAACTTCTTTTTCAACATTCAGAGATGTTAGTTTGAGAGCGTTCACAGTCGTGCATTCAAAGCCACCGGTGCTGCTGCCTTGCGCGGTGGAGGCAGACGTGCGCCATGCGCTCTCGGAGGCCATGCACGAGGGTTGAAAGAAATTGCCACAGGGACAGGAAACGCTTGTTTTGCGGGAAGTCGCTGAGGGACGCGGAGCGCGCCGGGAGCCGCGGCCCTCTCATTTCCTTTTTCTTTCTTTCTTTTCTTTCCTTTTTTTTAAAAGGTTAAATCCTTTCTAGGCTCATGGTGAAGTATGTTTCAGCGGACTTCACCGCCGCAGTGTCCGCCGAAGCGTCATCACGCCATATGAAGACAGATTAAAGGACGAAAAATGATTGATAGTGACAGTTAGTGAATGATAAAGTTATAATAGAGATTGGTAGAGGTGAATAATGACTAGTAATGACTAACAATGACTACCAATGACTTGGAATGACTACTAATGACCCCGAAATGACCAATATGTCTAACGACGGCTTGTAATGACCACAATCGATTACAAATGACTGAAAATGCTTACTAGTGAGCAGTAATGACTAATTATGACTGAAATGACTTGTAATGACTTGTAATGTCTTGTAATGACTATTCATGACTCCGAAATGACCAATATGTTTAACGACGGCTTGTAATGACCACAATTGATTAGAAATGACTAGAAATGTCTAGTAATTAGTACTAATGGCTAAAATGACTACTAATGACTACGAAATGATCAATATGTCTAACGACGGCTTGTATTGACCACAATTGATTACAAATGACTAAACATGGTTACTCGTGAGCCGTAATGACTAATAATGACTGAAATGACTTGTAATGACTAGTAATGACTATGAAATGACCAATCTGTCTAAAGACAACTTGTAACGACTACAATAGATTAGAAATGACTTAATGTGCTTAGTAATGACCAGTAATTAGTAATAATGACTGAAATGACTTGTAATAAATACTAATGACTACGAAATGACCAATATGTCTAACCACGATTTGTAACGCGTACAAGTGATTAGAAATGACTAAAATGCTTAGTAATGATCAGTAATGACTAATAATGACTGAAATAACTTGTAATGACTAGTAATGACTATGAAATGACCAATATGTCTAACGACAACTTGTAAGGTCTACGATTCATTAGAAATGACTCAAGTGCTTAGTAATGATCAGTAATGACTAATAATGACTGAAATAACTTGTAATGACTACCAATGACTATGATATGACCAACTTGTCTAACGATGGCTTGTAATGTCCAAAATTGATTACGAATGACTAAAGATGCTTAGTAGTGAGCATTAATGACTAAAAGAGAGAAGAGAAAGAGGCGATTGATAAAAGGAGGAAGAGTAGGCCTTCGCCGTTCACCTCTTCGTCTCGGAAAACTCTGCTTTGGTGGAGTGTGGGTTGCGATTGAGCAAGGTCAAACATGTTTCTTTTACAACTCATTCAGTAGAGCTTCAGTACCATACTTGCCATGATTGTAAACTCCGCTCCAACCTTTATTTTGTGATTTGGTGATGAAGGGGGAGGAAGGGGGGATGCCGAAGGTAATGTTCATTACGTTGTGGGCATGGAAATGATACGTATGTAAACGCAATCAGCTGCCTGCACTGACGACATCACGGCCACTATGTTTGCTCAGCCAGCTTACTTTCTCAATGCTGCTCGTTCCTGTGGGCCACATCACCGCTCACACTGTCGAAGTGTTGCGTGGTACTTTGACACGGCGACCATGTTGGCACAGTTCGGTGCACTTTCTCGAACAATTAATGTTCATGCTGGCCACGCACGCACGTATACGTGCGTGGCCAGTCTGAACATTAGCTGTTCGAGAGAGTGCGCCGAACGGTGCAAGTCACCAAAAGAAGCACGTCAATGCCATTCTGCTTACCCAGTGGTCGTCAAACATTCCAGACATCACCGCCGGACCGAAAGAGCGTGCCACGTTCATGCCTGCTCCCGTGTACCGGACCTGTAATGGCAAAATAAACAACGCGCCAGCGCGCCAGATTAGGCAATGTATTTTCTTCGGATAAGTAGGATATCTGTTATAGCTAAGCCCCTTTAAAACGTAGTCTACCGATCGTATGTTTAATTCGAGACCTGCAAGTCCGACTGCATATAGCATTTGACCGCACTGGAAACTTTAGCATGTTGAGTGAGCGGAAGTTTACACATCCCAGCCTGATATTACCGCTTCCTTTCTTTCTTTCTTTCTTTCTTTCTTTCTTTCTTTCTTTCTTTCTTTCTTTCTTTCTTTCTTTCTTTCTTTCTTTCTTTCTTTCTTTCGTCTTTTTTCCTGCACGTCTCACACAGTAAGCGGAAAAGACAGTAGTCGTGAGATGGCTAAGATTCACGGACACGCGACCAGAGCGAGAAAGAATATAATAAATATAAAGGAAAAAAAGGAAGCAGGAAACGAGATCAAAGCTGCGGAAAATTTTTAATTTCCATCCTATCTTTCTGAATGATTTAATGTGTTTCACAACGCATAGCTTACGCTTGATTTATTTTCCAAAATTCATGAATGAGTAAAAAACGCACATGTACAGCTTAGGGACGGCTATTAGCGCATTATAATACGCGAAGTACAAGACGCTTATACAAAGTACGAAATGCTAAAAGGCAGCTTGGAAACTTCATCATGCACGACGTTATATTCCAGTGGACACAAAGTCCAATATTGTCGCGTTACAGGGAACGTCGTTGCCGACGCGGTGGTACGCACCGCACACCGAAATTATGTGCGTCATCGCTGCGGTTGACGAGAGTGATTTCTGTTGCCGGATCCAGACAAACTTGCTTTGCCGCCTGCGCGGAACGCTGCAGGTTATATTACGTATACGAGCTAAACATAGCGCATCACTAAACCGCTTAGCATCAGCCGCTCCGTTGAAACGACAATTATACAGACTTCGACTCCGCACAGCATATACTAAGTATATTGTTGCAGTACAGTATCGGTAAGCAATTAGCACAACCCGAGTAGACGCCGTCAAAACGTGTGACGTCACAGGGAGCCAGTGCGGAAACGTCATGGCGACACTGCCGCTCGTATTTCGAGTTTGCGTCTTTTCTGGCTCACCGAGTCTGCGCTCGCGATAGAGCTCACATATATTGTTGGTACTCGGGAAGCGTAATTCACGAATTGAGCTTAACTTAATATCTATATTTAGTGTCCCGACAAATGTGTATTTTATCTGTCACTGAAGCAGCGATAATAGAATATGCGAGAAGAATCTGGCCGAGCTATAGATAACAATGGACGCTTACGACTGCGAGCAATTTACGTGCAAAAGCAAACATATTTTTGTGGTCCTTAACCGCTGAAGGACGACGGTTATACCTCAGCGTCAGCGTCCATTTCGTGCGCGCCACGGGTCCCGTAGCAATAACAAAAACGCGCAGGCGCCGAATCACTGAGCTCGGTTAATACAAATATAAAACAATTACGGTTGTGATCCGTGCCGTCAAGGCTGTATGGATGGAACAAAACGAGCAAGTGTGTTAGGAAATGCTGTGTATCTCAAGTTCCTGATACCGCCCACGTATTACGTGTTGCCTACAAGTAAAAGATTCTCTGCTTGGTCTAGGGTTTTGCCAGAAAAAGGAACAATGAAAAAAATAACAACCGAATGAACTGAGAAATAGCTATTTATTAGCGACCGCTGTTATTCTCCTCCATAAACCCAATGAACAAGGCAATCACGGGAGAACAAAAGAATTCTAAGGTAAACGCACGGCGGACACGCTATGCAGGCGGATATTTCTTACCGGGTGGCATTCAACGCTGCAAATGGAGGGACGCTCAATTCATCACGACGTGGACGGCGATACCCGTAGCCCTTCAGGCCAATGCCGGCCGTATACTATACGTAGCTAATGCGTGCCAGTACCGGTACTGCAGAAGCCCGAACCGGGCTTGCTTCCTGCCACAATGTGAGCCAAGCGAGCGGCGAGGGCACAAACGGACGCCACAGGCACGGGAACGGTGGATTTCGCCGTGTCAGCTCGGCCAAGGTTACTGCGAGGGGAGAGCACGGACGGAAGGTCGAGGTCTTGGCCGGCCACGGACTCTTCAAGCCTCTCATTCTTCAAAGCTGCACACCCTGTACTTTGATCTTTCAACTACGAGTTATGATGATATACGGAGTATGCGCCGATGAGGTTATGAAGGATCGATTCGCGACCTCCCGTCGACGACACAATAAACTCTATCGCTTTCTTTTTATACAGCGAAGCTGTTAGCCTCTAGTTGGTCGAAATCATTCGGTCTGTGCTCACGCCCTCCCCCCCCCCCCCCCCCCCCAATACCTCGAATGGCAGCTGGGAAAGAGGTTTATGTATGAATTTCCACTTAACAAAACTACGTTATCTCGTATACTCGAATTACTGTCCGATACGATCACGTCTGCAGGTCGTGGGTAAGTCGTCCTTTACGAATTTTCTGACGCATTTTACTTTGAGAATTTGAATTAGTTCAATAACGCACTTGCGCTAGGCGGAAGGCCTACAAGAATCGGGATGTAGGCTGCATTTGCGCGCACTGCGTTATATGCGTGACGAACGTCTTCGCACAGTTATGTCTCTGATGCGTGAGCGCTCTGCCCGTTGCATCTGTCGCACAGCGTGTGCTGCGACCGTAATCAGCATTATGGCAAACGCTGTCTAAAAGCATTACCGCAAGCTAGCAGCCTCGGCTACTCAGACAGACCTCAAACGAAAAGGGCTTTGTCTTTCAGTTTCCGCGTAACAGTATTTTCTCGCATATCCGAAGCTATCATATCTCCATGCTTGTGTGTAAGTGTTACTTTACGCCAATTTTCCGACGCAATTCAATTTTAAACATTCATTTAGTTCAATAAGGCACTTGCACTTAGCGAAGGGCCTATAAAGAATGAGGATGTACGCTGCACTTCCGCACACGTGCCTGCGCGCGTGGCGTGCGTTGCTTGCGGTGGCGGTGCTTGTGTAACGTCGGCTGTGCTTGTCTGACGTCGGCAAGAGCTTCGCTCTACTACATCCACATTCGCAGGGTGAAATGGAGGCGGAATTTTTTTTCGTCTCCGCTTTTCTCGTGTCGGCCCAAGTAAACTCGCGCCAGTCGTAAAAACAAAACGTAGCTGGCATCACTTGACGGCCGCGCAGCAAACGACATATATACTTTTAAGAATTTTGCGCGCTCTGTTAGCGTATGAATGTTAATTACCGGATGCTGTCAACACGTCAGATTTCTTCATCGAAGTGCCAATGCCATTTCAACAATTAACTTGCCAACGCTCGCATTATTGGATCTGCACCGAGTATTCGTTACGGGAAAGCGAAGACGAAGGGTGTTCGTATCTGCACGCGCCCACTTGCGCGACGACGCGGCGCACTTGGATGACGCTTCGCTCTGTCCTCGTAAACTGTACACATGTCGCCCACAGCCAGGCGCACTTGGCGGGCGACCACGCGGCTTGATGCCAGCGAGGAATCGTTCGGAGTCCCGTGCTGTCCCAAATCGATTCAGCCTTCTGTATCGGACGCTATTCCGAAGCAGCCCCGAAGGCATAGCGAATGACGCAACAGCCGCGATCTTGTTGCGTAAACACACAACTTCTGCGTGAGCCTTCTTTTAAGGACCACGCGACTCGCTGTGCCTGAGGCAACCGATTTCTTAGATGCGCTGGCCATGTACACTTACGCATGCTGAGACGAAGATTCGGCGTGCATGTAGTGCAGCCTAGCAGGGAGAGAGAGAGAGAGAGAGAGAGAGAGAGAGAGAGAGAGATCTAACAACGGGAGCTAACTATGGAAAAGGATGCGTCAATATCTTAGCGACCTCTGTATGCCTCGCACGTCCGACTCGCGTGAAAGCGCTATCTTGTATTGACGTGCCGTCAACACGAAAAGAGGTATAGACAAACACATTATACTGTTCACACCTTGCGTGGCCATTTGCTCTGGGCGAAAAATTGTTAGTGTTGCATAATATGTGCAGCGCGAGATTGCAAAGCAGACTATCGACAAGAGGCCTTGTTCTGCATGGTTGCTCTTGTTCGGAGTGAGGTCATTTAAATATAACGTCCTCGCTCAAATTTTAACAATAACGTGACGTGTCACAATGAAAGGCGCGTAAAGAACACGATCCCGTTCAAAATTGTGCTGTTGGCGCAGGCCTTTGTCGAATCCATGTTTTAAGAGAATGTGCACGGAATACCGGCTGTCCCACGTAACTTGAACCAAACTTAAAAAATATGCAAAAGCCACGTAGCTGAGCCGAACCAGGGTAATGTTGTTTGCCGTCGCTTGGAGATCCTCAGATTATTTCTTGCATTCGGCCTAATTAGATAACTAGTGTTAATAAAACAGCTTCTTAATTATTATAACTATATAAAAAGTGTAAATGAAAAATTGTAGAGCGACATGAAAAACTCACGATACTGCTTTCTGTTGCTCAATACGTGCTACATAAAAGAAATCACCGCCCAAGCACTCCGTACAGGTGGTTAACCAGCGAAGCTGAAACGTGCCGCCCCGATGTTTGTCACTGGGTTAATCCCGAAGGCTCATTAAACGACGACTTGATATGCTTCGGGTTCCTCGGTATGCTGTTGCTGCTTGCGCTCGGCTGCACGAGCCTGTTCTTGCGCCCGGGCTGCAGCATCGGCACGGCGTAGATGAGCTTGTTCCCGCTTCTGCTCGCGGCGTTGCTGATCGAAAGCTGCCTGCTCCTCAGGAGTACTTGTGACGCGTGGCCTACCCATTTCGGAGCAGGAGAGAACCTGCTGTGCGCAAGCTCGGCTGCGATGGAGAGCAGCGACGTCACTACAGGCGCAGCCAATCGCGCGCCTTTCTTTCTCTCTTTTTTTTCTCGTGCATGCGCATAGGGTCGCGCCGGAGGAGTTCTCGGCGTACAGGCGACAGACGGACGGACGAATCGGCTAGCCCCATATGCAGCTTTGCAGTATAATGTTTTTCCGAGCGTGAAAGAAGCCCGCGAATACACGCAAAATTGGGGCGCGACTGGCCGCTCGAGGCACTTTGCACGTATTCGCGGGCTTCTTTCGCGCTCTGAAGAACATTTTTATTTAGCACGTATTCAGCAACAGAAAGCTGCCTCGGGAGTTTTTCATGTCGCTCTAGAATCTTCTCATTGACACTTTTCATCTAATTATAATATCCGAGAAATTCATTAATTAATTAAAACTAATTATCTAATAAGGAAGAATGCAAAACATAATCTGAGTATCTGCAAGAGACGGCAAACAACATTACCTTGGTTCGGTCCAGCTACGTGGCATTTGCATATGTTTAAGGTTTGGCTCAAGTTACGTGGGACACCGCTCACATAATTGGGCATAGAAAATAACCGTGAAACTAGAGCCTAATACGTTAGTTCTTGTTGTAAAATAGTCTGTATAAGATACTTGTAATCTTCGGCAAGGCCAGTAATTGCGTAAATCCGCAAAAGATGGAGGGGATGGGTTGAACGATCAGGAGAATTAGGTTGGATACTTGGAAAGAGGTATGACGTGCCAGGGAACGTGAGGTAGGTGCTTTCGTATAGAAGGAGTCAAGAGGGCAATTCTAGTGCAAAAGTGTGTCGTTAAGTAAAAAAAAAAGTAAGTGCAGTTTATGGCGCCGCTCCTCGGCATCCTGTGGTCCCATTGGCCGATGGATCGGAACGACGTCAAGAGTTCTCATTTACGAAGCGACACCTTTATCATCGGCTAAGATACAGTCTGCAAAGTCTAAAAAGCCGACTGCTCAGCGCAGTCTCTCCACAATCTGCCGCTGAACGTCTACAGGTAACGCCATGAATTCACCCGCGCGGACATCCCGAGTGCATGCAAACAGCTAGTTAAATGAAACTAACGAAACCAGCAGAACTGGAATGGCATATTTTATTTTTCTTGTGCCGTTGCGGCTTTGGAGCGACTGAGCATCCCAGAGAAGTGTTACGAAGGCCAGCATCGGCACCAACAAGCCGTAAATGTGAATGTTGTAAATTTCTTGTGAGTGCATGCCATATAGTGTCGAGCTCATCATTGTTATGTTCGTTTAGTTCATTCTTTTTGGCGACAGTTTAATCGTCACTGCCTGCACGATTAAGTGTCGTTCTTTTTTTCATTCTTTTTTTTACCTCAGACCTTACTGCGACAGCAACACTGATAATTTACTCAATACCAAAGTAAAAAATAAAATTGTCTCACGAAGTAAGATTCACTTTTTGATGTAGCACACATGGCTAGGTAAAAACTTTGACACACTTGTCTTTTCTTTAAATCTCCCTTAATGATTTACGTTTATGTCAACATTGTCGTAAGTTCCTTTACGATTAAATGCTGCGTGAGACCAAGGCAAAAAAAGCTTGTGATTTAAGAGCCACGCGGAGTATTTTTTTCAACTGTCTTCCCTTTTCAAAGGTATCAAACTATGAAGCCGTTGGCAGTGTCATGGAATAACTTGGTGATAACGAAAATCAAGAATAGGCGAGCCTGGCAGTTAAAAGGCGGGCCTGCTCGGGAGCACCATTTCCAATGTAGCACAGTACTGATAACGGACTCGAGAGGCTCGACAGACAGACCGATAGCAACTGCCCTGAAAGTGACACTAGGCTTGCCATATTGAAACAGACAGGCTATGGAAAGAAAAAAAAAAGAAAAAGAAAGGAAATCGGAGAAGGAACGAGAATAAAAAGCCAGAACCGACTATCAGAAAGGCCCATCTCCGCAACTGGCTATACTGAACTGAAGAGTTCTTGCGCTACAGTCATGCCTAATAGTAACGACACCATTAAGTCAGAAGGTGCAAGTCGAAGTGGACGATATTCAGTATACCAGCAGTGATCGAGGGTCCCTGAATTAAGGCTGCGCGCCGCCCTAAGAAGACAAAGTGAACGGCTCACAACGGTTGCTGCTCGAAGAGAAAGCCACGAGGCAATTAGGGTAGAGGCCTGGCCGAGTTGGTCGTGGTTCCTAAGGGTGGTGTCTGCGTAGCGCACGAATGTAGTCTCTGTCCTTCCTTTCGTCCGCTATGCAAACACAGTCGTTATGGTGGCTGTGGAGTTAGGCTGCTAAGCACGAGGTCGCGGGATCAAATCCCGGCCACGGCGGCCGCATTTCGATGGGGGCGAAAAGTGCCCGTGTACTTAGATTTAGGTGCTCGTTAAGGAACCCCAGGTGGTCGAAATTGCCGGAGTCCCCCACTATATAGCGTGCCTCATAATCAGAAAGTGGTTTTGGCACGTAAAACCCCGTATTTTAATTTTTCTAACCGCCGTTATGAACCACGAGGCAAGCCCTTGTCCGTGACGTCGTCCTGTCACGTCGAAGCGTCTAACATGCAAATCGAGCACACTACGCGCGTAATGTCGGACCGCCGCCCTATACTATACGGGGTGGCCATTGTTAAGTTCACCGGAATTTTAAAAAAAAATCGCATGGTCCAAATAATATAATTCCAATCCTAGAGCTGGATTATTCACAGAGGCGGACATTGCTTGCAGGAGAAATCGAATGAAATATTCAAATAATTAAGGAAGACTAATTGACTTCTAAATTAATTACGGCCCATATTGCAATGCACGAATAGGAGCCTGTGAGTTTGCAAGGCGTTTCCACTTGGAATGAATTTCCAGAATAACACCAGTTTGAAGATATGCGCTATCAAACTCGCCGTAAGAGTGCACTGTTGTTGAATTCTGCGGTATTCGCACACCAAAAGCAGGATTTGATTATGAGGCACGCCGTAGCGGGAGACTCCGGGTTAATTTTGGCCGCCTGGGTTTCTTTAACGTGCACCCAATCCGCGGGCGTTTTTGCATTTCGCCCCCATCGAAATGCGGCCGCCGCGGCCGGGATTCGATCCCGCGACCTGGCGCTTAGCAGCGCAACATCATAGGCGCTAAGCCACCGCGGTGGGCCTAGTTTTGTTCCACTTAGTTTTTTTAACAAAACGCTCTTTTATGCATTGAAGCACAAAAGTAACTGGAACGTCCACGTATTTCGTCCCACACTGAGAAATATCTCGAAACTGTTCTCATCCTGGAGATTCATTTCAACTGGGCACGTCTCGCCAGCTCGCCGGCTACAATTCGTAAACTGCAATATGTGCCGTAAAGGAACTTATGAATAAGTTAATTAGCGATTTTTGGCTAATTAGTTGAATATGTGTTGTGCATTTTTGTGCTATAGCAATGTGCGCCTCTTCGTACAACCCAGCTCAAGGAGAAGAAGGCTATCTATCACAGGCGATTTTTGAAAATTCCGGGTAACTTGGGTATTGTCGCCCCGTATAATAAATAGTGTACAAGGCGGGGCACACGGGAGGGACGTCCTCCCGAGCACGACCGCTCTGGAGCGAGTCGCCTGCATGCACCCAACATAGCGAAGACTGAGCTCGTACGCCATCATTTCTTGCTGCTCGTCCCGCGCGATTACCCTGAAACAGTCTGCTTTCACGGGTGATGCCACGGACACGTGGGGCACGACTTATGAGACACGGCAATACGCATGCGCATCGATTACGTGGCAATTTCTTCTACAATTGCTCCGTATACTCATTTTTCTCCTTATAATTTGATGCATGTCTGCTTATAAATGAACACTTGTTCACATTCGATCCTTAGTTCACGTATTATTGAGTACAAATTAATGCACCAAACCGATAATTAGGGAGGGTGAAGTCGTATCACCGCGTTTCTGCGTGCACTGATAGGTGCGTGATTCAGTTCAATCGCAATGCATATGAGTCAGTGGCAGAACTTTTGCTTCTACATTCTGAATCTGACAGACTATAATCATTTCTCATGCTCAGTAGTCACCTGACTTAACGTTTCTTTTTATTGTTATTTTTTGCCAGCGCTCAACGAAACGACCATACGCGTATCACTTTTACTCTCAGTATACTTCGTGCGCAACGTACACAAAGCTTCAAGCATCGTGCTCGCAAAATGAACAAGGAAAGCGCTAAATCTCCTCCCCGTCCGAAGAAGCGTACACTTTCATTCCACAAATGGAGTTGCGTTAATGTCCACCTGTCTGGAGTAATTGTGATGGGTTGCGGTGAGCACGCCTGTACATTACAGAGCTGGCCTGCTCGGAGTCAGATTGTGCAAGCGTTATAGCATCCCAGAGCAGATTCACGCTAACCACTGCTTCCTTCTGTTTCCCTCTAGAAGTTTCCCAGAGCGCCTTCTGCTCTTGGCACTGGTCCCATCAGCAACGACACGGCGACACGTAATGTGGACAAAAAAAAAAAAAGAAAGAAAGAAAGAAGAAAGCAAAGATGGCTACGAAAGTCACCCCCTTTTTGGTTGGCAAGCGCTACTTTGTTTGTTTCTGAAGCGCTAAATGAGTGCGTCCAGGAAAGACGAGCAAAGCGGTCGCAGGTAAAAGGGCCAACAAGCGTCGGGCGCTTGCGAAACCGGCTGACGACGAAGAGCGACACCGATGAGTGAAGACCGCGGGCGCCCTTTTAGTGATTCAAGGACGCCACCTGCCAAGAACTTTCCGCGTCAGCGAGACAGAACACCTAGGGAACACCCCCGCTGTAGTGCATAACTTGAATTAACGATCCGATTTTTGATGTAGAAATTGGTTCAGAGAAATTGCGGCGCAGGCGCGTGACGGACTTTTCCTTTCGCGCCGCCCGCGCCCGCTCATTTGCACATTGGTGTGTCGGGAAGCCAAAGTTCTGGGCAGAGACTTCTAATCCCAACAGGCGAACCCACGCTAGATAACAATAGGCCTGCGCGCTTTGAGGCGTAACGTCACGCGTGATATCTGGGGAGCGTAATGAAAACCATGAGCTGAAAATAAAAAATGCGTGGCCCCCGGCCTTCATTGAAATGTATGAGGTCTTACGAACGTCACGACTCAAAGAGCCATTGGCACATCCCACTCACTCTTAAAACTCGTGTCGTCGTCGTCGTCGTAGTCATCATCATCATCATCATCATCTTTTATGTCCACTGCAGGACGAATGGCTATCCCTGCGATTTCCAATTACCCCTGTCGTGCGCTAACCGATACCAACTAGCGCCTGAGAATTTCCTAATTTCATCACCCCACCTAGTCTTCTGCCGTCCTCGACTGCGCTTCCCTTCTCTTGGCACCCATACTGTTATCCGAATGTCCACCGGTTAGCTAAACTACGCATCACATGGCCTGCGCAGCTCCATTTCTTTTCTCTTAATATTAATTGGAATATCGGCTATCCCCGTTTGCTCTCTGCTCCATACCGCTCTTTTTCTGTCTCTCAACGTCACGCCTGACATTCTTCGTTCCATCGCTCTTTGCACGGTCCTTGTTTTCGAACTTCTTCGTCAATCTCCAAGTCGCTCGGCTCATCAAGGAAACAATTTCTGCACGTCTCCTGCCATTGACATGCCGTTGTCAGATAGGGCAAAGATATGGCAGCCGTAAGGATTGTATACCAGAGCTCGCACACCCATTGACCCATCATAGCGCAATACGTTGCTCCTACCAGAGCTCGCACACCCATTGACCCATCATAGCGCAATACGTTGCTCCTAGCATGCCGCCACACTCCTCACACCGCGCACTTTTTGTTGCCAAAGGCGGTCTGTGGTTTTTTGTTTGGGTTTCAGGGCGATGGTTCTCGGTAAAGATGACAGGGCACTGTATGGTGACTGAAGTCAGTTGCACTCTACCCAGAAGCAGCGCTGTCAGTAATCATGGCCGATAGTCGACAGTACTATCGGATCACCGTATACAGTAGGCGCCATGGGTGGCCAGCCGAACTGGAAAGGGCAACCAGGGCAAGCCTCTGCTGTCACGACCGCAGTCGGTTTCAGTGCACACAGTTTTGACCCGCGCTTCCATCGAGATAAAGAATGGAAAGGGGGCCTCCAGATCTACTGGCTTATAAAGAAGTGACAAGTCGAGTAACCGTCGTTGGACGGCTCAGATATCTGCACTTGTAGGCTGTCCTTCCTCTGTCTTCGAGTTAACTGCAACAGAGTTTCCCCGTTGCACTGCAGCACCGAGTAAGTGGTCGCAACTGAAAGAAGGACCTCGCCCGCTTACAGTCTTTTCTTGCACCGAAAAAGAAATAGCGGCGACAACGCGCACTCTTCTTGGGTGAAAGCATGGTTCTGAGAACGCCGTCAGATGTCTTCGTTTCGCCATGCCGAACTGGAATTATGTCTCGCCGCAATAGTAGCATTAATGGTTATGGCGACTCTGCTTGCCTCTGGCGCAGCAATACCGTCATCCGTTTCTTCGCCGTTGCAGCCATTAAGCAAAAGTTACCGGGTAAGAGTGTGCATGCGTTTACATGCTCAGAAGAAAAATGAGCGGGGCACTCCTTGATATTTCCACGCCCCCAATTAGTTAGAAGGCATTGTCCCTTCCAACGAAACAAAGATATCCGAAGAGAGGCGCCTTCGTTTTCTGGCGTTGGTGGTGACAGCTGTGACAGCTGGCGTAGCGCCGGAGGTGAGAACTTCTCGCTCACAGACTGTGTGGGGAACATAGACGGGGGTGGTGGACACTATATATATATATATATATATATATATATATATATATATATATATATATATATATATATATATATATATATATATGCAATGTGCGGTACTTACATCGATTACGCGATGAACCGTGTGCTGAATCATTCACTAGTGGGTGCTATATTAATGCCGAACTGAAAATAAAACAAGGACATTCAGACACTTCTCGCTGTAGTGATGTCTGCGCTTTTTTAATATCTGTTCGTTAATCATCAGTCAGACCTCCGGCGGCGGAGGTTGCATTCCGATTGGGGCGGCGAAATACAAAAACGCTCATGTACTTAAATTTACGTGTGCTTTCAAAAACCCCAGATGGTCAAAAGTAATCCCGAGTACCCCATCCCCCCCCCCTCCCTCTACGACGCGCCAGGTCGTGGTTTTGGCACGTATAAGACCCCACAATTCTTTTAACTCACAATTCAAGTTTTTAACTATCGTTGGCTGCATGCACATGGAGCATATAGTGCGGCGCGAACAGCGACAGTCGCGTGAATAGCGTTATTGGGCTTAAGCTTTTCGGACGAACCAGGTTCGTGCAAGGAACGATTCAAGGACTCCTAACTTAATACAGGCTCGTATATTGTGAACTGTTTGAAGCTTCGATAAGTCAAGGTGGGTCGATAACGTTGGAGCCTCCGTTCTGAATGGGGCAAAGCCGACCTTGGTTCCGATTGGGGTTGGTAGCGTATCTAGCGATGCGTTTCGCGGGATGTAAGTTGTTTTACGATGGCGCAAGATGACGCGCGCAGTGGGCCAATCAAGGCACATCGTGGCGCTTCTGAGGGACACTGAGATTCTTGGGATCTGATTTCCCCAGCGGAGGACCTTGAGTCGCGAGCGGTTCTCGCTTCTACGCAGCGCTGCTATTTATGCCCGCGCGAAGCGTGTGCATAAAGGCGCATGCTCACGAATACATCGCGGCCACGTGTATCTGTGTCGCCGAGCTTGCAGCATTCCTGCACTCGATGCACTTCGAAGAGCGCAAAGGAGTGAGGTGGCCACGTAGCGCCGAAATCAGTCGCAGCTGTTGAAGCGGCGCTCTCGTGCGCCTTTTTTTTTTTTAGTCGACGCCGTAAACGGATGCCATCGCTATGGTCCATCGCGGCAGCCGTGACCCACTCGGTGAAATGAGCTGCTTGCCGCCATGCGCGCCCCTGCCTGCAAACACTGGTGCGTACTACAAACCGCGCATCTTGTTCCTTGCTTCGTAGACGCTGTACGGCGCTCGATGTTATCATTTTCTTATTCCTCTTTTTTTTTTCTTGCGTGCGTTTGAATTCCTGCCGGGTCCTAAAACTGGTCCCATATATCTAAGCCGGCAGCATCAGAGGACGCCGCGCGCCGCCCGTGAGCCTGATCGGCTTGCCGGAATGACGTTTCCTCCAAGAGGCGTGCCCCTTCGTTGCCTTCCTGGGCCCTGGTCGCGCACCTTACTGGGTTACGCCGGCTGGACCCCCGTCGGGCTTTCATTAACCAGGCACGGGTTTCTTCCGGCACGCTAAACTGATGGCACGCTGCACGCGATGACAGAGTCACCGCGGCCGCGCGCTGGCTTTTCGCATGCGCAGGAGAGCCCCTTTGCGGCGTCCGGGTCTTCTCAGAGACCTGAGGCATAATAGCCTCCATTAAATGGCACCTGGTTCCGCTGGTCATGTGCGAGCGAACGGGAATCGACGGCTTTTTCCGACTGCATGATCAACTCGTCGAAACCAATCGCCACTTGCCGCTGGCTGTGCTGCTTATCAGCGGCGGCCATTGGTCTCGCGGTGAAGGAAGACGCGACTGGCAAGAGTTAAATGCACTACATTCATTTGCAGTATAGTAATTAATCAGGTTTCACGTCCAAGAGCCACACCCGGGCTATGAAGGTATACCGTAGGGTAGGTCTCCGGTATAATACACATACACCGCGTAGGGTTGTTGAACATTTTGGCATACATCCGGCATGCATCGGCGTGAGGCTGGTCTCGTAATGTGCGCGGTGGAGGTGCCCTCTATTGTGAGGGAGATTTACTGCACTGCATATACCCCACTTTTCACTCCTAAGCCTTCGAGAATATCTAACAATCGAACCCGCGAGCGTCTTAAGTGGCCTTGTATACATATTCGATTGATACTTGATATGATTGACTGTGCTCCGCATTCAAGGGTAACTGAAGCTAAACACCAAATCAATAATATTTGGGGTTTTACGTGCCAAAACCACTTTCTGATTATGAGGCACGGCGTAGTGGAGGACTCCGGAAATTTTGACCACCTGGGGTTCTTTAACGTGCACCTAAATCTAAGCACACGGGTGTTTTCGCATTTTGCCCCCATCGAAATGCGGCCGCCGTGGCCGGGATTCGATCCCGCGACCTCGTGCTCAGCAGCCCAACACCATAGCCACTGAGCAACCACGGCGGGTTAAACACCAAATCAGGCGAGGCGCACCACACTAGTCAGGCCACTCTCCGCTTTAGGTCGGTGAAGAAGGAAGCATACTTCGATCGAAGACCAAAGTTCATTTCAGCAGCTCCTCCCATGCTCGTACCATGACAGCGACGACGTCATCTTGTGGTGTACAATATCTTGTCGCGGATTCTGGAGCCGGATTCACAAGGCTTTCTGTTCGCAACTATTCTTTGCCATTGACCGATCGCTTTCGCTAATAACGTGTGCAGCGTCAGTATTGGCTTAAATTTTCTCATATGAACAATCCTACTGTGAGATGTCTTTTGTGAACAACGAGCCCTCGGTTGCGGTGATATGTATATGTCAGTTCTGATGTTCGATTTACGAACCCAGCTAATATTTTCGACCACTATAATCCTTCGAATCGCAAGTCCGTAATCTCGCAAACACGGAAGCCGTTCTTGCCTACTACGTTCGGCTTTATTAAGCTTGGCAGTTTCATTCCAACAGTAACAACGGGTGCCCTGTTTTGCGCTGCGCACTGTCCAACGGTAATCGAGAACGGCTCCGTGAAAAACTGCACCTTTCTTTGCCCTGCAGCAGCACGCATAGCTCATCGGCGCGCATGCGCGTTTTATCTCTCAGGGTTAGCCTTCGAGCGATGATGCGGACTGCCCGGCGCTTTGCGAGAAAGCGGAGCGTAAAATACTAATCGCGGTTTCCGAGCCCACCAGTTAGGGATGCTCGAGGCAGAACGAGTGCGGGGACTAAATAAGCGCTCAGCGATCGCCACGTACCCATTGGGGAGATTAGAGAGAGAGAGAGAGAGAGAGAGAGAGAGAGAGAGAGAGAGAGAGCGTGTGTGTTCGCGCTCGACACTGCCGCGCGCACACACACCTCCGCTCACGAAACTCATTCCTGCGCGGTAAGAAATGTTGCAACCCAATTTGTCGGGAGGAGGGGCCGTCGCGCAAGCTTTGCCAAGAAACCGAGGATAATGCAAAGCAGCCGCGAGATGGGGGGGGGGGGGGGGGGGGGGGGGCGTGCTACGCGAGGACAAGGAAGCGGTCCTGCAAGGTTGGGTCCGTGACCGCGCTGGTCAGGAGCGGCCAACCCTTGCCCGGAGCAGAGCGCACGCACCGAGTGCCCTGCACCGGGTGGCCCCGCGTGAAGCGCGCGTCCATTTATAACCCAAATAATAATGGCGAACACGCCGGGCAGAGATGCTCTGTTCTTGGCCGTTTTTGTCCCCACCTTCGTGGAAGCGTAATTTCGCCTCTGTAATCGCCAGTAGCTCGTTCCTTCCATTTCATCCATCGTACTGTTCTGCGGGTTTGAGTGGCATTGCTAACCAACGATAAGTGGTGCCGAGGAAGCGATGCACGTCTCGCGAACGCTCACACTGGGGAAAGAACGTTTGCTGCGTTGTCGTATGTGCTCTGTGTCTGGAGCCGTATAAGTACAGAGCTTGCAAGGAATCGTTCATTGTTCTTATTTATTTATTTATTTCATTTGTTCTACGCTGCCGCGATTGGTCATCGCCTGCTTTTGCGAACAGTTCGGTAAGGCGGGGACCTGTTCTGCAGTACATCATAATGTAAACGGTCCCCAGCGTCTTACGCCACCTGGAGGCGTCGCACGTCTTAATGAAAGCGCCATGAACCGACCCCCATTACGTCAAGGAGGAGACAAGCGAGATATTGCGCTGTTTAAGAAAAGGCAGATCTGTGTGTTACATAATTTTTTTAATCTCTCTTGTTCCATTAACTTCACCAGCCTGCTCTTTGACCGAGCGCCATGGTGGTGTCTTGCGTTCGTTCTGTTGTGTTTCTTGAAGCAGAGGTGTATATCGCCCGCCGCAGTGGCCGAGTGGTTACGGCCCTGCGCTGCTGAGCTCGAGGTAGCGAGTTCGATTCGCTCCGCGGCGGCCGCATTTCTATGGGGAGGCGAAGTGCCAGAACCTTGGTGTAATTTCATTTAGGAGCACGTTAAACAGCCCCTGGGGTGGTCAAAAAATTGGTCCGGAGCCCTCCACTATGGGGTCCCTCGCAACCCACTATGCAAACCCCCATAGCGTTGTGTATCGCCGTAAAATATTTCGCGTATGCTTCATTTCCAAGATGAGAAGAAAGGGGGTTAACTGAGGGGCCCGATTTTTATTAGACATATCATAAGAACCCAACAAACACTGACACCAAGGACAACATAGGGGAAATTACTGGTGCTTAATAAATGAAATAAAGAAGCGATAAATTAATGGAAATGAAAGTGGATGAAGAAGCAACTTGCCGCAGTTGGGGAACGATCCCACAACCTTCGCATCTCGCGTGCGATGCTCTACCACGTTATGTCACGCCACAAGCTACTGTGTCAGGTCCATGTTGCCTAATCCCCTCTTCAGGCACATCGGGCGCCGGTGCGAGACGACATGATTAGATTACAGTGCGCACGCGTATAACACGCCTTCTCCGCTGGCCCCGGTGGCGAGACAGATATTATACCACGCTTCCGTCTGCCTGAACACATGGCGCAATCGCAAAGCCGCGGGTATAGCCCGCTTTTCTATTCTGCCGAAGAGCCGGTGAGCTTTAAATGTCACAGAGCGAAGTTTATGATGTCACTTTCTATTTTTAACCCTGGTAGCCATCGCAATTAAAGCACCCGTATTTCACAGATCCTGCCCTGTAGTAAGCTCGCAACAGTAATAACTATATCCGGAAAACCCTTACGTGCGAAAGTAACCTTCAGACTATTCGGTGGATCGCGTGGTGTGTTCGGACCCGTTTCCTGGAGTAGGTTAACACGTGCGATTAGTCAAAGTGGTGCTGAAAGCTAAGCACAAGTCAGATGTAGCTGATATATTGCTTAAGCTTGCTGCCTTTTTTTTTTTTAAAGCAAATATAGTACAACAGCGCCGTGCGTATCATGCTGAAAAAATATATCATCAGGTTGTCCGTATCAAAGTATGGCAACAAGGTGTAAGACATAAATGCGCAACGTTGAGAACGGGTCTCGGCACCGCGGTTCCAGCAACGGCCCGAGCCAGGAGGCAATAAGAACACCTCGGAAAGCTCAAGCGTTCACTTGCGAGCCGTTTCTGTTTTTGCATGAACTGCATGAACGATTAACGCTTCAATGCATCTGTGTCCGTTCATACTATGAATCTCTCCCCTTACTATGATCTCTCTTATTTTTTATTGAAATGAAAATAAAAGAAAGGTATGCAGTTACCTTATAATGGTGACAACTATTCTTTTTTGCATAACAGAAACAACAATATAAAAATATATGTAGAAAGAAAATGAAAAGAAACCGTGTCATAAGGCCAGAAATCGACATCACACAATCCTATACACCCATGAACATAAATATATAAAGGCAAATGCAAGTCGCACCACGATGAATTTGTAAACGAAGTCACACAAACACGTGGTAGGGATGTAGACTGCGATGAGCATATAAGGAGATTACCTGTAATGCTTTCTTTTTTGTATTTTGTGCGCGTGCATTATTTTAACTCTGATCTTTCAGTTATACCTTTCCTCGTGTTTCAGTGCAGGGTAGCCAACCGGGCTCAGGGAGGTTAACCTCCCTGCCTTTCCCTTGTTACTGCTCACTCTCGTCACTGTTTTCGCATAATGACGTCTAATATCCGCGCTGCAGTGGTCGGCCCGAAACGTGACCACCGAAAATATCCGCTGCGCCATGCGCTGGGGAAGGTGATAAAACAAAAACCCGCAGAGGGAATTTGTTACCACTACTTTAGCTCTTCCTCGGTTGCATGTCTTTCACATGACGGTACTGTTTTTGGTGATCTTTTCTGCTTCTTAGCCTTCTTGGCATCATCTCCATCAACCCTCAAAATATAAAAACAAGAAAAAAAAGATTGAAAGAAAGATAAAGCTGGCGTCTGTAGACGGGGCCCGCCCATGACTCCGTTTGTCAGCGAGCGCGTTTCCGCGGCTAACCCCGGCGAGGTCGCGCTTGGCCATGGAAGTCTTGAGCGCAGCACAGCGGAGGCGACACCCGCAGCGAGCAGCAGCGGTGACCCGCGCGAATGGTGCCCCGTCGCTGCAGCTACTCGAATATAGCAGCCCGGCGTTCCGGACAAGGTGAATGGTTGGAGAGGGCATCGCATGCATACGGCCGCGGACCGGTTCAGCCATCAAGCGTGCTCTGCGCGCGGCTTCACTTAGGCGCGATAAATTCCTGTCAGCACGGGCTGGCGGCAGCGGCGGCGACACGCGGGCTGGCCGCGCAGGAAGAGGGCAAAGAGGCGAGCGACGGCGACAAATGCCCGAGTTCATTTATACGCGACCGGACAGGCTGCGCAAGAGTGGCGCGTCCGTTCGCGTATACCCCCGAACGCGTTTCTGCTATCGATAAGTTTTCGACCTTTGGCCTGCACCGCAGGTGCGGATGCCAGCGTGTAAGATGGCGCATATAGGTCTTCCAATGAATGCTGCTTAAGTCCCGGAGGCGCGCAGTTCTGAAGGAGCCAGCAGGAGATGATTTAAGGTCGTGTCGCGACTGCAGTGCTGGTGCTGGGTCTGTAGCAACGCCAATAGCCCGATCGCGGCAATCTCCCGCGTTCTATAAGACCTTGAATCCTCTTACTCGCTGCAGAGGGCACTATGCGCCTACAGCAAGGGACGAACCCTGAATAACTAAATGACTATACGAAGGTCTCATCCACCTATGCAGCCAAGCCTATACACGAAGGAAAACGCCGTGTGTTTGAGTGTTGATGCGTACGTGCGCATACAGCATCGACTTAGGCTGGCGCTAACTACTTCAGAGCAAGTATATTTCGCTCTGACTATGTAGTCCGGTCTAGCTTTGCACGTCCATTAATGGGCTACACGTAGAAAAAAGTATCGTGATGGTCTGCATACTGGGGCCTGCCACTCCCGTGTTGTCTGCGCAGCTGGAACAGCCCGACCTTGTTACGAGTTTTTTTTTTCTGTCAAGCGAGGTCCCAAGGGAGAGGAGGCTGCAGCGCACTGTCCGTGCGACCAGACTTTGCTCAGTGTCGTGTCACCACCGTGTGCTCGCCCTTGTTCCTACTGGGGCAGTCGGCCGTTATATTTTCCTTTGCATGTCGCCGCTGATGGCCGCCGTGCGATCGTGCGCTTCGTGTGATATTTGAACAACGTGCTCCAGTTGACCAGCGCGCTTGAGTGTCGTTCGCTGGATTTCGAAAGAGTTCGCGCGCGAGAAGTCCTTGACAGCGCCTCTCAGTGGCACACTTTCCTACATTTCTGGTGCCTCGCACACCAAGTTGCCGGCGCGTCACAGACAGATGAAGCATTAAACGCATAACGTCTACGAATTCGCTCATAGGGTTAACCGCCACGCGCATAAAGTCTCACTTTCTTCCTCCACCCACCCCCCTTTCATGACGTTCTGCGACGCGCAGCGTCCCACATGTTCATCATCTATATATAAATTGTACCGTGCACTGACGCTGCAGTCGCGAAATGTCTGCGTGATTAAGCGCGCGAGCTTTGCCTTCGCTATGATGCGCAGGGATTTTGGACGTGCGGTTATAGGTGGCTACCGCCGTTGCACAGACCCGTGTGTAGTCAGGAAACGACAGTTCCTAAACTCACACCGTTCGATCGTCAAAGAGCGAGCGTGTTGGAAATAAGCAACTCTAAAGAGTATTGAGCATGAACCAGAACATTTAAATGAACAACACGAGGATAACCAGGCCTTGTACAGTTATTTAGAAATGAAAGCACGTTCTTTCATATCATTTCTGCACCTTTCAAGCTGTGGTGCCGCATATAGATGCGTTCAATCGTACCCAACAAAGGACTTTGTGACAGCGTTTCCCAGTATCCTCAAGAGAAAAACGATAATTTTTCGTCTGCGCACGTAATACCACGCCAGAAAGAAGGAAAGAAAGAAAGGAAGAACCCGCAATATACTCAGTCCTTACTGCTAGCCGCTTGGCGGTTGAAAAGGACAGCTTGATTTTCCCCCTAATTTGTAAGTAATCGGCATAAACTAAAGCCGCATCAGTGCAAGTAATGACATACGCAGTCTTCTTCGTTGACACATCTACGGTTATACCCGTAGCGTAGAGAGAGAGTAAAACATCTTTATTAATAATATTTGAATGGCGAGGGCAGTGTGGGAGGAACCCTCAGTCCGGGTTCCCTAAGATGATTCCGGCCGTAGCGGAGTAACCCGCCGTATTCTAGCCGATGCGCGGGAAGCCATTTTTCATTCTTGGAAAACGCGACCCTACGCCCGACAGTCGTGTCACGGAACGCTTTGCGCATTGGCGTGCGGATGTGTGCGTTACGCATTACAGGCAAGCCTGCTCCACCTCACCACGTGATTACGCATGTCGCAATCCTCGTTACGGAACCGGTGCCCTACACGATCCGCGTGTCGAGCAAACGAATAATCGCTCGTTGTGGCTTGGTGACTAAACTTGACCTCTGTGCAGCCAAGGAAAAAGAAAAAAAAAAAGAGGAATGCTTGAGCAATATTAGGCACGCACTCCTTCTGGTCCTACTTTCCAACTCGAGTGCGCGAAGCACGCCGCGCTCGAAAGGTTATAGTTAGAAAAATGCGATCGAGCAGCCGCCTCGGCAACAGTTGCACATTGGCTAGACTTCAAGGACTTGTGCCATTAGAATTTGCGCAAAGCTTAATGATGCGAATACTATGTAGACGCGAAAATAATCACTACCACATTCGCATCCAAAGCGTACAAAAAAAAAAAAACAGGTATTCCTCCGCAGGTGTCACTAAATTATTTCGAAATTTCCTTCGAGCAGGTGATTCTTCCAATGACATCTAAAGGAGCGGTGCGTTTGTGGACAAACCCGACGACAGAACTAGGCCACTTCGTCTATCGCGTTTCGAAGTAGTTAATCGCTGGCTTGGAAAGGCCGCCTCCTGGTTTCCCCCAAGGCCTTGCTCGGCGCTCATTCACGGCGGCCGGCCGCTATCGGTCGCCAACTCAGAGGCGTTGGCAGCGACGCGTTCACGTGGCGCGCTCACAGCTCGGTTTTCAGCGATGGAAGAAAGCTCCGAGAGCGGAAGAATAATTGCAGCACCGTGCACTATAGCGAGGGGGTTGCTGACGAGTCACGTTTGTAAACCCCCCGTGGGTGTCATCTTCCTGAAGATTTCCCGACCGCACGCAGATGATGCGCATACGACTGTGATGCCGAGAAGGGTGAAGCGGCGTTTCTCGAGGCTCTCTGGCTTGCCGAAGTGTCGCAGTTTTTTTTTTTTCGTTTTTCTTGTCGCGCCTCTGACGTCGTGACAGTGAGTGTGTGCTCGTTGAAATAATGCGATTTTTTCAAGAGCCAAGTTCTGGCAGTCCATTGCACCGCACATCATAACCCCCCCCCCCCCCCCCCCATTTTTTTCTAGGACAGAACTAAATCTTCACAGAAAATGAAAACATGAAAGGTGCCCCCCCTCCCCCCCACCGACAAGGTAAAAAAGAAGAAATGCCCGGTGAATCTTGGGTGGTCGGCGCTTGAGAAACGTTCCTATCCCCTTCATCTTGATTCCTACTTTCTGCAGATATTAGGTTAAGTACCGAACGTAGGGTTGATTGTCGTTATTCACTCGATTTGCCACAAACTTCATGACGCGATGATACGTTGACCGTGACACACAGCGCAACGCAGTAGACGGCATACCGCGCAGCTCTAACCACCTGAGAAGGCCTAGGCCGTTGCCGGCGGAACTGAATGCACCCATGTTCACAGTGATTAAAGACGCGGTGTCCGGGTCTTATTACTTTTGCATCTAAAAGAAGTGGTGCCGGTGTCTCTCTTTCTCTCACTAGCTTTTCTTCCCTCTTTCGTATCCAAAGATCATCAAGTCATAGAAGCTGACCCTGAAAAAGCTGTACAAGGCCACGTACGTGCTTACGAAGGAGGCACGTTTCTCCCTAACCGACGTGCATTTGCTCGAAGAAATAAATACGCGTGGAGAGAAACAACGAGCCTCCTATGTTTCCTAGTACACATACACATGCCGCACACGGCCGTGCATGAGAAAGCAGCTCAAATGCCGACACGTGCGGAGCTGCATCTATTAGCTCTCTGGGAAGAAGAAAAAAAGCGCGTAGCAAGCAGCAGCTTCCTACTTGGCCTGTCTGCCAAGGTGCGCTCTAGCAAGATATATGGCGTTTAGGGTCCCCGCCGGGGCAAGAATATATGAAGACCAAAGGGGGCACAGGAGATTGAGAAGCACTCGCATGCTGCGGCAATGAGTATAACTCTGGCGCAAGTGACAAGCCTTTCCTTGCTTTGTGTTTTCTTTTTTATTGATGAACAATAAATTTAGAAATTCGCGCCTGGACATATCTCTTATGGGGAAATGTTCCCACTACACGCCCTTCGACGTACTGTGTCGAGGCGAAATTATATTTTACTACGGCATTTCGCAAATTTCGCAGCTACGTAAAACGGCGCTGAACATTAAGTTGATTTCCGATTGCAAGGGTATTTGAACAAATGTCACTTTGAAGCGCTTTTCTACAGCTGTGCAATGGAGAAACGATGTCGGTCAGAGTGGTTAATTGGGCGAGGCGTGTTCCGGGTTTTAGCATTGATTAAATGTATGGCACAGCGGCAGCAAACGTTGGGGAGTAATCCGATTCATGTTATTTTGTTCCTCCGGTACAGGTGTCGCGTTTCATCAGGCTTATTTCATCAGGCTAATGGTTCATCAGGCTTGATGGATGATAGAGATAGTTAATTATGTTGTGTACTGTGCTTTCACATTGCCCAGGCTATGTTTGAGGGCATTATGTTAAAATCGTTCCTGCGAGCGGATGTCACGATTCCTACAGGTCTTCATTTGAAGAACGTTAATCATATGGAAAGAAATATCATATGGAAATAATCATATCGAAATTTAGAGTAGTGGTAGTAACGGGAGTAATGGCAATTTCGGCGGCACGCTGCCGCTGGTCGTATGCCGTTTCTTTTCCCTTTGCCGCTCCTCGTATTCACGCTGCTCCTCGGGAGTCCTAACTAAGCGTTGCCTACCCCCACAGCGGTGCTGCAACAACAATGAAATTAGTTGCTAGGCTGGTTCATTTATATATGAAAGGCTATTGACGTCGCTCGTCACTTCACAAGCAGCCGTCGCAGCGGCAGCTTGCGCAGCAGTAATATTTACCGGGAAACATATGCGGGGAGCGCTACGCTCTTCGCATTGTTATCAGGAGTGCCTTATCATCGATGATGTATATAGTTTGGAAGCTTGTTTTGTACTTGTTCTTTATTGAAACGAATGCTGTGATGTATGTTGTATACTCAATATCAAAGATTGTATACACTTTTCACTTCAATCACTGAGGGTATTTTTTTTTAAGTCAAGGTATGTTTTTTGTCCGTGAGGACGCGCCGCGAGAAATCCCGACCAACTAGAGGCTAACAGCTTCGCTGTAAAAAGAAGAGGATGTGTAATGTCGTGATTCTCCGTGCTGTATGCGTTAAGTGAAAATGAAGCCCAATAACATATATTACGCCTAGTGTCTCTAGATTAAAATCATTTAGACCATTACGTAACCTGAATCATCGATAGCTCCGTTCAACGTGAGCAGTCCATTGAAGAGATGCGTCGACAGTCATGCCCAGGTACCGTGTGATAGCTAGCATTTTTCACAGTTTTCCTACCTGTGTTGCAGATACACGTTTTGAGGAGCAACTTTCGGTTAGAGGCAAAAAATAGCATATTTTGTATTCATCGTGCCTTTAAACAATCACTAAGAGTACCTCGTAATTGACTTCCTAAAGTCAATAGTCTGCTATTAATTTAATGTCGTATGCACACAGAAGTGCTTGTGCTGGCGTCACGGTATGGTGAAAGTCATTAATAGAGAAAACAAACGCGGTCTGAGTACGGAGCCCTGTTATGTGCCTGTTTGAGCAAATTTTGTTTCTGCTTTGTTCTGAGTGATTTGCACGAACTATATGCGATTTCTCAAAATTTCTTGAAGAACCTTGATAGTCATGGTTCTCGAAATGCGTAGGGTTGGAGCTTCTATAGAACGATAGAAAGATTTGTTTAGGACGAGACAAAATCTGTGACAATAAGCTTATTGCATAAAACACTGTTAAATGTTTCTGCCACAAAATTAACTGCCCTGGCTGTAATTTGACTCTTTCGGAATTCATGTTGGTTTCAAATTAAAATATTGAATTTTTTAAAAGTCTGTCGTCCTTTAACCTAATATAGTGTACTGATTTTACGAGAACTTGCAATACACTTACGCGAGCGTTCAGGTATATTTTGTACGCCATTTCCTTTAAGAACTGCAATTTTTCATCTGTAGCATTGACCTTGAAGACTGTAAGATACGGATGATTTTTGTTATTGGCCTGTATGAGTTCTTGGGATTGCGACGTAGTTTGAGTCCTTATGACTTTACTTTCTCAGCTGACCGAAGCTATGTATATGTAAGCCCCCAGAGCGCAAGGCCACAAACTACGGTTATTTGCTGTAGGTCCCGATGTTTTTGTATTTGTAACATACTTTCACACCACTTAAACGTGCGCAACATTTATAAAGAAACGTTTCATTCTCTAATGGCCTAATTTGACGGTTTGGGCGCAGCTCTACATTTACTATAATCTACGTTGCCGTACACCTGCTTTGCAACTTTCAGCAAGCAAGCAGGAGCGGGTAGCAGTGGCTACAAAGATGCCCATTGTAGCGACTGCTGCCAGTGTCTGCAGCAACCGTGCGTCGCGCTTTAAAGAGGGTACTGGACGTCCGCCGCTACGCTGTGCCGGACGCGACGCGGGTCGCGCCCCGTGACTCGCAGTGGAACCTTACCGCAAAGACGTGGCAGGTGGTGACCGAGAGACCGATGGCCAGCGGCGCCGAGCCCTGGACGTCGAGCCGGTTGGCGTCGCAGACGCCGAACACCGTGAGCACCAGGATGAAGGTGATGCAGGCTTCGACGCCGAGGCCCATGAGAGGCGTGACGCCCTCGGCGAGCGACGTGCCGCCCAGGGCCCCGTGGCGCGCCTCCGGAGTGACGGCTCGCAGGATGGCGGCGCCAGTGATGCCCCCGATGAGCTGACTGCAGAGGTAGAAGAAGCTGCGCAGCAGCGACACGCGCCCCACGAACAGCATGCCGATGGTGACGGCCGGATTCAGGTGGCCGCCGCTCACGTGGCCCAACGCCTGCACCATGGTGGCCACGGTGATGCCGAACCCGATGGCGATCTGCACCATGGTGGCCTCGCCCTGCGGCTTGTCTGGCGAGCCCCAGTTGATGCACGAGCCGCAGCCGATGAGCACGATCACGGCCGTCCCGATGTATTCGGCCACCATGGACTTCCACAGGCTGCTCGTGGCAGACACCTCGTCGATGCCGCAGAAGGAACGGAACTGGCGCACCCGGCCCATCTTTTCCACGTGGCTCGCTGCTGCTACCGCTGCGCTCTGAACGAGACTCGCCTGGCACAGGCTGGCGTCAAATATGAACGGCTTTGCGGGCCTGCGACCGTTTCAAGTGGAACACGACACGGGCACTCCTTGCAAAGACTGCTCTGTCAAACGCCTTAGAAAAGAGCTCTGCAAACGTGCTCCGCGGTCGATGCGCTCGGTGTATAGCCGCTACTCGTCTCGAGAACACTTGACGGTGGGATTCTGCGCGCGTAAACGACACCGGTGCAGATCCGATAGCGAACGGACGATTTCTCAGACAGCTTTGATAAAGCCGGAGCCTGCGAGTCAACTTTTAGTGGTTGGCCTATCTTTTGCGCTTGTTTCTTTCTTATTTGCACGGCCCCCCTTTCTCTATCTCTCTCTCACCGCCGGGAGCAGGAATGGATACGCGGAGGGACGCCCGTCCTTCCTCCTCCGCGGGCTCTCCTCGTCTCGCGTCACGTGACCTTGGCAACGTCACGCGGGGAGTCGAGACACTCGACCGAGGAGGAAGACAAGGCAGAATTGATCTGAAACGGCCGGCGAGAATGCTAATCGTTTTTCCGTAAGCGGCGAGGTGGCCAGTCAATGGGAAGGTGTGCTCTCTCCATTTCCAGCATCGTCGACCTCCTCCCGAAGGAGAGCTCGAGCGAAAAAGAAGAGGAGGGCAAGAGACGCGCTGGCGCTCCCGTGTGCTTGCTCACTTGGATGGAGTCTCCCGGGCTTCATTCGTTTTTGGTTGCGTCGCTCGCTGACGCTCTTTCCCCGCCACACCTCTCGCCATTTGATGAGCAAGCGGGATGGGAAACACGATTGCGTTATGGCGTGGCTGTGGTCAGCGGTGTTCTTGGAATAGATGCGACTGATTTGCACCGGTACCCTGAAAGGCAGTTGGGCTAACGGTATAAGAAGGTGCGTGTAGCCACTCTTGGAAGGCGTTATGCGTCAGCCGCCTCTCACCCACAACCTGGGCGACATGGAGGTCTCATTCCCTGGTCACGAGAGTGGTCGAGGTTACCTGTCTGACAGCGTCATCATTCTCAGGGGCTGCAAAAGATAGTAAAGATAAATAAGAAAAATAGCGAAACGCCATACTAATGAACCCTTCCGTATTTTGTTTCTCAGATACGGAGTAACAAAACGGGTAAGCTACGAAGAAAAGGGGCAAAGCTCTTCCTCGATTTATAGAGTCTTTGTTTATATCTGTATAAAAAGCCAGTGTCCCGGCTGTTCTTTTCCGAAGCGTCTGGTTCTTGTTCGCATTAACCGTTTATCTCTTCACTATGCATGACACGAGCCACGTAAGCGGCTTACGCAAACTCCTGCGTTTGTATTCTTCTTCGCAATCTTTCCCGGGTGCGGAGTCGTAAATGCTTGCGCTGGTTATGTTTCCACCCAGATTGCACGAGCACACAAAACAAGCGCGCAAGCTTGCACCTCGTTGCTGCTTTCGCAGAACTGAGTCTTCCCGTTCTGGCATAGCTGTCACACCCGTTTATGTCGGGAGACGCAACGGTTGTGTTAACACAAGACTGACCAACAGCGTGCTGCCCAAGCTGCAGATGCATTCTTCGCTCAATGGAGCCCAGTGCTTGCCGTTGGTGGTCTCCGGAGTCACAAATGCAGTCAGCTGCATCCTCGTTTCCTTCCTTCCTTCCTTCCTTCCTTCCTTTCTTTCTTTCTTTCTTTCTTTCTTTCTTTCTTTCTTTCCCCTACGTTCTGGAAATATGCACTTGGACTATAAGTGATGCCTTTGTGGAAGACTACATATTAGATTTTAATGGTATTTTTGAGTGTTTTAGCCCTTCGGTAATTATTTAATTCTAGGCCCTGTTGCGTTTCGCCTGCGACACGCGGTTTTGCCGGCGCGACTGCGGCGGGGCGGCAGACATTTTGGCCCGTTCGGCGTCGCCGCAACGCTCCCCGCCAGGCGTTTCCAGGCATGTTCCGATGCCACGTGTCTTCATGTGCGTGTGTGAGTGTATGTGCCATTGTGCCCGGACCAGGCGATGCGAAAGCAGGGGTCACCCTCTCCTTCCAGTCATTGTGCCCGGACCAGGCGATGCGAAAGCAGGGGTCACCCTCTCATTCCAGTCATTGTGCCCGGACCAGGCGATGCGAAAGCAGGGGTCACCCTCTCATTCCAGTCATTGTGCCCGAACCAGGCGGTGCGACAGCAGGGATCACCCTCTCATTCCAGTCATTGTGCCCGACCGGCAGCGCTACGACAGTGTGCGTCACCATTAGCCCATTGTACATTCACGTGCTCGTCTATTGAGGGGTTCCTTCTTGCCCTCAACTGCGAGAGTATAAAAACAGCTGCCCCCGGACGCCAAAAGGAGGGCTCCGATTTCTTCTGTTGAGTAAAGTGCTCTCCCGTCTCTCTACTTCGGTCAACCTGACCGCCAACTCTTTGCGATGTTAAAATAAACAAGTTGTTTTGTTGTTACCAGTCGACTCATGCTTTGCCGGGACCTTCGGATGCTTCCAGTTGTACCCCAGGCCGCCAGGCCAACGCTACCCTTGGGGCTTGCGACCCAGGTACAACCACGGGCGTCAGCGCCGAGTTCCCAACAGATCGTACCAGCGGTGCGATCCCAAACATCTGGTGGCAGCGGTGGGATCGCCTCCGACTCCAAATAACTGTCTGCCAGCGGTGAGATCGCGACAACGGAGGCCAGCAGCGAAGAGATGCAGTTGACTGTATGCTGAGCAGCTCAACGACGATCCGGGAGCAGTGCAACGAGCCCTGTGTGATGACTGGTTGCCTGCAGCGGAACGACTGCGCTGGACTCTTGGCTGCGAGGTTTGGTGAGTGCGGGACTTTCTTCTTCTGAGCTTTGCCAGGCTTTTGTTAGTGTCAGAAACAGAGCTGGTAATTGTGGTTGTCGTTGCTACCGGGTTAGTTTGCGGCAAGACAATAGTAAGCAGTAGAGAAAGCAGCATTCAGAGCAGCCATGGATTTGAAGTCGTTGCGCAAACCGAAATTGTTGGAGCTTGCAAGAGAGTTGGGTCTGGATGTCTCGGACAAACTCAGAAAACCAGAACTGCTAAAGGCTATTCTTGAGTTAGAGGCTGAGGATGACGAGCTGTCGGAATGCCTTGAGACTATTGAGGAGAGGTCAAAAAGACAGGAGCGCGAACTTAAAGAGCAAAAAGAGAAACAGGAGCGCGAACTTAAAGAGCAAAAAGAGAAACAGGAGCGCGAACTTAAAGAGCAGAAAGAAAAAGAAGAGCGTGACCGTCAACACGCTTTGGAAATGAAGCGTCTTGAGGTAGAGATGGAACGCGCTCGTAATGGAAGTCAGGCACACGGTGCAGGAGAACGCGTATTGTTCAAAATGACTGACCTGATGCGGCCGTTTAAGCTTGGAGAGGACATTGGTTTGTTCCTGGGTAACTTTGAGCGAACGTGCGAGAAGCAGGGGTTCTCTCGGGAAACGTGGCCACAGCGCTTGCTCACTTTGTTACCCGGCGAGGCGGCCGACGTAGTCGCTCGCTTGGATAGAGAGGAGGCAGAGGATTTCGACACAGTGAAATCGAGTCTTCTAAAAAAGTACCGGCTGTCTGCGGAGGCGTTCCGTCGGAAGTTTCGGGAAAATGAGAAAGGCAAAAGTGAGTCATATACAGAGTTTGCGTATAGGCTTATGTCAAACATGCAGGAGTGGCTCAAAGAAGAGAAAGCGTTTGGTGACCACGATAAAGTTCTGCAGTGCTTCGGGCTAGAACAGTTTTATAGTCGGTTACCGGAGAACGTGCGATACTGGGTCTTGGATAGGCCAGACGTTTGTACGGTGGCTAAAGCCGCTGAGCTAGCCGAGGAGTTTGTGACGCGTCGGGCTCGCGGAGCTAAGGACGGTCAAAAGGGTGAATTTGGCTCGAAGTTCGAGAGGCCGAAGTTCACACCCATGAGAGCAAAGGGGAACACGCGTAGTGCGGATGCGAATGGAAGCAGTGCGACCGAACCTAAGGAGACGGCGGCAGCCGAAGCCGAACGCAGAAAGCGGTTCGAGATGAGGCAAGCGCGCGTTTGTTATACGTGCCAGAAGCCGGGTCACTTTTCGGCGCAGTGTCCGGAAACAACACCAAAAGTTGTGTTTTTTTTCAATAGGCAGCACTGACGAGAACATGAAGCTTCTCGAGCCTTACATGCGAGACCTCCTCGTGAACGGGAAAGAGTGCCGAGTGCTTCGCGATTCCGCAGCTACGATGGATGTAGTTCACCCGTCTTACGTAGAACCCCATATGTTCACGGGCGAGTGCGCATGGATCAAGCAAGCCGTGGAAGCTCATAGCGTGTGTCTGCCGGTAGCAAAAGTGCTTATTGTAGGACCTTTCGGAGCGCTTGAGACGGAGGCGGCAGTGTCATCTATGCTGCCCCCCCAGTACCCGTACCTATTTTCAAACAGGTCCGATCACCTCCTGCGCGAGAAGGGGCTTTTGTTTGGTGAAGCTAGTGTTCAGGCCTTAACCAGATCGAAGGTTCGGGAGCTCGCTGCAAAGGCGGTAGTTGCGGGGCCGACGTTATCAAACAACGAAAAAGGGTCAGAGGCGCAGCAAGCTGATATTCAGAGCACGCCCGAACTGAATAAACTTGAGTCTGTAACGTTAAAGGCGCCAGATACTGGAGAGGAAACGCCCGACACGGGAAAGTTAGAAGAGCTATCTACTGATTTGCTCATCGCGCCTACGTCAGACGGACTTGATAGGTTGCTAAAAGTCAGCCGGTCGGCTTTGATAGCCGAGCAAAAGAAGGATGGCAGCCTGGAAAACGTGCGCTGCAATGTCAAAGAAGGTATCGCCAGGAAAACTGCGCGTTTTGTGGAAAGAGGTGGAGTCCTGTACCGGAAGTATCTAGACCGCCGAGGAGTGGAGTTCGATCAGCTGATCGTGCCTCAATGCTATCGTCAGGATCTGTTGCGCTTGTCACACGGGGGTTCGTGGTCCGGACACCTAGGAGTTAAGAAAACTAAGGACCGTCTCTTGCAAGAGTACTATTGGCCAGGGTGTTTTCGGGACGCCGACCATTTCGTGAGGACATGTGACACTTGTCAGCGGGTGGGCAAACCAGGGGGCAAATCAAGGGCGCCGTTGAAATTGGTACCTATCATAACGGAGCCTTTTAGACGGCTCGTTATTGATACAGTGGGACCTCTGCCGGTAACAGCCACGGGGTACAGACACATTTTGACTGTGATCTGCCCAGCGACAAAGTTCCCTGAAGCAGTCCCGCTTAAAGAACTCAGCTCAGTTGAGATAGTTAATGCACTACTGTCCAAATTTGCGCGAGTTGGTTTCCCTGCGGAAATCCAATCAGATCAGGGCACAGTGTTTACTAGCGCTTTGACGACAACTTTTCTCGAAAGGTGTGGGGTAAAGCTGTTACACAGCTCAGTGTACCACCCACAGTCGAATTCCGTTGAGAAGCTCCACTCCGTCATGAAGCGCGTGTTGAGAGCGTTGTGTTTTGAACATCGAACTGACTGGGAGCTGTGTCTGCCTGGGGTGATGTTTGCTTTAAGGACCGCGCCGCATGCGGCTACGGGGTTTTCGCCAGCTGAACTGGTGTACGGTCGCTCGCTTCGGTCTCCGCTTCGCATGCTTCGAGAATCATGGGAAGGCAGGGGCGACGACCCAGTCGTGGTGGAATACGTGCTTAAGCTCCTCGAACGCTTAAGAAGGGCACAGGAGTTGTCAGGTGAAGCAATGACAAAGGCCCAGCAGAGGGCCAAGGTTTATTATGATCGGACAGCCAGGGCCCGTCGTTTTGAGGTGGGCGATGAGGTCATGATATTGCGCACATCGCTAAACAACAAACTAGACGTGCAGTGGGAGGGCCCAGCACGAATTGTTCAGAAACTGTCGGACGTTAACTACGGGGTAAGTCTGCCAGGAAAGCGGAAAGCACAGCAAGTTTACCACTGTAATCTGCTCAAACCTTATAGACAAAGGGAAGCAGTGGTGTGCATGATGGTAAACGTTCCTGAAGAGCTTCCGGTCGAGCTTCCGGGACTAGGCTCAGTGACGAACAGGGAAGACACCGGTCAAGTCATTAGTGACCTTATCAGTAAAGCACCGCTGTCGCCCGAGCAGAAAACCGAACTACACCAGCTATTACAAGAGTTTCAAGGTCTGTTCTCTGAGAGGCCTGGTAGGACTTCTGTACTTACTCATGATATAGAACTTACCTCCCCAGAGCCAGTACGATCCAAGGCGTATCGGGTGTCACCCCGCCAGAGCGATATTATGGAGGCTGAGGTAAAGAAAATGCTACAGCTCGGTGTTATTGAGGCAGGTGAGAGTGATTATACCTCCCCTTTGATTTTAGTTGAGGTACCGGGCAAGGAACCTCGTCCTTGCGTCGACTACCGCAGGCTTAATTCCATCACTAAGGATCAAATTTATCCGATCCCTAACATCGAGGAGCGCCTTGAGAAAGTTAGTAGCGCTCAGTTTATTTCCACCCTAGATCTTGTCAGGGGTTATTGGCAGGTTCCACTTACAGAAGAGGCTAGTAGGTATGCGGCGTTCATTTCACCAATGGGAACATTCCGTCCTAAAGTGTTGAGTTTTGGTTTGAAGAACGCGCCATACTGTTTTTCAAGCCTCATGGATAAAGTGTTGCGGGGACAGCAAGAATTCGCTTTACCGTATCTAGACGACGTAGCGATATTCTCCGCATCCTGGTCTGAGCATATGACACACTTGCGGGCAGTGCTAACCCGCCTGCGCGAAGCGGGCTTGACAGTCAAGGCTCCTAAGTGCCAGTTAGCACAGGCCGAGGTTGTCTACCTCGGTCACGTGATTGGTCAGGGTCGTCGCCGCCCCTCTGAAATAAAAGTGGCCGCTGTGCGAGACTTTCCGCAACCGCGCACCAAGACCGATATTCGGTCGTTCTTGGGTGTCGCCGGCTACTATCAGAGGTACATCCCTAGGTACTCTGATATCGCGGCTCCCCTGACGGATGCTCTAAGAAAGACAGAGCCTCAAACAGTCGTCTGGGACGAGACAAAGGAAAGAGCTTTTAGCGCCCTAAAGAGTGCCCTAACAAACCAGCCTGTGCTACGATCGCCAGACTATACAAAAGGGTTCATTGTTCAGTGCGATGCTAGTGAGCGAGGCATGGGCGTTGTACTGTGCCAACGGGAAAAGGGAGAAGTAGAACACCCCGTCCTGTATGCTAGTCGTAAGCTGACCAGTCGTGAGCAGGCGTATAGCGCCACCGAGAAAGAGTGTGCATGTCTCGTGTGGGCCGTTCAGAAATTGTCATGCTATCTAGCCGGCTCGAGGTTTATCATTGAGACGGATCACTGCCCTCTCCAATGGCTGCAGACCATCTCTCCCAAAAATGGCCGCCTCCTGCGCTGGAGCCTCGCTTTACAACAATATTCCTTTGAGGTGCGTTACAAAAAGGGGAGTCTCAACGGTAACGCCGATGGCTTAAGTCGAAGCCCCTAACGTAGGAATCAGCCTCAAAATTGTTGGTTACTGATGTTTTTCTTCCTGAGGCAGGATTTTTTTTAACATATTGCTTTTGTTTAGTGTTTCAAAGTGATGATATGCTTTCTAGTGCAATTTTTCAATTTGTGGACGCGTTCTGAGTGATGCTAGACTACTGTAAGGAACTAGGCAGTGGTATAAAAAGGGGTAAGAGCCTGGCAGGGCTTAGTGAGGGTTGTGCCGTGCTTGCTGACTGAGCGGTTGAGTTTCAGCGTAGTTCTAACGCTTGCCGGGAACGAGAGCAAAAATGTGAACTCTCCCGAAGTCACTTTGCAGTGTCCCGTGCGAACCTGAACGAGAGAACGAGGCCTTCTCTGTGCGCTGCGCTCAAGAAACGTCGAGGGACGCCCGACTTCGGTTATGAGCATCATCGAGCGACATCCCTCCGGAGAGCGGATGCTGTCCCCTGTCCATCGGGATCTCCTTCCCCCGGCGGGGCGGTCTGTTGCGTTTCGCCTGCGACACGCGGTTTTGCCGGCGCGACTGCGGCGGGGCGGCAGACATTTTGGCCCGTTCGGCGTCGCCGCAACGCTCCCCGCCAGGCGTTTCCAGGCATGTTCCGATGCCACGTGTCTTCATGTGCGTGTGTGAGTGTATGTGCCATTGTGCCCGGACCAGGCGATGCGAAAGCAGGGGTCACCCTCTCCTTCCAGTCATTGTGCCCGGACCAGGCGATGCGAAAGCAGGGGTCACCCTCTCATTCCAGTCATTGTGCCCGGACCAGGCGATGCGAAAGCAGGGGTCACCCTCTCATTCCAGTCATTGTGCCCGAACCAGGCGGTGCGACAGCAGGGATCACCCTCTCATTCCAGTCATTGTGCCCGACCGGCAGCGCTACGACAGTGTGCGTCACCATTAGCCCATTGTACATTCACGTGCTCGTCTATTGAGGGGTTCCTTCTTGCCCTCAACTGCGAGAGTATAAAAACAGCTGCCCCCGGACGCCAAAAGGAGGGCTCCGATTTCTTCTGTTGAGTAAAGTGCTCTCCCGTCTCTCTACTTCGGTCAACCTGACCGCCAACTCTTTGCGATGTTAAAATAAACAAGTTGTTTTGTTGTTACCAGTCGACTCATGCTTTGCCGGGACCTTCGGATGCTTCCAGTTGTACCCCAGGCCGCCAGGCCAAATCTACCCTTGGGGCTTGCGACCCAGGTACAACCACGGGCGTCAGCGCCGAGTTCCCAACAGATCGTACCAGCGGTGCGATCCCAAACAGCCCGTATTCACTTTAGAAACCTGACGATAGAACTGTTCGTAAAAACAGATATCAGCCAATCGTGGTGCTGTACATACCAGTGAAAGTGGCTGGTCAATGGCAAACAGCATTCACGAACGAATATCTTTGTGAATATGGCCCCTGATCTACACAGAATCGATGACATTGCTAATATTCTTAGCGAAAGCCGGGATCCGATGCAGTTGTCATCAACCTGGTTCTTTTCTTATTATTTAATGTGGGCGCATGCGTGCGTGTTGTTGTTGATGATGGTGAAACAACAAATGAAATCCCTTGAAATCAATTTGAAAGATCGCTAACAGTTTCAAACTGCACTACTTGCGTATGATGAACAAAGATCCCGGACTGTTCTACGAAAAAAAAAGAACATTAACAAAAAAAAAAAAAACTTCCAAGGAAAATATGTCATTTGCGTACAATAACGGCATGCGAAACTGTCAAGCTTCCCAGCCGTCCATGGATTCTATACAACTTCCACACTATGTTACTTTATTGCGCAACAGGCGTACGTCATTCTCGCCACAGCTTCGCGTCAGTTCACCTCTTGCCGTGGTAGAGTGTGAATTGTTGGCCTAAGGTTTAGTTGGGGGATGGGGGGAGGGGATAGGGTGTAGAGGTTACATGTGTTTGCTTCCTGGTGCTTTATTTCACTTCTATATGGGCCAATTAAGGCGCTACACGTGATGAAAATTACCTTGAATAAATGTGCTGATGTACATGAGAAAATATGAAAGATAAACAACACATGCTAGAGGACGCAATATCATACGTACTTAGGCGCCACATTAAGTTCTTTATTTATGATAAATGCCCGAGGAAAGGAAGTAGGGCCACTGATTTCAGCGTTTTTCTTCCTCCATGAGCTCATATATATCTATATTCCTTACTATCATCACAGCTCAACACAACGCTTGTAGTATTCGAAATTTCCAGCCAACCTGCTGTGTATTAGGAAACTATTCGATAATTATTATTTGATCGGCAAGCGTCGCTATTCGATTCGTAATCGATTTGTTTTGAAGGAACGCTATTCGCACATCCAAAGCTTTTTTTTTTTTAAATTGGGTGAATAGTTCATCTTTTAGAGACAGAAAAAAAAATGCCGCTACCTAATTGTGCCGACGCCTATTAAGTGAGCAAGAAGAGGCGATAGATGCGCTGAAGCGCGACCGTCACCTGAGCTAACCAGAAATTTACCGGTAGTGAGGACTCTGTAATTTCTCGTGAAGGCAGTAATGGAATTCTAATGTCACATGTCTCGGATCGTTGTTGCAATCCGTGATTGCAGGTTGTTCGGCGCTTCTTTTGTTCCCTCAAGGTCCCGCGGCCTTTGTGCGTGCCGGCCGAGAGAACAAAGTTTGGTTTCCTGGTCTTTTATCTTTGAGTGCCTGCAACCACATACCCGAAGGGCGTCCGCTAACAAGCGAGAACCCTGTTAGCCGTCTGCATCCTTGGCTAAAGGCGATGAAACGGTCCCGATGCAAGACCGCTTCCCTGCCCCTGTCCTTGGCTTTTCTCTGTTTTCTTATCTTCTACACCATGTACGAGTATTCCGTTGCATTTTGACCATTACTCGACGCCGTGGCTCAGAGGATGCGGCGTTCTACTGCAGTGCACTGCTTGGTCGCAGGTTCGATCACCTTTCGTGGCTATACCGCATTACAATGGAGACTGAATGTATAGGACCGCTCGTATACTGGGGTTTCGGTGCGCATTAAACATCCCTAAGTGGTTGAAATAACCCAGCTATAACCAACTGCTGCGTCTCTCATGCCCGCGTCATTTCAGCGTCATTTCAGTTTATCTTACCCACGTTAGGACAAACCAACGATTACAGAAATAGTCACGTTCGACGTGGCATAGGCATCCATTATACGTAGTGACTCATCAGAAAATATATATATAGTCATATTATAACAACCCAACACACAATCATCCAAGGACAGCATAATGCCCTGGGTGTGTTTATATATATATATATATATATATACATATATATATATATATATATATATATATATATATATATATATATATATTCAAATTATTAAACACCGGATATGAAGAAATACTTCCTTCATATACAGGGTGTCCCAACTATCATGCACCAAGCTTTAAAAATAGGCAAATTACACATATCTGGACTTAACCAAGGTAATCTTGTTTGCCGTCGCTTGGAGATACACAGATTATTCTTTTCTTCCATTCTGCCTAATTACATAATTAGTCTTAATTAATTCATCAGCTTCTCAAATATCTTAATTAAATTAAAAGTTTCAATTAGAATATTGTAGAGTGACATGGATTGGATTGTAAAACTTTATTTGTCCAACAGATGTAGGGAAGGCTTTAAGTCTTCCCACCTAGACGACGGCCAGGAGTCCTTGGGCCCTAGCGGCGATTTCGGCCAGTTGGTTGGACGGTCTTCAATTGAATCTCCGGATTGGAGACGAGTAATAAGGTCTCCCATTGTTCTAACATGGAAAACTCCCGATACAGCTTTCGGTTGCTCAATCCGTGCTGCATAAAAGTGTTTTTCCGAGCGTGAAAGAAGCACAAGAATACACGCAAGAGCGAGAGAGAGAGAGAGAGAGACAGAGACAAAGGAAAGGGGGAAGGCATGGAGGCTAACCAGAGGGAGAGATCCGGTTTGCTACCCTACGCTGGGGAGAGAGGGGAGGGGGAGGTAAAGTGGTAACAAAGCAGAGATAAAGAAAGAACGGAGCGTCGACATACAATCGCAGTCGGTCACTGTCGCCGCATACTGCCACCGCACAGCGCAGTAGCACTTGCTGCACTATAAATATCTGTTCAGGCTACAGCCGCTTGTCCAATTCTGTCGCCCTAAAAAACTGCAAGAGTGCCCTCGTCGCCCTCTGCTGCGATGGCTTGTGATGGCGGCATTTTAAAATAAGTTCCTCTGTGAGAGGTCTTCGGTCAAAGCGCGCTATCGCGCAAAGTGCTTCGAGTGGCCAGTTGCGCGGCAGTGACGAGAAAAAAGGAAACCGAATGGTCCGATTTCTGTTAGTCATATCCAAAGAGGCTAACAAAGAATAGCACCGTAAGGGAAATTATGTGTATTTATTAATTGAATTAAAGAAATGATAAATAATTGGAAATGAAAGTTGATCAAAAAACGTTTGGCTGCAGTTGGGACACGAATCGACGTCTTCGCATTACGCGTGCGATGCTCTACCAGTTGAGCTACCGCGGCGCTGTTTTCCCATATCCTATCCGGAGTATTTATGCTTATCTACTAGAAATAACCTTGAGAGTGTTAGCCAGCGCCATCACTCACGGTCTTGGCGGCAGACTTTTTGGGTGAAAGCAACTGGGCAATAAACGCACACATGCTACCTGAAGAAATCAAAGCTGCCGGATTGGACAGCCTAGCTCCCTATATATATAAATATATATGCTACGTGAATTTTTTGGGTGAGAGCATCCGGTCAAAAAACCCACACATGCCACCTGAAAGCATCAAAGCTGCCGGATTCGAGAGCCTTCCTCGTTTAGTACCTCAGTGAGCTACTAAGCGATAGAACCTCGGAAACATAGGTAGGAGCAATGTACGTTTGACGTACCCGACAATTTATCTGGCATGAGAGAGAGAGAGAGAGAGAGAGAGAGAGAGAGAGAGAGAGAGAGATTGTAATCTGTAATGTGGCAGATTACCAAATCGTCGCACAAGTGCGCAGTATGTATACCGAGTATGTAATGTGCAATAGTCTGCAACGAGTACGTAACGAGCAAGTATCTTTAATGATCAACAGCATGTTTCTCTCAACCACTTGCGGTTCCTTCTTGACATCAATTAACTTTGCTCTTCAAACACCGAGCGCCTCTCTATTTGATAATATCTTCCTCGTGAATGTTCTCTGTTGCAGGAACAATCGCAGTTTCAAAAACTTTGTTCCTGCGGCTATACTTGCGCTTCGTAGAAGTGTACTGCAAGGAAAGCGCCATGCATTTTATGTGAAAAAAAAAAAAGAAGAAAAGTATTGATCGAGGGACACTAGCTAATACGAGATTTTCTAGTGTCGGAAGGAAATGTCAACTTTTCTTAAGGTAAACACTAATATCACTCCAAAAATATGTTTATTGTATAAATAAAGAACATATTTAGTATTTCAGCAGTAGTCAACCAAGGGATTCCGCAGGCTGGAGCCGACGTTTAACGAAACGACTTGAAGACGAGTCCCCGTGCTGAAATCTTGGCTCTATAGTTTGTGAACTCCCTTGTTCGACTACTGCCGATCACTTAAAACATTCATCTTTCTGCTAAACCCTGTCTTCTTTGAATATTTACTGTTTAATAGTCTATATGCATATATTATTGCATGTATTTAGAGTATATATTTATCCGCTTAGCTTCAAAGTTAAGTATCATGCAACTAGTACGAGGACAGAAAAAAATGATAATGCTCGTACAAAAAGTTCATCTCTCCCCATCTGACCGACCAGTATAACTGCCAGCGCCCTATGGCAGAAACGCATTCTAATGTAGAATAAACGTGGTTTCATTCATTCACTCACCCTACGCGTTATCCTATCTCCTGTGTTTATTCGTGATCGTTCCTTGCTATGTAAGCAACGGCCACTTCAGTTGATTAATCGTTGCGTACACCGTGCAAAGTTAGTGCAAAGATGCAAGGTGCGAGGATGCGACCAATAATATTGAAAGTATTGCAATGAATTCGCAACTTTCACAGATGGTGGCGCGCCACGCGATTTGTTCGTGAACCAGCGACGCCATGATCGCCCTTGGCGGAACGGGAGCCTGCTACCTTTTCAGACACAGAAAAAACTGCGGACAACTTGCCTATGAATGTTTTTCCAGGGTAGGAGAAGTGTGGGACACTCATAGAAAATATATATTGGTGAGCGCACTATATCATCTAAAAGGATGTTCGCAATGATCGAGTGAGACAAATAAAAGTCGACAGTGGCTGCTATACGGAGTGCACCTCAAATGCACCACGAAAGGTCCGCGTTCAAACTGCCTGTCACGTTACTCCGAGTCTCAAGCATCCGGAAGGTACCTCTACTATAATCCACGTCCTTCACAGATCCCTCAGTCACTGTATCCGCGTCTTTTTGTCTCGTTTGCTTTGTGATGGTGCTCTTTTTGTCGCTTCTACCATATCTTCATTTTCCTTGCATTTCTCAAAGACATTAAAACGTAGAAACCAAAGAGAGATGCACTATTTCTTTAAAATGACTATTTTGACTTTCGGAGGGTTTTGTTCGATGACGGCCGACTTCTTGTCTGAGTCTACCGTTGCTTCCTGATCAAGATAGCACAATTAAATCACACCGCCGGCAATCGGATATGTCTTCAGAGCACTCTTCGTGTTCGGTCACAAAGTTCAAAACACGATTCTTAGACTACTTTGTTTGCTTACACGAGAACAAACTCCACTTGGTCCTTTTCAACTTCACTTCGTAACTCTTGATACACTGTGGCAAAACATCCCGAATTTGACAGCCCTCGACCGACATTGAAGTGAATTAAACGCTACGCTGCGGAGTGCACTGCAGGCGAACACACAGTAAAGCGCATCTCCGAGAATTTTTCTGAGTCGTATGCGTGATCATTTCATACTCTGTGGCAAACACCTATCAATGACTTCGTGCTAGCGACGCGACAGGCTGCTGCCTTTGCAGTATATACAATCTCGTGGATTTAGGTGCTTAATGTCGGTGCATTGATATACCAAAGTTTTCTTCGGTTACGACAAAATCTTGCCACTTCCCTGCCTACACAATAACATATATCGGAGAACTACCAGCGCAAATAACTCCACTCTTCTCGAAACGTGCACGTTCTGGCACCGTCGCAATCATCTCAACGCCCGCGGTGTTGGATGCACACCCTCGCTACCTAAAGGCTGTGAAAGTTGCAAATAATACAGGAAATCGAAATCATTGGCCTTAAGGTTTTCTAAGGCTTTTTCTTGGTTTCTAATACTGAATTCCAATGGCTGATCGGGAGCACTCAAGGGTCGGAAGTTTCTGCTCTTTTCGGAGCAAGTTTGTTTCAATGGCAGATCGAGACCAGTAGTACGCGTGAAATAGTTCCTCCAGCAGCCGTTGACCGGATCGTCGGTGCAGCAGACAGCATAAAAAAGATAGAGCAGACGAGATGAGATAGCACACAACGATACTCAAGAAAGTCTTCTTAGCTGACCTTAGACGGGTTTGGCGTATCTGGGTATCTTGTAAACACTTTAAAAACGGCCCTTTCGCGGCTTCAGAGCATCTCAGCGAGCCGAGAGGTATCAAGATGTAGTTCTCAACAATACAAGAAGCGAGAATTAGTCGGAGTGTAAGTAAAATCAATGGTAATGGCTTAATTATAGCGCCTGTATAATCGAAAATTAACCACATTGCACTATACCTCTGTAGAGGTGCACCGCCGTAGATATAGATATATTGAGGCAAAGGTCAACTGGCGTCTTGGTCAAAGAAAAAAAAAAGAAAAGAAACAATGAAAAGAAAGAATGGTTCAACCCAGTGTTGACGCTTAAAACAAGGTCGACGTACTTTCGTGTGGAATACGATGCGAATAAGATACGAAATTCGAAAATAATGAACATTAAAAAGAAACAGAAACACAGAAGAGAGAGAATAGAGTCGCGCAATATTATTTGAGGTATAATCAACACTTAATCATCGAATCATTTGAGCCACCGTGTAGGTCGACTCTGTCTTCATTAGCGTCTACACTTGGTCGACCCTTTCTTTTTTTTTTTTTTTCCTCCGTGGCGACGGATGGAAGGGAAATTAAGCTGCTCGGGAAAAAGAAAACGTTCCCGCCATACTAGTGACATACTTTTTTCTTCTCAAGAAAATTGGGGCTCACAAAGCAACTTCGCGTTCAAAGAGGGAGGAAATTGCCCACGACAAGTTAGCGCTCGCAAGCGCGCGTTAGAGGGTATACGTTCCGTTCGGTGAACCGACTCCAGACTCGCTAACCTTACAGCGGATGCCGCGGCTTTGATGAAAAGGTAAACGCGAACGCGTAAGCGCGAACGTTATGAGAGTTTGCATTTGTGTTTTTTATGCACCGATAAAACTGAAGTTCCGCACGCAAACATGTCACGAGAATGCGGCACAAACCCTTGTCGTTCGCAAAAACAGAAAAGTGTCACTTCAGCGTGAGCAATGGCTGTACTTCCGCATGTGCTCTCTGCCGGAGGACGGCGCTCTGTCGCGAAGCTTACAGACCGCTCTGGGTCTGCCATTAGAATTAATCATAAGTAATTTTTATGATGCGCGTATTTTTGCTAATCCATTTAAGTTCTATTAAGTGAATTAGCATCACATTAAGAGACCGGAAAACAACGGCGTGGATTAGAGAGCGAACGGGGAATAGCCCGTATTCTAGTTGACATCAAGAAGAAAAATATGGAACTGGACTGGCCATGTAATGCGTAGGGTGGATAACCGGTGGACATTAGCGTTACAGAATGGGTGCCAAGAGAAGGGAAGCGCAGTCGAGGACGGTAGAAAATTAGGTGTTATGATGAAATTAGGAAGTTTGCAGGTGGAAGTTGGAATCAGCTAGCGCAAGACAACGGTAACTGGAGATCGCTGGGAGAAGCCTTCGTCCTCCAATGGACATTTAAAAAAATGCCGATAATGATGATGATTAAATCAGTTAGCAAAACACGCAAACACACACATACACAAAAGTGAGCAGTCAAGCTCAAAAAATATATTTGCAGACAGTCTAAGAATGTTTTATATACTTTGGCTAAACAAACCATGTAAAACAGCTCGCCAGGGTCTGTTCACCGTAAACCAGGGCAGGAGTTGGAAGGTTTGTACGCCCGCCACATTTTCACGTGCGCACATTTCTGATAATGAAGACATTTCTCGAGATTCGAGTAAACATTTTTCTCATATTATTATAAAAATAATTATAACCTGTGTAATTAATTTTTGAGGATTGCTGCTATTGTGTACGCAAAAATAAAGAGACATCTGGTAATTGTATGAAATATTTCAATCTTATGCCCTAAATAATTATAGCGGGTATATTTTTTGTCAGCGTTCTAGCTAATAAGTGAGCAACCATATACGTGATGTTTTGTGACTCTACCATGAGAGCTAAGCGAACATTAATTTCACGCGCACAGGCTCACTCCTTTTACTCATCCGAAAAACATCCGAAAAACAGCGCCTTTGACCTCGACGCCGCCACCCTGTGAGTCGCATCCCGTCGCGTTGTCACCGTTGCTCCCGTAAGTAATTTTCTCCAAAGGCCGGACTCACGCATTCATGTACACCGAGACACTAAGTAAAGAGGTGTAAAACGAATATTTAGACATTATTTTCAAAGCTCCTAGCTAACCCATGTTATGATCAGCCTACAGGACTCCACTCCTTGATGACCAGGGATTGGCCCAGCAATAGGAGGATGTGTCTAAATTTCTAGGGGGTGGGGGCGTGAGGGTAGAGGAGAAGCGATATTCGTTTCTTATTTTTTGTCGTTGATGTGTCGCGTAGCACTAGAAGCGTTTATGACTCCAGATCTCGTCACAAAGATTGCGAACAATTAGCTCACTTTCCACAAGGAATAAAGTCGCATTTATGAACAGAAAGAAATTAAAGCGCAATTAGACTACAGAAGATTTGTTGTCTACATAAACACCAGGAAGTCAAAACCACGCTCAAGACATGTATACACGCGCTGAAGATGTATGTCGGAGCTTTCATATCAGCCACGACAATTTTCATGGCATTGACACATCTACATAATTTACGCTGCTACACACAACAATTGATTGAATATGTACGAGCACGTACACTTTGCTCATCCTGCGATCATTCACTCAATAATAAAACTAGTAAAAGAAATATAAACCAAGACATCTACGTACTTCCTACTAATAAAAAAATAAACCACCACAAATATATGTGCGCATTCTCAACCACATTCCGAACAGTTACATCTGCCTGGACTTCTCACCATTTTCTCCTTAAAATCGATTAAAAAGAGAACACATCGGTCATTGTCAGTGGCACCTCGGGCGTCTGGCAGTTCCGGGGCTTCAATGGTGCCTTGTCAGATGGGAAGATGACTTGGCACCAGAAAGTGCCGCGCGCCACAGCTTACGTGTACTCATCATCCAAGCATCAGTAAGTACATTGACCTCGGCACTCCCCCTCTGGCCGGGTTGACTGGGCGGGGGGGGGGGGCGCTGATTCGGGGGAACGGTCCTTCTTGGACAAGGAGGCTGCTGTGGAGCAGCGCGACTGAGCTACTGCACTCAACGCACAAACAGCCACGTCGGTCTTACAGGACCCGAGCCCGACAGACCCTCGGATTTCCTTAACACAATATAGGTCAACTCAAACAACTATGGAGGCCACCAAAGCCGTCTGCGGGGCAGCGCGCCACGACCGGTTCTGACTCTGGGTTACACAAGGGTGAACAAAAACACGTGGATCGACTGGTGCACACACGGCCTATAGTCGTGTGACCTTAGACGCATGCATCATAACTTAATGGAGAGCTTTCCGCCTGACTCGCCAAAAATCACGGCAGGGCGAGCCCACACTTCGAGAAACTTCTTGTCGCCCAAGTGATGCCGCTCCCGGGTGAGATGGAACCAGACCTCCTCTGTGCTTTCACAAGCACCTCGTGAAGGCCCGGCGCCCGCCCCCCGAAAATCGCATCACAGCGTGCCAACCAAACTTGGTATGAGCACTCGACGAGAAGAAGCACGAACTGATTGATCGCCTGCTTAGGCAAAGGGTGCAAGAAACGAACAGTCTGCAATGGAACACCTGGGAGACTGAAAAGACTAGCTATCCGTTGAAGAAGTTCTGCGAGAAGCAAACACTGCGAAAAGATCTGGACCGTATCCTCACGACCACCAGGAAAAGGGCACGCCCTACGAGTCTGGATGGCTGTGACGTCTCTGTAGCTCATCGGCAGACAGCCCAGCTCCAGGCGATACCTTAACGTAGCTCGCCTGGCGTCAAGGAAGCTGGCCGTAATGAGCTTCCAGCTTGGCCTGTGGACGGACAGATCGTACCTTTGGCAATTCGGGGGGATACCTGGGGCGAGGATATCGACTAGTTCCTGAAATGGAGTTGAAACTAGACGTTTGCTGTGGTGATCGGTAGCAGCAGAGTGTGACCAACGGCGATCGAAGTGGGGAACAACTAGAAGCGAAGATAGAAATGCTGTGCATGTCAAATCCTCCTTTAGTCGTCGGACGATGTTCCACTGTGCATCTAAATTCCTCCCGTCTTGCTGCACGCTTCCCATGCTCGTAGCCTGGCGCTTTGAAGCCCGGATGGATGAATGAATGCAAAACTTTAATGAAGGTCCTGAGGTGCGCGACTCAGCGCGCTGCGGGCCGCTCCCATGTTGGGACAGTCAGGCTATGCCCGACCGCCGCATCGTGGGCCCTCTGGACAGATCATAGTTGCGCCCCGACATCGGGGCTCTTGATAGCGGATAGGCACTTGTTCTTGTTGATTTGTTCTGTGCCTCGTAACGAGGGGCAACGCCATAGCATATGGTCTAGGCTAGCGAAGTCGTTGCAGTGCCTGCAAGAACTAGTGGCATAGATGTCGGGATAAAGCTTGTGGAATAAAGCCGGGCTGGGATACGAGCCTATTTGCAATGATCTGAGGGTCGATGCCTGCGCTCTATTTAACTTCTTGTGTGGAAGGGGAAAGTCTCTCCTGCCGAGATAAAAGTGCTGCGTAATTTCATTGTATGTGGTCGGTTGATCTCTGTTCTCCACCACTGCGGGCTGGCGTTGGAGTTCTCCATGGTCGCGGAAAGTGAGACCTCGCGCCTTGGAGTGGGCCAGCTCGTTGAGGTTTGTGGGGCCTCCCATGATGGATCCCATGTGAGCGGGGAACCACGTGAGAGTCTGCGTGGCGATGCTTTAGCCCTCGAGGATGCGACAGGCTTCCTTACACGCGGCGCCAACGCTGAAGGCGTGGGTGGCCGCCCTGGAGTCGCTGAAGATATTGACATGTTTGTCGTCCAGGAGGGCCAAGGCAATGGCCACTTGCTCGGCCGCACGCGACGATGTCGGTCGACGAACGGTCGAACCCCTGTGGTTGATCGACACTACCGTGAAATTGTTGTTGTTGCCATACTGGGCCGCGTCGCGCGGCGTAGGAGCGCCACCGCCCTGGCCTTTCTTCTTTCTACGTTGCTTTGGGAATGCATATTGCGCGGGGCGGGCGATATGATGATGTTATCTTTCTGCTCTTTCGGAAGGCCCTGGTAGGCATCTTCGACAGTGGCCCGGGAGATCCTCGTATTTGCCGTAATTTCTTTCGGGTGGAAGTTGTGGTTTCTTCCCCCACAAGCCAACTATGGATAAGGTGTCCCTTCACGTACATGACCTTCTTCCGGCACTCTTGAACAAAATTCCCCATCGAGCGCAAAAAAAATTTTTTTTTTTACGAATTAAGGGCGTGTCTTCAGAAAAACAAGGGGGTGTAGCGAAATCACTGCTGAAGACCGTCCCATAGGAACTCACGTCCAGTGCTCCACCAGAGTGCGCACGCGCTCCGCACCCAATGCGATTTCGTATGCGAACAAGTAGGAGAACACTGGCTCATCGGCCACTGGCAAAACGGCGTCAGGTTGCTTCTGGTGATGGCAGCTACGTCTTGCAATGGCTTCGAAACTTAATAGCGCTAAAATGACGAAGACAAATACGTAGGCTGCACACAAACGGGCTATCTTCTGCTGTCTTCGTCCTTTTGGTGCCGCACCTGCCTTGGTTGCAGTGTTAGATTTCGTCGCAGTATAACTAACTGGAGTGATGCTCACCAATTTGGTCTGTCAGCCGCCTTTGCTCCCGCTCCTTTGAAACACTGCCTTTTTCCAATTATGCCCAGCATTCTTCAGCTGCATACTACAAACAATGCAATTTCGTCTGTACTTTTATTGTGAGAGTAAAGAGCTAAAAGCTAGATAAAAATGAAGAGAAGTAAAGGAGCCTATACCTGGCAGTTAAGCTGGCCGCACTTTAGAGACATTATTAGGGTGTTATCATATGTTGTCCGCTGCAGTTAACTAATATATTCATTCGAAACAATATAACATGTAATTAGCGTGTCAGCCTGCAGAGTTGCATGCACAGCGCTAAACGGATGCGATGTGTTTCACGTAAAACTGAGTCTTGGAGGCAAACGTTCGTGCGAAGTCAGTCAAGTTGTGGAACACTTGCAATTACACTAATTCAACAAACACTCGTAAGCAGGGTTATTAATTTTAGCCCAACTTTTCAGAGTCCCTTTGACTCCTTCATGAGGAGTGACTTCGGGAAACTGCAGCAGATTTTTACTCGTTTGGCTAGCAGTCCTCGCTGAGGTTTTACGGGAGGCAACGTACCTTGCGCGAGCCCTGCAAGTAGGGGGAGAGGGGGAGAAAGGGGAACCGACGCTACCAACGAGGTGTTCATTGTCCCGGCGGGGGCTTGAATGCTCCGCGAGCCCACAACCCCAGGTAGAGCCTCTACCGCAGCTACCTGTCGGTCTCAAGGGCGATGGCACCATCAATATCAATTCTTTCTTTCATTGAAGTTCCTCTCTCTCTCTCTCTCTCTCTCTGTGTGTGTGTGTGTGTGTGTGTGTGTGTGTGTGTGCGTGCGTGCGTGCGTGCGTGCTTGCTTGCGTGCGTGCGTGCGTGCGTGCGTGCGTGCGCGCGCGCGCGCTATCAAACGTTTCAGTGTTCGACCGCCGCACTGTGTTGGCTATCCAAGCGGCGGAGGTCGTTTTTTGTGATGGCTCAGTCGTTCAGGGAGTTTTTTTCACCCCACAGCATACGTCGCCGGGCAGTCATCACAGGGGATTTTGTAAACGATGCCTTGTCACTTCCAAAGGGCCGCCGGTTTTTCGGCTTGGGTAGAAGATGCCCTAAAGGCGCCAATACACTTCGACGTGACCCGGCGCGCGCGCGCGCGGTGGTTGCGCTACGTCACGGCAGGTCGGCTACGCCGCGTCAGGCGTAAATGCGTCCCCCTACAGTACAACGCCGCGCCCCTGCTGCAGCTGTAGTAGCGCATGCGCAGTACACCGCGCCGCTCCGTGGCGCCTGTCGTGGAACATCGAAACAAATCTTTCGCGCCCTTCTCAGTCGGTAGCGACCGCGGGCCGGACTGTTGCTCGGCGTTGGCACGGATGCAGACACATTCCGCAAGACGAAATTAAGCAGGAGACACACGGTACGATTCGGCGTCCGATCAGACGTGCGGCATACTACGATTCGGGGCACACGGTGCGTGCATCCGAAAGATTGAGCGGCGCGTAAGCTCCGCCCAGATACAGCCCCCCAGCTTCACTTCATATCCACACCGAAAAACACAATACAAACAACTCTGCACAACACTGCTTTGCTTTACGCGAATACTGTCAATAAAATTATGCCCCTGCGAGTGACGGAACACTTCACGACGGCGCGTTGTCTACTGACGGCTCCGCCAACAACCAGTGATAGGGCCGGTAGGCCTAGCTAGGCGGACGCTGCGGCCGACGGCGCTGGCGATCCAACGCGAGCTCGTCAAAGAGCGCTTATTTTTGCCAAAACAATTAACACTTTACATTTAGGTCGCCCGTAATTAAATACAATGGTTTACTAGACGCAGTCGTTGCGAAGGGCAAACGTGCAAGCGAAGCGAGCAGCCTCGCTCAGACGGTAGGTGTGTGCTGTCTGCCCGTGAAATGCCCACACGTCGCGGCTCCCGATCTCCCCAGTAGCTTGGTGCTAGAGTATTAGGCGCTGCTTTGCATAACAGGCACACGTTCGAGATAATTTTACTGAAGTGGTAACTATTTCGTGTCGGAAACAAACTGCAGCAGGCAAGGAAAAAAAAAAAAAGGACTGCGAGAAACCGGCCAGCCAGTGCCGCCTCCGTGGAGGGAACGTCAGAGAACGTCACATGCCAGCCACACTGTCATTGGCTGCGGCCGAGTAGTGAGTCTCTACCTCGACGAGAGAGGGCGCTAGGCGCTAACTTGCTCGGCGTGGTCGGCGCGAAATGCAGTCGGTTGCATTCGGCGCCGGACGACGTCCGAGCGCGCCGAATGCCGCCGGTCGCGTCGGCGCCAGATGCCGCCGGACTGTAGGGGGTCGTGTTTTCGCCAACGTAACGTCGCCATGACGAGCGCGCGCGCGCGCGCGCGTTACGTCGGAGTGTATTGGCGCCTTAAGCGTTTGCGAAAGGAAACTTCAAAGCCCCCTCCCTTTCGGCAGCACGCGTGCCAGCGTCTGACTTACCCCCCGCTGGTAGAGAATGCAGATGCGTCGTATCCTTTCCCCATTGTTGATAGTGGGGCCCTTCCTATTTGTTTGCTAAGAGGCGCGTTACTCGGCGGATGTACTTTTTTGGATAATCGTTCTCTTTAAACAGTCTGTCCTCTGAGTAGAGTGTAGAGTGTAGGCTCGTTGTGCCGTCGTTTTCACAGGTAAGGGGACTCCGACGCCAGTGGTCCTAGCTGGGATTCGAACGGAGTTGTGGTTTCATCTCCGTCAGGAACGGGGACGCCCTTGCTCTCGCATTCTCGCAAAAGCCGTTGTGCCAGCGAGTAATCTTTTCGATTTCTGGAAGCGACGGCGTCGAGATCAAGTTCTGGCACAGATTCTCGCGCGGGTCTCTTGTGCGTGTTTTTCTCGTTTCTCTAGCAGAAATAAGTCGCCGCCCTCCCGTGTGGCGCGGGTGCTTGATAGCGAGCGCAAGAAAGGGTAGGTTCCGTGAACGGTCGCGTCGTACGAGCTGCTCGGCGAACTTTTTGGAGCCAGGGCAAGAAAGCAGCCCCCTGGCTACTTTTTGTCCCCGGGTTAGGACAGGTGTTTCGATCCAAGCCTCCCTCAAAATCGCATGGGCCGGGAGGGTCCCCGCGAACAGCGTAAAGAATGGTGGTTGAATGATAAGCTTCAGCTTTTTGGCTGCGGGCCCGCTCTAACAACTTCTTGTTCTCACGAAAGGTCCAAGACTACCTTGTTCATTTCAACTCTCTGTGTACTGTTGGTAGAGCAGATCCTTTGGGACCTGTTGGCTAAGGGTGCGACGACTGAAGTTTTGAGACAAACATGGTGATTCGTGTCAAAATGGAGATAGCGTCCTGTGTTTGCGATGGACAGGAAAGCGTAGGCCTTAAAAAGACTTCTTAAAGAGACTTATCCAGGAATTGAAGGAAACTGTCTTTCTCGTGCTCAGCTGTGAAGTATATGGCGGGTTTAATGAAATTTACGTCTGATAGGAAGTTTATACCTGAGACTGTTAGCAGGTAACTAGGAAGCAATCTTTTAGCGCAAAAAAAAAAAAAACTTCAGTTTGTCAGGAAAGGTGCCTAGGACCTTTTCCTCAATATACGCAGTAACAAAGGATTGCACAGTGACTGAAACTGAAGCAAGTGCTCATGGCAGTTCTGCTTGTTTGCTTTTTTGCCGCCTTTGAATGCGACAGGCAGGTCGTGGACAGGCAGAATTCTAGCAAACGACGAATCTCATCCGCACCCTGGCCTATCATCAGATCACCCTTCCGGCTGGACCCACTAGACCCTTCCTGCCGATCTGCATGGCCGCTGCCGCGGCGACACCTTAACCTCCTACTCTCCTATCTCCTTTGCTCTCTCTCTCTCTCTCTCTCTCTCCACCCCCCTCCCTGCTGTCGCTGAGTCGTGCTCCCGCAAGGGCTGCAGAAGATATAGCGTCAACTTTTCCTTTTTCTCAAGAACCACTTCTCTGCAGATCGTCTTGGGCTATGCGCACAGTGAGAGTGGCGAGAACACTGGTGAATAGCCGATACCACACTGAAAAAAAAGAAAGAACGAAGCTGGTTGTTTGCTTAAATAGGGTGATTTCAAAATTATGAAAGTTATATTTACCCTCCACCAGCATAGCTTTCACACTGATGTAATCGTTCTTAAATATATTACATCATGCAATGTCGCTTATACGTTTTGTTGGCCCCTATATAGTAGAACGCAGGGTCTTTGTGTAGAGGTATTGCAAACTAAGCAGGTCGACGAAAATTCGGCACGCCGCGTTTGCCTTATATCGCTGCACAACTGAACTTGCATCATACAGACCATTCAGGCAGTCCACTTAATTGTTAGCACGCGCTGGTAAATCAGCGGCGCCTCTCAAGGGGCATGCTCAGCGCTAGTCATCGCTATAGAATGTACCAGATGACTTCCCGCATGCAAAGGTTGCAGGTGGCCGTGACGGTAACGTGTTGCCGCTGTACTATCGAGGAATGTGTCGACAATTTCCTTTGATGACACGGGGGGAAGATATCATAAAGCGTAATAAGGGTGGTATGGATATTACGTGGAACTTCGCGCAGAATTTCAGAAGGTTTATTGATGACAAAAATAAAAAAAAAGGTTCCTGCGTAGGTATATTCTACTTGTCAATGTGCTTCATTGAAAGCGCCGACACTCCCTCTTTATGTGGCATGTTTCTCCATTCTTGTCGAGAGAGAGAGTAAAACATCTTTATTAATAATATTTGAATAGCGAGAGCAGTGTGGGAGGAACCCTCAGTCCAGGGTCCCTTGTCGAATTTTCTTTTTCACGCCTTCCGCCTTTCGGGCCTTTTTTCACGCTTTCCTTTTGTAGCGTCACTCCCCTCCTTACGTTCCCCTATATCTTGCCACCACGTCTCTTTCTACCCGAGCCGTTCTTTTCTTTCTTATCTAACCCCACCGAAGACCACTGGTTCTAGTCCCCCACCATGTCGGTCCTTCACCTCCCTACAGCTCACCCATAATTTCACTTATGTTTTTCATTAATGCGCTTTTGTCGTTTATTTTTGTTCGGTCCGGTCGACCCGTTACGTTCGGTAATGTTCAATGTATGGTATCTCAAATTATCCATCATCGGGCGCTTCCTCAAGGGTGTTCAATGCTGCTGTGGATACCGTCGGCTGTATATGTGCCACGGGGAAGTTGGTGATTTGCATGCTTTTCTTGTTTGCTCGTTTCTTTTAACGAGAAAACGTGAAATTGCCCACTGACTGAAAAAGCCGGCGTTTGTTTTCTGGAGCAGCGAAACGGCACCTAAATTCCCATTGGCTGCGACGCCACGTCACGACCGTGCCTCGATGGAGAAGAGCGGGTGAAAGGGCCACCTGCCGCCCCATTAGCTTGCCAGGTGTTGCGCAAGCGGAGGTGGCATCGGCGCGACGCCACGTCACCTTGGCTCTCACTGTCGGAAAGCTGTGTTATGGGCGCGTTCCTTGCCCGCGCAAGCTCTTGCCGGCGTTCTAACTGCGTCTCGGTAAAGTCAAATCAAAACGCCCCGAGTTTCTCAACGCGCTCACGTGCCCGCGAAAAGTTCATAACTTGGAGGACCGCTCAGCGGCGTTCAATTGGCAGTAATGTTTTCGCATTCACAACTCGTAAGAAGTGCTCAGGTGTCCCTGGATTATTAGAGCGAAACTTTCATTGCCTTTTCCTTCGAATTTCCCGCTGCTGCTGCTGTGGACTGCTGATGTCGCGCACACCGCGTCGGAGGCTGGTTCAAAGCGTGTATATAGATGACAGGTGCCAGTAAGAGATGAAAGGCGACGGGAGAAACTCATTTTCACTTCATCGCGTCGAATGTTCGCAATGCCCTCTGGAGCTCACTGGCCGTCGCCACCTTAGCCGCTTGACAGCTGTAATGATCCGTTACTCTCCTCAGAAGCATTGCAGAAATTGCGGCGCTTTCTTTTCTACTAACGTGCGAGGCCAGAGGGGACGCAGATAGAACTGTAAAGAGAAAGAGAAGGAGGAGAAGAGGCAGTTCACATATAAGAGAGGGGGAGGTGACGTGAGAAGGCAAGGAAACCCCTCTACTATACGACAGTGGTTGCGGGGAAACAGGATAAGAATTAAGTTCAAGGTATGGCGCTGTACGTTGCTGCTATTTCCGAAAAATAAGCGCCATGCAAAAATGTCAAGCAGACAAATTACGCAGGGCGCGCAGAAGCATAGCCGCATTAATTAAAGCGCACCGCAGGGTCCAGGAGACACTACCGAAGTGGTCGACCGACAAATCAACACTTCTGCGGCCGCCGCGTAAGCTTTGCGGCTATGGCACTGCTCGAGGTCGCGGATTTGACTGAGACAGCCGCATTTCGATGGGGGCGGAACAAAAAACGCTCGCGCACGTTGATTTTTCTTTAATTATGGGGTTTTACGCGCCAAAACCACTTTCTGATTATGAGGTACGCCATATTGGAGGACTCCGGAAATTTCGACCACCTGGGGTTCTTTAACGTGCACCTAAATCTAAGTACCACGGGTGTTTTCGCATTTCGCCCCCATCGAAATGCGGCCGCCGTGGCCGGGATTCGATCCCGCGACCTCGTGCTCAGCAGCCTAACACCATAGCCACTGAGCAACCACGGCGGGTACACATTGATTTAGGCACACGTTAAAGAACACCACGGTGCTGTTACGTTTCGCCTCCGACGTGCGGTATAGCCGGCGCGGATGCAACGGACGCCGGGGCTTTGTTCACAGCGGCGGACATTTTGGCCAGTTCAGCGCTGCCCCAACGCCTCCTACCAAGCGCGTCCAGGCATGTTTCAATGCCACATGTCTTCGTGTGTGTGTGTGTGCATGTTGGTGCCCACGCTTGTCAAAGCGCGGCAGCCGGGGAGAGGAGCTGCCCAACTGTGAAGCGAGGAGGTCTGATCGGCGCCGACCCGGCGAATACGTCACTTCTTGTCACAACGTGTCCGTGCGCCGCCGTCACGTGCGCCTCTATCGAGGCGTTCCTTCTTGCCCTCGACTCCGAGAGTATAAAAGCAGCTGCCCCTGGACGCCAAGAGAGAAGCTTCGATTTATTCCGTTGAGTAACGCACGTAGTCTCCCGTTTCTCCACTTCGGTCGACCTGACCGGCCGCTCTTTTGCGATGCTAGAATAAACAAGTTGTTCTGTTAGCAGTCGACTCATCCTTTGCCAGGACCTTCGGATGCTTCCAGCTGTCCCCCAGGCCGCCAGGCCAACGATACCCTTGGGGCTTGAGACCCATTTGCAACAGTGCCAAAATTAATACAGAGTACGCCACTACGGCCTGCGTTATAATCCGATCGTGGTTTTCGCACGTACAGCCCCATAATCCAATTCAAGTTTAATGCTTCTGCCACGATGCGATGTGCCATGTGAGCAATGACAATGCTCAACTCTCTCAGAGGTTATGAAATATGGCGCACAACAACGCCTCAAGCAAGCAAGCAAGCAAGCAAGCACCTCTCCCTTTGTGTTTTGTGCACTACGCAGACAAACAGCAGTGGTGCACGCAAGGTAATGTTTAACATCAACTCACCACTCTTGTGTTGGACAAAACATTGAAGAAAGTAAACATTCGCCGTCAACATCACCGCTAATTATCGTCAGTCAGAGCAAACAGCACAGAAAGCTTCGCTTACATCGATTCCCACAGTGCGTCGGATTTGCATAATTTTGTATCTCTCTCTTTATTTTTTGTAGTTGATTTGCAAGTAGAACTGGACATATTGGGACGGCACCATGTCGCTCGGGTACTTCTAGCTTTTTTACTCAACTTGTGTAAGAAAGAGAGTTTCCTAGAGAGGAAAAGTGCAGAAACTGTCTTACTGTGCTGACAAAAGATATTTCTACTATCTTAAATTATTATTAAGTTATTTTATTATTTTAGTCTATTACTAAGTAAAAAGACTTATATCATGGTACCATGTATGTAAAGAACCAAGTGTCGGTTTCTTTCCGCTTCAATAAAGCGAAATAACGGCGTGTAAGAGCCTCTGTTACGCATTGCCATGCGCCAAGTACTTACTAACTCCTCGGTAATCAGCCGCCGACAAACAGTCACGCCGGAGAGAGAGAGAGAGAGAGAGAGAGAGAGAGAGAGAGAGAGAGAGAGAGAGAGAGAGAGAGAGAGAGAGAGAGAGAGAGAGAGAGAGAGAGAAATGGGGTGGGAAAGGCAGGGAGGTGAACCGGAGTAGATTCTGGGTTGCTAACCTGCACTGGGTGAAGGGTAAGGGGAAATGAAAGATGGAAAGAGTAGCCGAGAAAAAGCAAAGACAAATAAAATAGAGGAGGTTGGGAACGTCCGTGAGAACTAGAGTCTCTCCAATAGGCCACTCGAAGGCAAAAATTTCAAGAGTGCTTTGACTGTCTTGTGGTGTGACGACTGTATAGTTCGGCGTTCTAGGACTGTCTGCTATACGAAAGCGGCCGGTCGTCAAGACGGGCAAACGCGGTCGCGTGTGGCTGCCTGTGTGTGCGGTATCGGGGACAATGGCAAAGAAGGTGTTCGATAGTTCCCTCGTTGCCGCGGTGCGTCACCCGCAGCACTATCTTCCCTTAGGAAAGCAAAGGATTTTCTAAAAACGATACCAAGCCACAGTCGGTAAAGAATCGTTGTCTCGGGTCGGGATAGTCCAGGTGGAGGACGAAGTCGAAGACAGGGATCCAGTCGATGAAGACGTGTGTGCTGCAAACTAGGTGTGTTCCACAACGTGTGTATGATGTTGTTTGCAAGCACTCGAAGTTTCTCTACTGCATCTGTCCTTGACAGCGGGATTGGACGCCGTCTTTATGAGCAGATCGAGCAGCCTCATCGGCATGCTCGTTGCTCGTTACGTCACAGTGCTTAGGGAGCCACCGAAATGTGACGTCCTGTCCTTGCTCGACAAGGCGATGAAGGAGCTCTCGTATTTCTAGAACTAGTTGTTCGTAGGGTCCACGGCGTAAGGCGGAAAGCAAGCAATGTGGAGCTGTCTTGGAGTCACTGAATTATGCGAAGTGCGCTACGAGGAACAGCAAGCTCCGCGGCTGTCGATGTCGTCTGGTGTGATGTCTTGAACTTCGAGGTGGTGACTTTCGCAGGAAAAATCTGGCTCCCATTATCAGCATACAATGGGCCGTTGTTGCGAATAGTCATGGAGTAGTGTCTCGATATAAGCGTCCGCTTGTGGCAATGTATACCCGAAGATCCTTGCGACAATGCGCGGATGTCGAGTTATTAATTTGCTCCCCTCTATGGATTGTACCGATGGGGGCCAAGTCTACCGCTCTCGGTATTGTTCTTACCTTTTCCGCTTCCAGAATGAGGCTAGTGCCGTGCCGCGGAAGGCGCCCTCCGAAGGCACGGCAGTTCAATCTTCGTATTCGTGTCAGGCAGAAACAGCAGTGTTTGAGGCCGACCGCGTCGCTTAAAAGAAATACGCTATTAGCGTTGATCAGTGCAATCTAGCTGCAGCCTAACCTGATTGTCATTAGGTGCTTTGTCACATACGGAATGACTGGACATACAAAATGTATGGACCTGTATTCAGACACACACGCGCGCACGCGCGCGCACACACAAAAAGTTTATAATAGCAGGAGACAGACAGTCTTGACGTTGAACACGTCATTAACGAAGGTGGTTGACCAATCATAAACAACACTTAAGACTCGCAAATTATTGTGAAATTATTTATTTATTTATTTATTTATTTATTTATTTATTTATTTGCAGTACTCATAGTATAAATACATTGCAGAGGGGAGGGACATACATAGCAAAAGAGAACAGAAAGAAAGCAGACAAACAAGTGTAATACGGAATAAGTTATACATTTCAAGCAAAAAAGCACACAAAAGATGACTAATCGTAAAGCATTTTTACAGCAGGCTTGATAACGCATCTTTAAAAGCACCTGGATCAGTTATGTTATGGACGTAGGTAAGCGATTCCGGTTCCGTGTGGTTCTGGCAACAAATGATTGTGACCCTGCAGTGGTTGAAAAATATGGTATGCTAACCTTATGGGGATGATCAAGCCGGTGTGAGCGAAGTGGCGCTGCAAGTATAAACAAGGAATGAAGAGCGGCCGAGATCGTGAAAATACACTTTGTGAGAAAGACAAATGGCGTGGCTGCCTTCTACGAGATGCCTAGGGAGGGAAGATTAAAAGTAACTTTGATTTCTGTGACACTAGCAATGCGATTATGGTTAGCTAGCATGAAACGAGCGGAAGGATATTGTACTGCCTGTAGTGGTGTAGTGTTACGTGGGGTCCCGCACAGGCGAGGCGTATTCTAGCTGAGGATCCGAGCGCGCAGGCAGTATAAAGTAACAGTTTTAGTGACAGCCGGGCACCATATAAGTTTCTTTTTAGGTAGCCCAAGGTTTGGTTCTGCCCAAGGATACTTCAAAAGAAGAATGCAGCTCCCGAGACGTCCACCGGAACCGGACGTCGATTGCCTGATGCTCTGGGACTGGTGATAACAGAAAAGCCGGTTGCACCGCTGCGAAAGCAACCGGCAAGCTAAATTTGGACAGGAATTATCGCCACATACTGCCTAGTGCGCCAGATCACACGTTTGACGTCGGGCTCTTATACGATGCCGGCGCCCAGGACCTCTGCAACATCCTGAAACTACGTGTACGCTGCCCTTCCCTGTTGTATAGCGCTATGAGCAAGTGAGACGAATCAGTCCCTGAGCCGGAACCACCGCGCCTGGAAAGTTCTTTTTTTTGTTTTTTGTTTTTTGGTAACACGTGATATTCAGGAGAAGTTGGCGCCTATACGCGGCGCCGGCTGCTCCTTTTCTGATAGAAGATATATGTATATACACTAAGGACATAGCTAGCCGGCACTGAACAAAAGAAAGTTAACAACGAAAAAGTCAGACAGTCAGGTGACGTAAATGCACTGAACAATTGTTCACCGCACGATTCACATTAAAAACAAATTTGAACATAATCTCACGTAAATGTAGAATAGACAGCTTACAACACATTAGAAAGGAAATTCAGCTCACATACAATAAATAGAAATCACAACAGATGTCATATAAGACACCCTAAAACCTTAAGTAACCTGGAGGGCAACTGGGAATTCTCTGCGTTGGAATCGAAACACACGTTTCGCAGCACGAATCAAAATCCCACAAAATGTTTCAGGGACGTTAAAAAAAAAAAAACGTTCCTGCAGAAAGCGTTCCAGAGTGGGCATTGTGCAGCGTGGAATGGACGCAGTGAATCAGCGCAGAAAAGACGCTGGAAATGCGTTTCATGCGCTTGTCGCGCTACAAACGCGCCGTCAACATTTCCGAGTGTTTTGGCCGATCCCGATAATAATTTCACTCAGCATTACGCTCATAAAACTGTTGCTTAGCGCAAGGAATGGAAGAAAGTAACTACAGCAAAAGAAGAAGAAAGCTAAGGCGGGAGACGCGTGAAGAGCGGGCGATCAAGTTGTAAGGAAAGAAAGAAAGAAAGAAAGAAAGAAAAAGAAAGAAAGAAAAAGAAAGGAAAAGAAAGAAAGATAAAGAAAGGAAGAAAAAGAAAGAAAAAGAAAGAAAGAAAGAAAGAAAGAAAGAAAGAAAGAAAGAAAGAAAGAAAGAAAGATCTTTCGCTCACGATTATAGGAGAGTCACAAAGGTACAGATTTCGAAGCTTTGGGCGCAAAACTACAAAGTATCGCCGAAAACTCTCTTGGGATCAGGGATGTCCAGCCGCCAGATGGATATGCGACTTAAGGAGGAATGCGTTTGAAGTAGAATACGTACGCACGTTGCGCTATTGACGTATCGCAAAAGGAAAAGCGTTCGCGGAATGTGGCAGCCACGCACGAACAATACAGCTGTGCTCCGTGCCTAGAGGCGCATTCTTGTTTGGATGTCCGAGCTACACGCGAGAGGAAACAGAATGCTCCAGCTGCCAGGTAAATGAGAGGCACGAGAAGTCTTTAACGTCGAGGAAGCTGCGAGATAAGTGAGTTGTTTACGTGAGCAGCGTCAAAGTTAACGATCGCGGACGTAGATAAATATGAAACATATGTATAAGCAGAGACAAGACGGCTATTCGGTGCGAACTAAAGCCATATGACGCTTCGTGGATAACGCGAGTTTCAGACTTCATGCGTGTGACAACTTAAAATCTTGCTCTCCAGTTCATCTTGCTTGGCATGGTCGGTCGGCACTTGGAGATATTACACTGAACCAATGTTATCGTTCGGATCTGATTTTATTGGTGCATTTCGAGGGTGGCCCTCACTACACATTTGAACAGGCATTTTTTTAAGAAGAAGAATTTTATTTATTCACTCACGAAAATAAAATCACAGTAACAAGATATACAGAAGGAGGTCCCAAAGCTCAAGGCTGTAGGGGGACCTCCTGTTCTAATTAGAAAGATCAACACAAGTTAGGTTACAGCAAACGCAGCAAAGTTTTAAAGTTGTCTACAAATAATTACACATGACAGCGAAGGAACCAAAACATTATATGATAGTACACAGAATTGCGTTTTGAGCAAATAAAAGTAACAAAACAATTCAGGTTAAAGCAAATACAGCAAAGAGGTAGAATTGTTAACATGTATTATAGCAAGAAAACAAGTAAACTGAAAACATGGCATAACACTGTACAGAATTACATCATGTACTGAATCAAAAACAAAACAATACATGGGAAGTGAAATGTAGCCTAGAGGCAGTGTTCTAACAGTAACTGACACAAGGAAACAAGTGGACAGATATGATGAAATGTTGGTGAAATGGTGAAATGTGGTGAAATGTGGTGAAATGTGAAATGTTAAAGAGGTATAATGGTTTACCGATAATGAAGCAAACAGAACATGTTAAATTACATTACAGCATTCACAAGTTAATATGAAAATAAATGCTTTTTAAAGCTGCCTATACTAGGAGACAGCTTTATGTCCGTTGTAATACTGTTCCAGTAAGGCATCGCTGTGAACGAAGAAGTGAATTTGCCAAAATTAGTTCTGATTTTAGGTAATAAGAAGTTGTTAGCTAATGTAAATCGAGTATTATTATGATTAGCAAGTTGTTCAGTCTTAAAGGTTATTTGGGGAATGTTTGAGTGCAGGGAATTATAGACAAGGATTGCCATGTTTAATTGAAATAGTTTATGAATTGTGAGAATGCGACGCTCTTGCAAAAGAGCAGATGTACTACATCGGGGTGACTGGAAAAATAATGCGGATGGTCTGGTTCTGGACGTATTGTAAAGGAACAAGATGAGAACTATAAGTGTTACCCCAAGTCGCAATGCAGTAGGTGAAGTGACTGTGAATGAATGCATGATAAAGAGAAAGCAAGGTTGGTAGTCTAAAGTATCGACGTGCTTTTATAAGAATCCGGATACCATATCCAATTTTTTGCTTTATATGTGAAATATGGGTACTGTACATTAAGTTGGAATCGAGGACAACCCGCAAAAAACGACAATGACTAGAAGGTTTTATGGGGTAACTATCGATAGCTATGGTCGGAATATTTATTACTTTCTTTTGAGTGGGGTGAAATAGCATGGGGGGGGGGAGGGGAAAGACTGTTTTACTAGGGTTAATTTCTAAAGAGTTGCGACGACACCAGCGAATAATGTTTTCCAAATCGCTATTGAGCTTAGAAGTTAGGCTATTAATATAGGTGTTAGCAGTTAGAATCGTAGAGTCGTCCGCATAGAGATAAGATTCACAATGCGAAAGATGGGCAGTTAAGTCATTAATGCAGATAGTGAAGAGCAATGGGCCTAGTATAGAGCCCTGAGGAACTCCCCTATCAATTAATTTGAATTTAGAAAGGTGATTATAAGTGCTAACAGCCTGAATCCCCTCGCCTTATTAAAAGGGGAAAAAAGAACTACGTTATTCAAGCGCATTGAATTTTGATATAAACTTAACGCATTTAAGTCTTTCATTTCACTGCATTAGTTCAAGGAAAAAAAAAAGAACGACCTAGTCGAGATTAGCCCAACAAAAACAACAATAGGCAGATATATCTCTGTCACGTATTTCCAGCATATAAGTATGGTATACTGTATTTCTAGTATGCAGAGTGTTTCATGTAACTTGAACTACAGTTTACTAGTACACTTCTAGTACCCTGTACTTGAACCAAGGATTTTTAAAAAGTGATTAGCCGCAACTAAATGAAACCAATGGCATATGGTTTGCCCTCAAGTGGCGCTCCTTGTAGTATTTTCGTTATTCCGCTTAATTAGTTACTTAACTAAGATGCAGAATTTTTAATATGCACTTTATGGCCAAGGGCGTTTCGTTGCGTTGTAGAGGGGATTCAGAAACGACCGATCCAATTTTTTGTTGCAACGTATGGGCTGCATAGTGAATTTTTTTTTTTTTTGCGTTTAAGGAAAGCCCGCGAAATATGTAATAAAACCACGTGACCGCGCTCGTGCGCTATCCTATTGCAATGCTCTCAAGCGTGCGTCGAGCCTCTCGCGTCGTTAGGTTCATTCGGCTGCGGTTAACCATTCTTTCAAAATCCTTGGTTCAAGTTATGTGAAACCCTGTATATTTCCGTGTAGATTAAAAGCATGTGTCCATTTAAGCTTTAGAGCTATGTGCCGCTTTTCCGACCAGCGTTTGGGATTACTTTATAACTAAGTAATTAATTACGCTGCATTATTCAGCAGCTGGACATTTTCTTGTAGAAGCTTCGTGAAAAACTGGCGCCTTAAAAAAGAAACGAAACAAAATCAAAGCACTTAGCGGCCAAGGTGACTGTCGTTGGCTTCCTCAAGTTGTTTTAACTTGTTTCCGCTGTGCTTCGCTCTCCCATTTCTCTTATTTTTCTTTGTGTGTGTGCCTCTCTCTCTCTTTCTTCACAATCGCGCTTTCTTTTTTCGTCTCCTCAAACCTACATCACAAAAGTCTGCATCCTGGGCTCTTTAAGTCGCAAAAAAAAATGAAAAAAAAGAAACCGCCGGTCTTCTTATCTCTGCCGCCTCCCGAACGCGGGCGACGACCTCTCCCAGCTGGGTTAGTGGCCTCCCGACGGTTTCATGTTGCACTGCAGATAGCATGAGCCCCTCCACCCCCACTCCCTCTCTACAGCAGCCCTGCACGAAGAAATGCTAACCCCAAGAAACACAAAGGTACCCCAGGTACGCTTTCACACGAAGGATACATTGAAACCTCTTCCTGAGCAACTGGTGTCCCTTGTAAAGTCGTGTCGCGAAGTGTGCTTTGGCGTTTATTATCGCGTCAGAGAAGAGGAGCCGCCTACAAGCACCAACACCTCCGTAAGCATAGCCAATAATAATTTCAAGCATGAAATGTTTTTGGCTCCCGTTGTCGGTGACATTCAAGTGACGCCGAGCCACAAGCTAGAGCCGGTATTATCTAGGCAATCAAACGAGAACAAGTTGCGAGAATAAAGCGAGATCATCCGGGCAACCAATCACAACGCAAGAAAATGCGGTCTCTTTGTACAGGACCGCATTACATAGGTTAGTTAATGTCCAAACAAGTTACAAAAAATATTGCTTCCCAGTTCTTCTTAATGTTTGTTCACAATGTCGCTCAAGCTGCAACTTCTAGTACGCTGAAGTGTTATTTGTCATATCCAATAGCCACGTTCAGAAGGCACATACAGGGCACCATATACTTCATTGTTATTTTTGGCGCTGAGACAGGGTTGCCTGTGCTTCTTTGAACGCCAGCGGTCCGTCAGTTCCACGGTGCGGGTCTTGCGTCGCCTCAAGATGGGTGGATGGATGTTATGAGCGTCCCCTTTGGAACGGGGTGGTGGGTTGCGCCACCAAGCTCTTGCTATTATACTGTCTAATGTCCTACCTAGGTTAAAAAATAAAAAAAAGGAAAAGAAACACGATGAATTCCCACAACCAAATTTTCTGATCCCCTATTGCGAACTGTGCTTTTGTACGTCTCTGTTTTTTTGTCGTTTCCCTATTTTTCTTCCACCAATCCTCCAATCGCCTCTTACTAATCCCTATTGCGGACATGTTTACCTTTCCACTGCTCTCGCTGAACCCAAGGACTTCAAGGAGGCCAGTGGCGCCTAAATCGACCGCTGGGTAGACGTCTTCACATTCTAATAAAACATGCTCCATAGTTTCGCTAGCTTTACCGTAGCAAGCGCATGCTTATCCTTCCTTCTTGTATCTCGCTTTATAGGTGCTTGTTCTAAGGCATCCTGATCTCGTTTCGAAAAGTAGTGAGCTTCCCTTTGAGTTATCATGATATGTTTCTTTCCTGATTTCGTTTTTTCTTCTTAAGTAGTTACTCATGGCAGGTTTCTTTTCCATTGCCGCCACCTATGAGATTATTTCAGCCTCTCTGACTTTCCGCTTGACGTTCTTTGTTGCTGTGTTGCCCACCCAACAGGCCGCATACTTGCGGGTAAGCTTCCTAGTTCTCTTCCTCCACTGTGAATCAATGTTTTTCCTGTACAGATACCTCCACACTCTCCTGCAGCTCATTTATTTTCTTCCATATTCCTCAGGCGTTCGTCATACTCAATTTTACTGCGAGCTTCCCTCACTTCAAAACTAGTCCAGCCCATATTACTCTGCACAGCTTCATTTGTAGTCTTCCCGTGAGCGCCCAATGCGAGGCGACCCATTGACCTTTGGTTCCCATCGAGTTAGGATTGCACCCCTGATTTAAAGCAAACAACCGCATTTGCAAAAGTAAGTCCTGGAACCATTACACCTTTCCTCATACCTCGGTGCACCTCGTACCTATTGTATCCCCATAGCGCTATGTGCTTCATTATGGCTGCCCCCATTTCTCTTCCCCTTCACTGTTATTGTTTTTTTTTCTGTGTTTACATATATATTCTGTTACCCTAGGTATTTCCTGGCCCTGTATCGCCGCTGTCTGCTCACTGTTTTCATTGAATACCATAACACCTGATTTTCTAACACTAAATTTCAAGCCTAAATTGTTGCCTTCCTGTCCGCAAATATTAGCCAGACGTTGCAAATCACTGTGCTTGTTAGCTAGCAACACAATGTCGTCTGCATAAAATAAACCTGGGAGCTGCTGCTCTACTACTGTACCCGCCTGTTTGTATGAGAGATTAAACCCGATATTTCTTCCTTCTAGCGCCCTCTCCATCCTCACCATGTACATCATAAACAGCAGCGGGGATAAAGGGTACCCCTGCCTCAGTCTCTTGTTCTTATGAACTTCCTCCTCGCTCCTCATCCATTCCCATTCAACCCAAACGGTATTTTCTAGGTAAATCTCTATCAAAAGCTGTAGACAGTCGTCACCTAAGCCTTCCCCTTCCAGAATATCCCACAAAATGTTGCGGTCTACGTTGTCATAGGCTCCTGTAATGTCTAAAACGGCCGATACAACGGTCTGCTTTCTACTTTTGATATTTCAATACACTGAGTAAGAACAAATAAGTTATAATCTAAACGCCTACCTATTCTGAAGCCATTCTGAAGTTTTCCCAAAATGCAATCATGCCCATGCTTGAAGCTTTAATTTGATTGCCTGCATTGCTAGCCTGTATATTACCGATACAATGGGCAACGGTCGATACGAGTCAATTCTACCTTTGTCCCCCTTACCTCAAGAGATCACGCTGGGTGGCGCCTCCTTCAGGCGGTTTTCTTCTTGTAGCTGGGCGGTGCGCTCGGTCTCCCTGGCGTCTCGCTGCCTGTCTTGCCGCCTTCAGCCGGCTTTCTTGTAGCTGGGCAGCGTCCATATGGACCAGTGCACAGTATGGCGCTGTGCGGTGGCGTGTGCCGTTGCGAACATGCCCTACACCCATTTTAATATTGTGGCAAGTATCATCTCCAAACAATCTGCTTTGCCAGTTGTCATTTCATGCTTACATCTAGTGTCGATTACGGGAGAGCCAGAAATTTTTGATAAAAGACATTTACGAATGATAGGATAAACAACTTATCCAAAATACGTTCTAGCGCACTTCGAAAATACAGTTTTTGGAATAATAATGCGGGGAAATCAAACGTGTTTCCCCGAACGTCTTTTGGCTGTAGTTGATGGGGTGGTATCATGAACAATATCTACATGAACTACTTGAACGTTTAGCAATTGAGCAGTTGAAAAGTTAAGGTGTGTTGTGGATATTTAATGAGCTTATGGTTATTGCACAATACGTGTCATACGCTGCGGCCGAAAAAAAAAAAAAACTTTCACTGCGATCGCTAAGCCTTCTTAAGAAACCCGCTATGATGCGCATTTTGGTCTTGTTTGGATCGGACTGCTGGTACGATCTGTTGGGAACTCGGCGCTGACGCCCGTGGTTGTACCTGGGTCGCAAGCCCCAAGGGTAGCGTTGGCCTGGCGGCCTGGGGTACAACTGGAAGCATCCGAAGGTCCCGGCAAAGCATGAGTCGACTGGTAACAACGAAACAACTTGTTTATTTTAACATCGCAAAGAGTTGGTGGTCAGGTTTGACCGAAGTAGAGAGACGGGAGAGCACTTCACTCAACAGAAGAAATCGGAGCCCTCCCTTTTGCGTCCGGGGGCAGCTGTTTTTATACTCTCGCAGTTGAGGGCAAGAAGGAACCCCTCAAAAGACGAGCACGTGAATGTACAATGGGCTAATGGTGACGCACACTGTCGTAGCGATGCCGTAGCACCATGACGAGCACGATCTCGTAGCACCCTGTCGAGCACGATCTCGTAGCACCCTGTTGTAGCGCTGCCGGTCGGGCACAATGACTGTAATGAGAGGATGGTCCCTGCTTTGGCATCGCCTGTTTCGGGCACAATGACTGGAATGAGAGGATGATCCCTGCTTTGGCATCGCCTGTTTCGGGCACAATGGCTGTAATGAGGGGACGATCCCTGCTTTGGCATCGCCTGTTTCGGGCACAATGACTGGAATGAGAGGACGATCCCTGCTTTGGCATCGCCTGTTTCGGGCACAATGACTGGAATGCGAGGGTGATCCTTTGCGGTCGCATCGCCGCAGTCGCGCCTGGAAACACCTGGCGATGAGTGTTGCGGCGACGACGATCGGGCCAAAATGTCTGCCGCCCTGCCGCAGTCGCGCCGGCAAAACCACGTGTCGTAGGCGAAACGCAACAGACCGCCCCGCCGGGGGAAGGAGATCCCGATGGACAGGGGACTGCATCCGCTGGCCGGAGGGATGTCGCTCGATGATGCTCATAACCGAAGTCGGGCGTCCCTCGACGTTTCTTGAGCGCAGCGCACAGAGAAGGCCTCGTTCTCTCGTTCAGGTTCGCACGGGACACTGCAAAGTGACTTCGGGAGAGTTCACATTTTTGTTCTCGTTCCCGGCAAGCGTTAGAACTACGCTGAAACTCAACCGCTCAGTCCGCAAGCACGGCACAACCCTCACTAAGCCCTGCCAGGCTCTTTCCCCTTTTTATACCACTGCCTAGTTCCTTACAGTAGTCTAGCATCACTCAGAACGCGTCCACAAATTGAAAAATTGCACTAGAAAGCATATCATCACTTTGAAACACTAAACAAAAGCAATATGTTAAAAAAAATCCTGCCTCAGGAAGAAAAACATCAGTAACCAACAATTTTGAGGCTGATTCCTACGTTAGGGGCTTCGACTTAAGCCATCGGCGTTACCGTTGGGACTCCCCTTTTTGTAACGCACCTCAAAGGAATATTGTTGTAAAGCGAGGCTCCAGCGCAGGAGGCGGCCATTTTTGGGAGAGATGGTCTGCAGCCATTGGAGAGGGCAGTGATCCGTCTCAATGATAAACCTCGAGCCGGCTAGATAGCATGACAATTTCTGAACGGCCCACACGAGACACGCACACTCTTTCTCGGTGGCGCTATACGCCTGCTCACGACTGGACAGCTTACGACTAGCATACAGGACGGGGTGTTCTACTTCTCCATTTTCCCGTTGGCACAGTACAACGCCCATGCCTCGCTCACTAGCATCGCACTGAACAATGAACCCTTTTGTATAGTCTGGCGATCGTAGCACAGGCTGGCTTGTTAGGGCACTCTTTAGGGCGCTAAAAGCTCTTTCCTTTGTCTCGTCCCAGACGACTGTTTGAGGCTCTGTCTTTCTTAGAGCATCCGTCAGGGGAGCCGCGATATCAGAGTACCTAGGGATGTACCTCTGATAGTAGCCGGCGACACCCAAGAACGACCGAATATCGGTCTTGGTGCGCGGTTGCGGAAAGTCTCGCACAGCGGCCACTTTTATTTCAGAGGGGCGGCGACGACCCTGACCAATCACGTGACCGAGGTAGACAACCTCGGCCTGTGCTAACTGGCACTTAGGAGCCTTGACTGTCAAGCCCGCTTCGCGCAGGCGGGTTAGCACTGCCCGCAAGTGTGTCATATGCTCAGACCAGGATGCGGAGAATATCGCTACGTCGTCTAGATACGGTAAAGCGAATTCTTGCTGTCCCCGCAACACTTTATCCATGAGACTTGAAAAACAGTATGGCGCGTTCTTCAAACCAAAACTCAACACTTTAGGACGGAATGTTCCCATTGGTGAAATGAACGCCGCATACCTACTAGCCTCTTCTGTAAGTGGAACCTGCCAATAACCCCTGACAAGATCTAGGGTGGAAATAAACTGAGCGCTACTAACTTTCTCAAGGCGCTCCTCGATGTTAGGGATCGGATAAATTTGATCCTTAGTGATGGAATTAAGCCTGCGGTAGTCGACGCAAGGACGAGGTTCCTTGCCCGGTACCTCAACTAAAATCAAAGGGGAGGTATAATCACTCTCACCTGCCTCAATAACACCGAGCTGTAGCATTTTCTTTACCTCAGCCTCCATAATATCGCTCTGGCGGGGTGACACCCGATACGCCTTGGATCGTACTGGCTCTGGGGAGGTAAGTTCTATATCATGAGTAAGTACAGAAGTCCTACCAGGCCTCTCAGAGAACAGACCTTGAAACTCTTGTAATAGCTGGTGTAGTTCGGTTTTCTGCTCGGGCGACAGCGGTGCTTTACTGATAAGGTCACTAATGACTTGACCGGTGTCTTCCCTGTTCGTCACTGAGCCTAATCCTGGAAGCTCGACCGGAAGCTCTTCAGGAACGTTTATCATCATGCACACCACTGCTTCCCTTTGTCTATAAGGTTTGAGCAGATTACAGTGGTAAACTTGCTGTGCTTTCCGCTTTCCTGGCAGACTTACCACGTAGTTAACGTCCGACAGTTTCTGAACAATTCGTGCTGGGCCCTCCCACTGCACGTCTAGTTTGTTGTTTAGCGATGTGCGCAATATCATGACCTCATCGCCAACCTCAAAACGACGGGCCCTGGCTGTCCGATCATAATAAACCTTGGCCCTCTGCTGGGCCTTTGTCATTGCTTCACCTGACAACTCCTGTGCCCTTCTTAAGCGTTCGAGGAGCTTAAGCACGTACTCCACCACGACTGGGTCGTCGCCCCTACCTTCCCACGATTCTCGAAGCATGCGAAGCGGAGATCGAAGCGAGCGACCGTACACCAGTTCAGCTGGCGAAAACCCCGTAGCCGCATGCGGCGCGGTTCTTAACGCAAACATCACCCCAGGCAAACACAGCTCCCAGTCAGTTCGATGTTCAAAACACAACGCTCTCAACACGCGCTTCATGACGGAGTGGAGCTTCTCAACGGAATTCGACTGTGGGTGGTACACTGAGCTGTGTAGCAGCTTTACCCCACACCTTTCGAGAAAAGTTGTCGTCAAAGCGCTAGTAAACACTGTGCCCTGATCTGATTGAATTTCTGCAGGAAAACCAACTCGCGCAAATATGGACAGTAGTGCATTAACTATCTCAACTGAGCTGAGTTCTTTAAGCGGCACTGCTTCAGGGAACTTTGTCGCTGGGCAGATCACAGTCAAAATGTGTCTGTACCCCGTGGCTGTTACCGGCAGAGGTCCCACAGTATCAATAACGAGCCGTCTAAAAGGCTCCGTAATGATAGGTACCAATTTCAACGGCGCCCTCGATTTGTCCCCTGGTTTGCCCACCCGCTGACAAGTGTCACATGTCCTCACGAAATGGTCTGCGTCCCGAAAACACCCTGGCCAATAGTACTCTTGCAAGAGACGGTCCTTAGTTTTCTTAACTCCTAGGTGTCCGGACCACGAACCCCCGTGTGACAAGCGCAACAGATCCTGACGATAGCATTGAGGCACGACCAGCTGATCGAACTCCACTCCTCGGCGGTCTAGATACTTCCGGTACAGGACTCCACCTCTTTCCACAAAACGCGCAGTTTTCCTGGCGATACCTTCTTTGACATTGCAGCGCACGTTTTCTAGGCTACCATCCTTTTTTTGCTCGGCTATCAAAGCCGACCGGCTGACTTTTAGCAACCTATCAAGTCCGTCTGACGTAGGCGCGATGAGCAAATCAGTAGATAGCTCTTCTAACTTTCCCGCGTCGGGCGTTTCCTCTCCAGTATCTGGCGCCTTTAACGTTACAGACTCAAGTTTATTCAGTTCGGGCGTGCTCGGAATATCAGCTTGCTGCGCCTCTGACCCTTTTTCGTTGTTTGATAACGTCGGCCCCGCAACTACCGCCTTTGCAGCGAGCTCCCGAACCTTCGATCTGGTTAAGGCCTGAACACTAGCTTCACCAAACAAAAGCCCCTTCTCGCGCAGGAGGTGATCGGACCTGTTTGAAAATAGGTACGGGTACTGGGGTGGCAGCATAGATGACACTGCCGCCTCTGTCTCAAGCGCTCCGAAAGGTCCTTCAATAAGCACCTTTGCTACTGGCAGACACACGCTATGAGCTTCCACGGCTTGCTTGATCCACGCGCACTCGCCCGTGAACATATGGGGTTCTACGTAAGATGGGTGAACTACATCCATCGTAGCTGCGGAATCGCGAAGCACTCGGCACTCTTTCCCGTTCACGAGGAGGTCTCGCATGCAAGGCTCGAGAAGCTTCATGTTCTCGTCAGTGCTGCCTATTGAAAAAAACACAACTTTTGGTGTTGTTTCCGGACACTGCGCCGAAAAGTGACCCGGCTTCTGGCACGTATAACAAACGCCCGCTCGCCTCATCTCGAACCGCTTTCTGCGTTCGGCTTCGGCTGCCGCCGTCTCCTTAGGTTCGGTCGCACTGCTTCCACTCGCATCCGCACTACGCGTGTTCCCCTTTGCTCTCATGGGTGTGAACTTCGGCCTCTCGAACTTCGAGCCAAATTCACCCTTTTGACCATCCTTAGCTCCGCGAGCCCGACGCGTCACAAACTCCTCGGCTAGCTCAGCGGCTTTAGCCACCGCACAAACGTCTGGCCTATCCAAGACCCAGTATCGCACGTTCTCCGGTAACCGACTATAAAACTGTTCTAGCCCGAAGCACTGCAGAACTTTATCGTGGTCACCAAACGCTTTCTCTTCTTTGAGCCACTCCTGCATGTTCGACATAAGCCTATACGCAAACTCTGTATATGACTCACTTTTGCCTTTCTCATTTTCCCGAAACTTCCGACGGAACGCCTCCGCAGACAGCCGGTACTTTTTTAGCAGACTCGATTTTACTTTGTCGAAATCCTCTGCCTCCTCTCTATCCAAGCGAGCGACTACGTCGGCCGCCTCGCCGGGTAACAAAGTGAGCAAGCGCTGTGGCCACGTTTCCCGAGAGAACCCCTGCTTCTCGCACGTTCGCTCAAAGTTAACCAGGAACAAACCAATGTCCTCTCCAAGCTTAAACGGCCGCATCAGGTCAGTCATTTTGAACAATACTCGTTCTCCTGCACCGTGTGCCTGACTTCCATTACGAGCGCGTTCCATCTCTACCTCGAGACGCTTCATTTCCAAAGCGTGTTCGCGCTCTTCTTTTTCTTTCTGTTCTTTAAGTTCACGCTCTTCTTTTTCTTTCTGTTCTTTAAGTTCGCGCTCCTGTCTTTTTGACCTCTCCTCAATAGTCTCAAGGCATTCCGACAGCTCGTCATCCTCAGCCTCTAACTCAAGAATAGCTATGCTAGGAGAATGCCAGCAAACTTGAGAGAAGGAAAAAATCGAGAGGCAGACATAGACAAAGAGACAGGAAGGTGGCTGACTAACAACTGAACTTTATTCATGAAAACGACGTCCCCCAAGTCCGTACTGAACATGCGCAGGCACAACCAAACAAAAACACGGTCAACACCATATCTATACACGTCTACAGTTATCAAGAAATAATAGCTCTTTCTTGGTTAGGAACACAGATGGCGCGCTTACACACTTCTCGGGGCCAAGTTTATAAATGCGATAGGCTTCAATCAGTTCTCTTTCCTGCTGAGTCTTAGCCTTCGCCAAGATTGAAACGTCATTGAAGATAGGATTACAACCGCACTCCTTACAATGCAGCGGAAGATTCCCTCCTGTGCCTGCGGGTATTAGATTTGCATGCTCACGCATGCGATCATTGACACAGCGGCCGGTTTGTCCTATATAATATAATATGAGCATGCAAATCTAATACCCGCAGGCACAGGAGGGAATCTTCCGCTGCATTGTAAGGAGTGCGGTTGTAATCCTATCTTCAATGACGTTTCAATCTTGGCGAAGGCTAAGACTCAGCAGGAAAGAGAACTGATTGAAGCCTATCGCATTTATAAACTTGGCCCCGAGAAGTGTGTAAGCGCGCCATCTGTGTTCCTAACCAAGAAAGAGCTATTATTTCTTGATAACTGTAGACGTGTATAGATATGGTGTTGACCGTGTTTTTGTTTGGTTGTGCCTGCGCATGTTCAGTACGGACTTGGGGGACGTCGTTTTCATGAATAAAGTTCAGTTGTTAGTCAGCCACCTTCCTGTCTCTTTGTCTATGTCTGCCTCTCGATTTTTTCCTTCTCTCAAGTTTGCTGGCATTCTCCTAGCATAACCATGTACCAACTAGCCCAACAGGCCACTCTCATGAACTCAAGAATAGCCTTTAGCAGTTCAGGTTTTCTTAGTTTGTCTGAGACATCCAGACCCAACTCTCTTGCAAGCTCCAACAATTTCGGTTTGCGCAACGACTTCAAATCCATGGCTGCTCTGAATGCTGCTTTCTCTACTGCTTACTATTGTCTTGCCGCAAACTAACCCGGCAGCAACGACAACCACAATTACCAGCTCTGTTTCTGACACTAACAAAAGCCTGGCAAAGCTCAGAAGAAGAAAGTCCCGCACTCACCAAACCTCGCAGGCAGGAATTCCGCGCAGTCGTTCCGCTGCAGGCAACCAGTCATCACACAGGGCTCGTTGCACTGCTCCCGGATCGTCGTTGAGCTGCTCAGCATACAGTCAACTGCATCTCTTCGCTGCTGGCCTCCGTTGTCGCGATCTCACCGCTGGCAGACAGTTGTTTGAAGTCGGAGGCGATCTCACCGCTGCCAACCAGATGTTTGGATCGGACTGCTGGTACGATCTGTTGGGAACTCGGCGCTGACGCCCGTGGTTGTACCTGGGTCGCAAGCCCCAAGGGTAGCGTTGGCCTGGCGGCCTGGGGTACAACTGGAAGCATCCGAAGGTCCCGGCAAAGCATGAGTCGACTGGTAACAACGAAACAACTTGTTTATTTTAACATCGCAAAGAGTTGGTGGTCAGGTTTGACCGAAGTAGAGAGACGGGAGAGCACTTCACTCAACAGAAGAAATCGGAGCCCTCCCTTTTGCGTCCGGGGGCAGCTGTTTTTATACTCTCGCAGTTGAGGGCAAGAAGGAACCCCTCAAAAGACGAGCACGTGAATGTACAATGGGCTAATGGTGACGCACACTGTCGTAGCGATGCCGTAGCACCATGACGAGCACGATCTCGTAGCACCCTGTCGAGCACGATCTCGTAGCACCCTGTTGTAGCGCTGCCGGTCGGGCACAATGACTGTAATGAGAGGATGGTCCCTGCTTTGGCATCGCCTGTTTCGGGCACAATGACTGGAATGAGAGGATGATCCCTGCTTTGGCATCGCCTGTTTCGGGCACAATGGCTGTAATGAGGGGACGATCCCTGCTTTGGCATCGCCTGTTTCGGGCACAATGACTGGAATGAGAGGATGATCCCTGCTTTGGCATCGCCTGTTTCGGGCACAATGACTGGAATGAGAGGATGATCCCTGCTTTGGCATCGCCTGTTTCGGGCACAATGGCTGTAATGAGGGGACGATCCCTGCTTTGGCATCGCCTGTTTCGGGCACAATGACTGGAATGCGAGGGTGATCCTTTGCGGTCGCATCGCCGCAGTCGCGCCTGGAAACACCTGGCGATGAGTGTTGCGGCGACGACGATCGGGCCAAAATGTCTGCCGCCCTGCCGCAGTCGCGCCGGCAAAACCACGTGTCGTAGGCGAAACGCAACAGTCTCTACAGCTCCCGACTGCATTCGCATTGGTGTTGCCAAGCAACATCACGAGTAATACAATAAACCTGCGGTGTGAAAAAAAGTAATAAGCTACCAACTTAATTGTGACCCTAGAGCGCAAGCACATGTTTCCCTTCGGCACTTTCTTACGAATCCGTAGTGTACATTGTTAGGTTGTCGCCTAACAAAACTAAATCATGACGTAAAACCTGAGCAAAGAGTGTCGGCTCACACGCACCTCTTAGTGGAATATCGCGCGATATTCAGCGGCTCCATTGATTGAGCTAAATTTCTTAAATTTGGGCTACCCATATCTAGGACCATGTGGGTATGTGCCACAGGGCATGAGCTAATTATTGGCCCATACCGCAGTGTAGGTATGTGCAACTGAGGCATAAGACGTGTAGAATCCCCAAATATAGTTAGACATCCACTTGGTCCTCGTGACATCACTGCCTCGACGACCCACAGTGTGCAAGCGCCTGAACTCGTGTTTCCATTACGGCTTAGCTTGGGAACGGCGTAGCGCATAAACCTACACATTAAATGACGTTGTATAAAATTAAAAAATAAATAATTAAATTTTGTGCATCTCGTTTACTTGCATTCAAGTAACCGCTTCTTTAAGTTTCGCTTTACATCTATTTGCAACATGCGAGTTAAGATTTACGGGTTTTCTTTTCTTTTTCTTGTTTTTCCTTTCCGCCCCCCCCCCCTTTTTCTTACAGACAGCAGTGGGCGCTGCTGCTCTCTCACCACGTTATTGCTTCGTTCGGTGTAACTAAGGCCCTTTCATCGCGAGTACGCTTCTGCGGACGAGAGCGGTATGGCTTTAAGGTGGAACGAGTGCTTGACGGGTGGCAATTATTGGCAGTTTAGTCACAGTATAGGAGAATAGTTCGCATTCCTTTCCCACGGGAACGAGTCGGGAAAAGTCTGGTGCAGTCGTCCTTGAGTCCTTCAGTGGAGAGACGGTGAACAGTCATTTCTCCAAACACGTGGCGGAGAACCCTCTGGCTCAACAATGTATTCATAGGTTCCCGAGAATAGGAACAGTAAAAAACCTGCTGCGCCCGTGGACATTGGAAGCGCAGAAATGTATATTTCGAGGGGCAATTTCGAGTCATTTCAGTGCAGAGTAAAATTTCAGCATTTCATGTCGTTTACTCCCTGTCGCTGTGTATGCATGCCTACTAGGACATACATATCAAAATTAGTTGGACGGAAAGAAAACCTGCTGTCACTGTGCGCCTAGCCACCATAGCCCAGCTATGGTTGCATCGGCCTGTCGAGAGTGTCGTTTACGGCGCATTTGAACGAAGCCTCGGGGGTCAAGCTGTACCGCATTTAAATGGGTGTACGGAATTTATAATGTGCTTCGTCAATATGATTCGTATAGTCAATATGCGTATACCAAGCGGTGGGATTTATAATAACCATGCTTCGTTGATATGCGCATCCCAACATAAAAATCCGGCAGAACCCATCTCACGATGGATGTCCACGTTAATACGATTCGCATTGAGACAATGTATCAAAACACGGTATTGCAACCGCCTAAACGCGTCATGTACGAGACGTGTGTGACGCCGGGCTGCTTTCTCGCGCTTCCATCTGAACACGCTCCGCCATCTAGCGCCGCCGCAGCAAAGTACCCACGTGGCGCGTGTGTGAACGTATATACAGACAAGGTTGCCTGAATACATATGGCGCGGGTTTGACTCCGGCCAGCACCGAAGGACTCTCAATGATTATGTTGTTTTGTCGATAAAGAGAGCCACATATCTAGTGGCACATGCATATCCACTGACTCAAGTTGGCGCCAAAGAGGTTCACCGAGTAGGGTCTCATACCCAGTGCAAGGAGGTTATGATCCAGTGACTCATAGCTAGTGACCCAACTTGGCGTGAAACACATTGTGTAGCACACAATGTGTAGCACATTCCCACTGACTCAAATTGACAACAAAGAGGTTCATTGAAGTCTCGCACATACCGAGTTTCCATATCCAGGGGTCCAAGTTGGGGTGAAAGAAGTCAATGGAAACAGCGGCACATGAGCAGTTGTGCATACGCAGTAACACAAGTTGGCGTGACGAAGTTGACCAAAGCTGCCCGACCAATGATTTCAAGCATATGAAGCAGCCCGATGTTGTTACCATTAGACCGCGGATAACCCACGTTAACCAAGTTGGTGGGAAACAGACATACAGACACTGACAGACAGACAGACGGACCCCGGAAAGCGCGTGAAGTGCTTTAAGAACGCTAATCGCAATAAATATGCTCCACATCCTAACGCCACGACTCCCAACTTTAAGCCATATTGTTCTCTAGGTGAATCCGATTTCAGCTGCTTCTACTCCCTTTATCCGAGGATGCTCTGAAGAAAACTTACCGACTTTGCAACTGAAGTGCAGCAAAATATACGAGAACATGAGAACATGAGTAAACATACCAGGGATTGCAGCATTCGCAAAAGTGACAGTGGTACAAGGCCAGGACTGAAATTTTGCATGCACGGCCGAGCCCATGAAGAAAGAAACTACCTTTAGTTCTGCGTCCATAAGAATTTAAATAAAATAAGAAATTCAATATTCGGAGGTCGTTTTCTCGAATCTTCGTATTCAATTCGGTTAGGAAATTTCACGATTTGAACACCCATAAAGATAACATTATTTTCGCAGTCTCTAAGGCCATGTCGGATAAAGCTCACGCGTGTGTCCTAATAGTGTAGCAGTGTAACAGAAGAAAGATAGCTAAAGAATAAGAGCAAGAATGCGCTACTCCGACGGCTTGGGAAGGAGGCGCACACTACACGTAGAAAAACATTGTAACGTCGAAGCTTCTTGTGTTTAATTTCATATCGTTCCGGCAGCCATGACTTCCACATCACGGCGACTATCGACGTTCTTTCACACTTTTCTTCGGAGACCGAGTAAACGCAACTCCCGCTTGTCTATTTGGTAGTATAACGTCAATAGCCTAGAACTCCCAACCTCTCTGCGGCCGCCCGTACTGCAGAATAGTCACAACGAAAAAACATTCTTGTGTGATAAAGTCAAGGGGGTGGGGGGGGAAACATAGGTCAGTATTTTTATTCCTAGTGGCTTTGTGAATTTGTGCAACATGCCACTGTAAATCATTCTAGAATGATGTTCGCACCGACAGGCCTCCGCTGATTAAAATTTAATTATCGGTGACTATCTATATTTCTCATGTAGCACTTACAGCTAACAAAGACGAAATGCCAGGACCGGAGCAAAAAGCCGCTTTATTAAGGCTTGACAAGGGCTCCAGCTGTGATTGTATTTGACAGTGGACACATAAGGAAGGGAAAAAAAGGGAAAAAAAACATACATGGCATATCTTCCAAAGCAATTAGTATAAAACAAAGGTATTGCTACGTCTCAACACGACCAAGGGCATTAAATAGACGATTACCACGAAGCAACCCCACCCATTCATGAGCGCATATCCCGAAGTCAACGCACCGTTGACACCGACGCTTGACGGCTTCACAAAAGCCCCTCCTTCTGCAACTGAAAACCTGAACTAATGATGAAAAGGGTCAGCGTCGAATGATACCGTGAGAACGGCTTCGACCTCGCATTCCCAGATTGCCACCCGTTTCATCATTAGTTCAGCTTGTCAGGTGCTGGTAGAGGGGATTTTGTGGACCCGTCAAGCGTCGCTGTCAACGCTTGACTTTATATATATATATATATAGATATATATATATATATATATATATATATATATATATATATAATAAGCCAGCATACAAAGACACTAAGGACAACACAGGGGAAATTACTTCTGCTTACTAATTGAAATCACGAAATCATGAATTAATGTAATTGAAAGTGGATGAAAAAACAACTTGCCGCAGGTGGAGAACGATCCCACGCCTTCGCATTACGCGTGATGCTCTACCAAGTAAGCTACCGCGGCCCCGGCTTCCCATCCCATTAGTAAGTTCATGCAATTGCCCCTGTGTTGTCCTTGGTGTCCTTGTTTGTTGACTTCTTATGATATGATTAACAAAAATCAGGCTTCTCGGTTAGCCTCCTTTCGTCTCGTTTACACACACAGACACACACACAGACACACACACACACACACACACGCTCACACGCACACGCGCGCGCACACACACACACACACACACACACACACACACACACACACACACACACACACACACACACACACACACATATATATATATATATATATATATATATATATATATATATATATATATATATATATATATATATATATATATACATATAATATGTCTCAAGAACTCCACTTTAATAACCTAACAAACTTATTTGCGACATTTCGGCCGTGGATCGGCCATTAAACGTCGAAAATATATTTGTTTTTTCACGTGGACTTCTTCAAGTACCTATACAGTTGCCAGGAAGTCCAGGAACTCTTGTCTGTTAACTATATATATATCATATTAAATTTAAAAGTTGATCCTCCATTAAAGAACAACTGTTTATTGTGTCGAATATCGGCCTGAGGCCGACATTTTTCAAGATAGAAAACGAAATGTAGGGTCTGTTTTCGTAACAAGAAGCGGTTCCAGGTAAAAAAAAAAAAATGTGAACAGGCTCGGTGCACGCGGGGCCCGCGAGGAAGGTGTGGCGACCCTAAACCGGCTCCAGTTGAGGCCGCGGCGTGGGACTTGTTTGTTAGCTTCCACCTTCGTTCCCGTAGCCAGAAGAAATTATTGTGAAGGGTGACGTAAGGGAAATCGTTGTTCAATGCGCGAGCAGACTGCAAGAACTGGTTCATTCAACTCACCTGTACTAAGAAAATAAATGAATAAATAAATAAATAGGAAAAGAAGAAAGATAGTCTAAATAAAATAACACGATGTACGAAATAAAAACATTAACAACATTGAAATAACTAGGTATGCAGTAAGTCACCATATACGTCGCAAAAGCTGCGCAAAAGTTGGGAGGTTGGGTAGCTGGTCATAGCAAAAAAACATATTCGTGGAACAGGATCTTTATCGAAAGGGAGAGTAAGGGGACGGTAAGTATTTAGATAGACACGTATTTGCCATCTAAGGATCTTAATGGTAGAAGACACCAAGGTGTTCATTTATTTCATTTCTTATTGTGCTAAATTTGTAGATATAATCAGATTCGCGTTGTTCGCGTTCTCTGGTAGTGCGAAAACTGCTTTCCAGTAAAGTAAATTTGATACTGTCAAAGCTGTGACCTTTTGATGTAATATGTTTAGAAAGGAAGAGGCCGGGCAGTGACTGCGCATGTGAACGATAATTGTTGTACTGAATTCTAAAGGTGGTGTCTGTCTGTCCTACGTATTGGAGCTTACATGCTTCGTATTCCAAAAGATATTCGACATTCGATGAATCACAGTCGGGTTCACCTTTAATTAGGAACTTGAACTTGGACTTCGGGCTCTCTGTAACCGAATCAAGTTCTCTGCATGCAGTGGCATACCTTGCATCTGTTTTTTCCCGCAAGGACGACATCCGTTGCGAGTCGTTCTTTCTGTTTCTTCGAGTGTATGACGTAACTTTTGATGCTTTTTGGCCGCCTATATACCATGCACTGAGAAGTGAAAATTTTCGACAATCGCTCGCTTTTTTAATGCCTTTTGTTTTGTTGACGTTTCGAGCATTGCTTGTGAATGTTAACGCGAGGTCATTATATATATATAACGTTAGTATTCTGAGCGTGCATTATTTTAACTCTAATTCCTCATATGTTTACATGCTCACCGCATTCTACATCACGGCCGCTTGTGTGCGTGTTTGTGACTTTGTTTACAAACTCACTGTGGTGCGACTTGCATTTGCCTTTTATATAGACATGTTCATGTGTGTATAGGACTGTGTGCTGTGGATTTCTGGATCAGTGACGTGTTTTTTTTTTCATTTTCTTGCGTATATTTCTTTTTATATTGTTGTTTCCGCTATGCCATAAGGAGTAGCCGTCACCATTACAAGGTTTCTACGTCTCTTTCGTTTGTTTTCATTTCAATAAACAAAAAAGACAGCGATAAATTAAAGTTGACGAAAACAAACTCTTTCCTGATACATATATAACCATGTGCACAATTTCTGCATTTGACTCGTGAGCAGTAATTGTGTGCGTCATATTTATATTTATACGGAAAAAAATATGCAGATCCCACGCACTGTGGGAATCGATGTGCGAAGCTTACCGTGCTGGATGCTTTGATTGACTATAATTAGCGGCAATATTGACGGCTAAAGCTTAATTTCTTCAACGTTTAGGCTAATACGAGAGTGGTGAGTTGATGTTAAACGTTACCATGCGTGCACCACTGCTGTTAGTCTGCTTAGTACACAGAAAACACCGGGAGAGGTGTTTGCTTGAGGCATTTTATAACCTCTGAGAGGGTTGAGCGTTGTCATTTCCTCACATGGGACAGCGCATTGTGGCAGAAGTATTAAACTTGAATTGGATTATGGGGCTGTACGTGCCAAAACCACACTCGGATTATGAGGCAAGCCATAGTGGCGGTCTCCGGATTACTTTTGACACCGTGACGCTCTTTAACGTGTCCCAAATTAAGTGCGCATGCGTTTTCTATTTCGCCCTCGTCGAAATGCGGCTGCCGTGATTAGGATCAAATCCACGACCTCTACCTCTAGCAATACCATAGCTGCAAAGCTTGCGCAGCGGGCGCAGAAGTGTTGATTTGACGGTCGATCGCTTCCGTAGTGTCTCCTGCACCCTGCGGTGCGCTTTAAATAATTGGGCTCTGCTTCTGCACGCCCTGCGTAGTTTGTCCGCTTGACGTATTTGCATTTTCAGAAATAGCAGCAACGTACTGTACCGTACCTTGAACTTTAGCTTATACAGTTTTCTTTTTTTGCTTACCTTCTCACGTCACCCCCCCCCCCCTCCCTTGCATGCCAACTGCCTTTTCTCCTCCCTCCTCCCTACAGTTCTATCTACGTCCCCTCTGGACTCGCACCCTATTAGAAAGGGAAGCGCTGCAGCTTCTGCAATGCTTCTGAGGGGAGTCACGGATAATTAGAGCTGTCAAGAGGCTAATGTGGCGACGGCCAGGGAGCTCCAGAGGGCATTGTGGACATTCGACGCGGTGGGGTGAAAACCAGTTCCTCCCGTCGCCTTTCCTGTCTTACTCACGCCTGTCATCTATATACACGTTCTGATTCCCCCCCCCCCCCCGCGACGCTGTGTGCGCGACAGCAGCAGCCGCAGCTGCCCATAGCGGCAGCAGCAGCAGTGGGAAAGTCGAAGGAAGAGGCTATAAGAAAGCCTCGCTTTAAAAGAAAACACGACCAAGATTTTGTCACTCCTTGCAAACGCTGAAGTTGCGTCTCAACACAGGTGTTTCCCATGAGGCATCCTCCCTCGCCCCCCTTCACAAGCGCCCATCCAGACGTCGACGCAGCCCTGACACCTGACGCCGACCGTTCACGGTTGAACAAAGAAGTTATATGGTGATTATGAAGAAGGAAAGAGACGCTTAAATTCTGCAGCCCATCAGGGAGCACGGCGCAGCACGGCGTAGGAGATAAAGAAGAAAGAGGTGAGAGAAGGTTCAGGGGGCTCATCCCCACTTGGCAGCAGAGGAGGCAGGGACCAGCAGGGGCAGGTGCACTCAATGGTATGCTGCCATCCCACTCGCCTCCATGAACTCCACAAGGCTGTGTAGTGCCGGGAGATGGCAGCGTCAGAAGCAGATGGCAACAAAGATGTTCCCCTTAAGGTACCAACGACCACCGGATTCTGTAGACGTTGTAACAAACCGTGAAGGGTCGCTGCAAACTGACCATCACTGAAAGCCCCCTTTTGATGAAAGGGGCCAACCTCGAGGACTACCGTGGGAACAGCGTCGACTTGAGTTTCGCAGATTGTGACCAGGTTGCCTCGAATGCGGGGGTTAGTGTGCAACGTAGAAGGCTGAGTCCGGCGGAACAGTGCGTACGGTATTCCGGCAAGCGCGGGCGGTTTGCCGGATGAGCGGGGGCATAAACTTGAGCGGCCAGATTGGTGGCGCCAGCTGGTGGTGCAAAGGTGAACCACACAAACACAGAGCCAATTACTATATTCTGCTTAGCTGCTGGTGTAAATTTTCGACAGCAGCGTAATCGTGTTCACAATTACGCCGTTGCCGTAAATTTGCACCAGAAGCGAAGCAGAATATAGTAGGTTACTGCAATTTTAGCACTGTGTCTGTCTGGTTGAACTCTACGCCACCAGGCGGCTGAACAGCTCCGGCCGCTCATGCTCACGCCCCCGCCCATCCGGCAATCCGCCCAAACTACACCCGTTTGCTGGAATAGCGGACAAGCTAAATGTCCCTAGTATGGGAGGAATTTTGCGAGCGATTCGACGTTATGATTGGCCGAGATACAGTCATTAGATTCCCTACTCTAGTCTCCTAGGGAAGACGACTGTTTTAAAAGCGGACTCCGTTGGTGCAGTGAGGAGGGCTGACGTGTCCGAGAGTCAGTTACGGCGCTGCACTTATTTCTTCACCCATGGCGACACCTTAACCCCCTACTCATCCACTCCTTTCCTCCCACTATCTACATGCACCCCTGTTGGCGCTGAGACGTGCTCTCGCAAGGGCTGCAGAATATATCGTCAACCTTTCCTTTTCCCCTCAAGAACTAATTTTCTCTCCTTAAATATAACTCACACACACTGATGTGGGCTCAGACATTCAGTGTGCTCCTACATGGAGATCCATGTAAAATAAACATTTTCCCTTCGCTCCTATCCCCGGACGTATTCACCAGTGTGGCTGGAGGATTCCTGGGCTAAACGCTACCCCGAGTAGCAACAGTGAGCAGACAATGTGCAAACAGACGTACGACTATGCTGACGGCACAGATTATCTTGCACAGACAACGTATTCCATCATCTCCAATACGTATGCGTCAGTCCCAGTGCAATTCGGTGTTCTCTTCTCGTTTGAAGCTTCATGTCGAACAGCCAAGTCGCTGGGTCGTTGAGCACATTCGAAGTTGTATACCTGGGGCCCATGTGCCTGTATAGCCACTTTCCGCCTTAATCCGACTCGTAAGCCAATCTTCGTACCCGATCTGCTTTAAAGGAAAACACCATGGCGATGGAACAGACTGTCAAACAGAATAAAAGATCCACTTATTTCTGCACCCGTGCTGTAACTCTTTCGTCATACCGATCCGACGGTGCCCAGTTGCGACACATCTTAAATGCGATTAGCAGTTCTTCTGTTGGACAACGTGACAGGAAATCGTTCATTGCATCTGCGTCTGGCAGCTTTCTTTTCAGCTGGAGGAGGAAACACCTTTCCTTGGCAATTGAAACGCCGGTTTTTATACGTATACCAGTGGGGTGTACAACACGATCGAACACTTGCTGGTTATTGTGCAAGAGGGGACTGCTACAGAGATGTGTGGCACCGCGAATAGATGCGATATCAGCTCATCTTCAGCGTGGAAGCAAGGGATGACGCAGGTTCATTTAAACACCTATCGACTTCAGTTCACAGCAATTAATATCTTTCGAAAATACCATTGCGTGTGTGCCGTGGTTGATCGTATGGGCGCACGTCGCGAGTGCAGCTTATAATTAGTTGTAAAGCGAACAGGCTCTTCATAGACTTAGTGGGAAATTTTTCCATTGGTATAAGACGACGTTTGTAGCTCAAGTAGATGAGGAAGAAGAAAGAGTAGTGAAGACAGAGCGCTAACTTCCAACAATCTATTGTATTGTACGTACACTGTTTCTACGTATGCTATAATTTGGAGAATTAAGAAAGGACCCTAGGTGCCTAAATTAATGAATAAATGAAATTATATGAAAACTGTTCTTCCCTATGTACTTGGACGATGCGAGCATCATCTAAGTAAGGGTCGTACCAACAGGCCCAAATTGTCACGACGGTTTCCCACCGGCTTTGTCTCTCCCCAATGACGAGGTGTCGGTTGTTCGCTTCCCAACCGCGTAAACTGCGCTCGCGATATATATGTAATTGGCTTTACCGTGCCAATGCAACGCGCGATCTGGGTTATGAGAGACGCCCTACTAGGTCGCACCCGATTAATTTCGACCACCTGGGGTCCTTTCCACGCGCACCCAAAGCACGGCAGAGGCGAGCATTCTACATTCCGCCCCCATCAGCACGAGCGTCACGATCGCGCGGACTGTGTGAAAATGCTGGCGAACCGTGACGCGTTTGACTGTAATAATTGTCACTCTGAATGAAGCAATTCTCGACTAAAGAAATCTACTTGATCTGGAGTTTACGACAGCTACGCGAAGCGAGCTGCGTGCTCTGATCCCGAGTACTTGGTCGACGGGGCCGAGCGCTCGGAAAGTTAGTTGGGCGGCTGTCTGCGCAGCTTTCACCCAAAAGAGGCAGAAAAAGAAAAGCTGTGGTGTGGGGTAGGGCGCAACCGAGCAAATAAAGATGAAACTGGCGCGGATAGGAAGGAGAGGGGCGAGCTCAGTCTTCTTTCAGCTAACTACAGTAGAAATGGAGCTAAAGCATTCGTTTGTCTTCTGCGAACGTAATTTTAAGTTAAGAGTGTCGTGGATTAATATCGGGAAGTGGCCAAATAACGAAGGCTAACATTGAATTAGTATAGCGCTTTCAGATGCTATGTGCACAATTGTGTACGCCATGAACTCGCACGTTTTCATCTAGTCGTTACTCGAAATCTCCTCACAGTCTTCTCACAACTGTGGCGTTTACTGCGCCATATAGCGAACGCGGATAAAGCTACTGCCCAAAAGGATCAGTAAGGCAGCACGCGTCTAGGTGTCGCCAGGTAAGCATCCTTTTTAATTGCCTTTTTTTTTTTTACATTGGACATCCCAACGCCGCACCTTTCTTGAGGCACGTGCCCGAATCAGTCTTCAAGGTTATGGCTGTTGCGGTAGCGAGAAATAAATACGACGCTGAAAAACACATACAAACATGAACATGAGTACTCACGTGAGTAACGCTGGCCAGAAGTTCAGTATCAAGCAGAGCCGTTCAGGCGCAAATCATTAAACTGATCAAGCAAAGTGTATCCACTCTGCTTGTTTTCGTGTATTAAATTATATAATTTTATTTAATCTTTCTATTTCATTCACCCGCCGCCATAACTCAGTGGCTGCTGAGCACGAGGTCGCAGGTTCGATTCCGGCGGCTGCGGCCGCATTCTGATGGAAGCGGAATGCAAATACACCTGTGTACCGTGCATTGGGTTGTTGTTATACAGAACCCCAGGCGGCCAAATTAAACAGGAGTCCCCGTCTACAACGTCCCTCATAACCTGAACCCACTGCACAGTTTCGGGACGTTAAAGCCCATAATTTATTTTTTAATTCATTCATTGATGAAAGCAACTCGACTCTTGGCCAAATTCCCCAGAGGGGGTAAGTGACACTGCCTTTAAGATCATCATCGCCATCCCATAATCATCAGAGTGCTGTCACTTGTCAACACGACCAAGGGCATTAATTAGACGTTTACCACGAGGCAACCCCACCCATTCATCAGCGCCTAAACAGAAGTCAACGCAGCGTTGACACCGACTGTTGACGGATCAACAAAAGACCCCTCTATTAGCACCTGACAGCCTGAACTAATGATAAAAAGCGGCAACGTCGAATGCTACCGTGGGAATGGCTTCGACCTCGGATTCCCAGAGTGCTGCGTGTTTGCTAAATATGCGGGGGCGAAGGTACAACATCGGAGGCGGAGTTCGGCGGAATGTGCGATATCATGGACGTGATATCGCGACCGATTATACGTGGTTGGCTGCCATACAGTTATCAGATTCAGCGATCATTCCCTAGTCTAGTCGCCTAGGGAAGACGACGGTATTAAAGTGGAGTCCATTGGCGCAGTGGGGGGCTGACGTGTCCTGATGTGAACTCAGATGTTTAATATGCTCCTGCATGGGCCACTCTGCCTGAAAAAAAAAAAGACTGCAACTGCACGGTTTCCACGTCTGAGATGCATCGTTGAATCGTGAAACAGAGGAGTATACAATACAAATTGTGTACAAACCGTGCAGTACGCATAGCAGTTTGTACAGAATCTTTAGATACATGTAAAAGAATAAACAATTGTAGCGTCTTTTTTGCACCGCTGACCTGTTTGGTTCCACTGAGACCTACTTACTTTATTGTGAAAAATCATTCTTTTCTCCGAATATGGCGAGCGGAGACTGCAAGATTTTGGTTGTTGCGTACTCTACAAGGCATTCGCTGTAATCGATACGTACATAGAACACATTTGGGTCCCAGCTACAGTGCCATCTTCCCACAGCGGAAAATAGACACACTGACGCGTGGCGGTGCCGGTTCGAAAATACGTCTCGATCACGATGGGTGGACTCGATTAAAAGCGAGCAGAATGAAGCGCATGACCTCGAGCTCTCGGCAGGCGCACGCGTTTGTTGCCTGTCTCCACTTGCTTAGCTGCGGAAAGGTTTCTTTTCCTTCCAATCAGGCCTTCTAGGGGAGAGCCGGATCACTGGGATAAACGGTGTAGTTTTGAACGCAACCAGGGTTAACTTCGACCGTAGGCAGCAGTTATCGAGGAAACTTATTGCTCTCAGACAGTAGAAAATTGTCGAGTGATAAACACGTGCGCATCCGTGAGGGGCCTTGCGCATGTGTAGTTAATTACCTAATACGTTCTTAGTGATGCAACTTCATCGTTTGGCTCCGTGAGTGGAACGACCCTTTGCACAATTTAGCGAATAAAATTGGCCTGCAGCAGGATAGACGCTTGGCACGTTACGTATACACGAATAATGTGGCGGCGCAGTATATAAGATTTGACGGATGCGCGCACACGCAAGTCTGCTGCTAAATAGGTTACGAATGCTGAGCAAAAAGACCGTGTGCCGTTGTGACGCAACGGTTTCGTGCGGTGGCCGATAAATATGGTGTTTGACGGCAAGACTGCAGCGTGGTAAGTTGATTTTACGCACGGTGTTCGCGTACTGAAAGTTTCCCCATTTCTGAAAGTTTCTCGAGCCAGGACGGGCTCACGAACCAGTAGCGCAGGCCGGGCGTACAGGCGAACTGCCTATACGCCCCATTTCGCCTCGTGCGGGAGCTCCCGATGACAAAGCCATAATTCTTGTCCATCCCAGGGACCGCGCTCCGCACCCTGCCTGCGGCGGGGCACCAAAAATTCGGAGAACTCGTCGGGGTTGATGTGTACTAAAGGAATATACTATAGTTCTATACAGCTGGGTGTTGGTGTTGTTAGTTTCCGACCCCATTGCAAGGCTGTCCTACTTTCTTTTTCTTGTTATTTTTTTTTTGATGGCTCATTCTTTCGCGGTGACTGACTCGCTGCATACGTCACCACCGTTTCAGGCCTGGAGTTTTTTTTTTTTTTTTCACAGCAAGTGTGCGTCGTAGTCCACGCTGCTGAGGGCGTGTTTTTGGTCATAAACATGGTGCGTGCTGGGCTGAGGGCCCAGATTCTTGGAAACTCTGAGCCTCCTGGGCCCATACCGCTGTCTTCCGCCGTGGTTGCTTAGTGGCTTTGGTGCCCGGAAGCACGAGGTCGTGGGATAGGATCCCGGCAACGGCGGCCGCATTCTGATGGGGGCGAAATGCGAACAGGCCGCCATTGGAATCTGAACCTGGCAACGTTTAACGCTACAACGTTATCTAGTGAGGCGAGTCTAGCAGTGCTATTGGAGGAATTAGAGGGCAGTAAATGGGATATAATAGGGCTCAGTGAAGTTAGGAGGACGAAAGAAGCATATACAGTGCTGAAAAGCGGGCAGGTCCTGTGCTACCGGGGCTTAGCGGAGAGACGAGAACTAGGAGTCGGATTATACTATAGTTCTATACAGCTGGGTGTTGGTGTTGTTAGTTTCCGACCCCATTGCAAGGCTGTCCTACTTTCTTTTTCTTGTTATTTTTTTTTTTGATGGCTCATTCTTTCGCGGTGACTGACTCGCTGCATACGTCACCACCGTTTCAGGCCTGGAGTTTTTTTTTTTTTTTTCACAGCAAGTGTGCGTCGTAGTCCACGCTGCTGAGGGCGTGTTTTTGGTCATAAACATGGTGCGTGCTGGGCTGAGGGCCCAGATTCTTGGAAACTCTGAGCCTCCTGGGCCCATACCGCTGTCTTCCGCCGTGGTTGCTTAGTGGCTTTGGTGCCCGGAAGCACGAGGTCGTGGGATAGGATCCCGGCAACGGCGGCCGCATTCTGATGGGGGCGAAATGCGAACAGGCCGCCATTGGAATCTGAACCTGGCAACGTTTAACGCTACAACGTTATCTAGTGAGGCGAGTCTAGCAGTGCTATTGGAGGAATTAGAGGGCAGTAAATGGGATATAATAGGGCTCAGTGAAGTTAGGAGGACGAAAGAAGCATATACAGTGCTGAAAAGCGGGCAGGTCCTGTGCTACCGGGGCTTAGCGGAGAGACGAGAACTAGGAGTCGGATTCCTGATTAATAAGGATAAAGCTGGTAACATACAGGAATTATATAGCATTAACCAGAGGGTGGCAGGTCTTGTTGTGAAACTTAATAAGAGGTACAAATTGAAGGTCGTACAGGTCTGCGCCCCTACAACCTGTCATGATGACCAGGAAGTCGAAAGCTTCAATTAAAACACAATACACTATACTCATCGGCGACTTCAATGCCAGGGTAGGCAAGCAGCAGGCTGGAGACAAGTCAGTGGGGGAATATGGCATAGGCTCTAGGAATAGCAGGGGATAGTTATTAGAAGAGTTTGCGGAACAGAATAATATGCACACAATGAATACCTTCTTCCGCAAGCGGGATAGCCGAAAGTGGAGGTGGAGGAGCCCGAATGACGAAACTAAAAATGAAATAGACTTCATAATCTGCGCTAACCCTGGCATCATACAAGACGTGGACGTGCTCGGCAAGGTGCGCTGCAGTGACCATAGGATGGTAAGAACTCGAATTAGCCTAGACTTGAGGAGGGAACGGAAGAAACTGGTACATAAGAAGCCACTCAATGAGTTAGCGGTAAGAGGGAAGATAGAGGAATTCCGGATCAAGCTACAGAACAGGTTTTCGGCCTTAACTCAGGAAGAGGACCTTAGTGCTGCAGATATGAACGACAATCTTATGGGCATAATTAAGGAATGTGCAATAGAAGTCGGTGGTAACTCCGTTAGACAGGATGCCAGTAAGCTATCGCAGGAGACGAAAGATCTGATCAAGAAACGCCAATGTATGAAAGCCTCTAACTATACAGCTAGAATAGAACTGGCAGAACTTTTGAAGTTACTCAACAAGCGTAAGACAGCTAACATAAGGAAGTATAATATGGATAGAATTGAACATGCTCTCAGGAATGGAGGAAGCCTAAAAAAAGTGAAGAAGAAACTAGGAATAGGCAAGAATTAGATGTTTGCGTTAAGAGACAAAGCCGGCAATATCATTACCAATATGGATGAGATCGTTCTAGTGGCTGAGGAGTTCTATAGAGATTTGTACAGTACCAGTGGCACCCACTACGATAATGGAAGAGAGAATAGTCTAGAGGAATTCGAAATCCCACAAGTAACGCCGGAAGAAGTAAAGAAAGCCTTGGAAGCTATGCAAAAGGGGAAGGCAGCTGGGGAGGATCAGGTAACAGCAGATTTGTTGAAGGATGGTGGGCAGATTGTTCTAGAAAAACTGACCACCCTGTATACGCAATGCCTCATGACTTCGAGAGTACCGAAATCTTGGAAGAACGCTAACATAATCCTAATCCATAAGAAAGGGGACGCCAAAGACTTGAAAAATTATAGACCGATCAGCTTACTGTCCGTTGCCTACAAAGTATTTACTAAGGTAATTGCAAATAGAATCAGGAACACCTTAGATTTCCGTCAACCAAAGGGCCAGGCAGGATTCGGTAAAGGCTACTCAACAATAGACCATATTCACACTATCAATCAGGTGACAGAGAAATGTGCGGAATATAACCAACCCTTATATATAGCTTTCATTGATTACGAGAAGGCGTTTGATTCAGTCGAAACCTCAGCAGTCATGGAGGCATTACGGAATCGGGGTGTAGACGAGCCGTATGTAAATACTGGAAGATATCTATAGCGGCTCCACAGCCACCGTAGTCCTCCATAAAGAAAGGCGTCAGGCAGGGAGATACGCTCTCTCCAATGCTATTGACAGCGTGTTTACAGGAGGTATTCAGAGACATGGATTGTGAAGAATTCGGGATAAAAGTTCATGGAGAATACCTTAGTAACTTGCGATTCGCTGATGATACTGCCTTGCTTAGTAACTCGGGGGACTAATTGCAATGCATGCTCACTGACCTGGAGAGGCAAAGCCGAAGGGTGGGTGTAAAAATTAATCTGCAGAAAACTAAAGTAATGTTTAACAGTCTCGGAAGAGAACAGCAGTTTACGATAGGTAGCGAGGCACTGGAAGTGGTAAGGGAATACGTCTGCTTAGGACAGGTAGGGACTGTGAATCCGGATCATGAGACAGGAATAATCAGAAGAATAAGAATGGGCTGGGGTGCGTTTGGCAGGCATTCTCAGATCATGAACAGCAGGTTGCCATTATCCCTCAAGAGAAAAGTGTATAACCAGCTGTGTCTTACCCGTACTCACGTACGGGGCAGAAACCTGGAGGCTTACGAAAGAGGTTCTACTTAAATTGAGGACGACGCAACGAGCTACGGAAAGAAGAATCATATGTGCAACGTTAAGGGATACGAAAAGAGCAGATTGGGTGAGGGAACAAACGCGAGTTAATGACATCTCAGTTGAAATAAATAAAAAGAAATGGGGGGGACATGGGCAGGACATGTAATGAGGAGGGAAGATAACCGATGGTCATTAAGGGTTACTGACTGGAAGCGTAGCAGGGGGCGGCAGAAAGTTAGGTAGGCGGATGAGATTAAGAAGTTTGCAGGGACAGGATGGCCACAATTAGTACATGACCGCGGTAGTTGGAGATGATGATGATGAAATGCTAAAACACCTGTGTACTTAGATTTAGGGCCACGTTAAAGAACCCCAGGTGGCCCAAATTTCCGGAGTCCCCCACTACGGCGTGCCTCATAATCAGAAAGTGGCTTTGGGCGCGTAAAGCCCCACAACTTAAATTTTTTTAAACCGCTGTATCGTATTTTCTTGCTCATTTGTACGCAGTGTTGGTGCAAAGGAAACACTGTGCCACTTGATATGGCGAACGACACCTTTTCGTGAAGCACTGCTTTTACTTGACCTTCGGCGGAAGCACTTCGCACAAGAATGAACTTTGTAGCCACCTAATGATCAACCTAAGTTCGCACATAAAGGCTTCAGCACTGACAATTAATGACCAAGTTTGACGGCTCCATGTGCATAGCAAAAACCAGCGGCAGTATTCGTAAAGCAGTTCATACGCTATAGAGAGCTTCGTAAGAATGGACGATATCCAATCATTATAATGGTCTCGCAGACTGTTCTTACGAACAGAAAACTTTACTTGGTATTGGTTTTATTGGTATCCCAGAACACAACGTTGTTAGTAGTTAACGAATCTGGCACCCGTTTTTACGTTTAAGGTACCACGCTTTCTTCGAATATAAAACCAAACTTGTATGTTTTCAGCAGCCATCTGAAGAAGCCTTCAGTATCATGTGTGTCCCTCTTATTTTATTTCATTTCTTTGCAGTTACTTAATGAAGCTTACTAATGCAGCGCGCTATCTCTTGCGCTCTTTTTCGCTTTCAAAGGAAACTTGAAAATAAAATACACCGTTGCAGCCTTCGGCTTGTGTGCTAGAGCATGTGCTGCTCGCAAACACACAACAAACAAACTAAACGTGTTCCATGCCTAAGCCCGCGGTGTCATCGATTTGACGGGGCGTTTATCTTGGTGCGAACGCGAAATTCCCGCTAACGGTTAACCTCGTGCCTAGCCTGAGCGCACGAAAATTCGCGATAGCGATAAGGGGCCTGCGAAAGCCAAGCAATCAAAAACAGCGTCGCAGGCTATCGATTCGCCGCGCGGCAACACAAACAGGGGCACGAACGTATAGCGGTCACGTCAAAGAATTCAGGAGACATGTCGGGTATTAGCGCGAGACTTGTCATTAAGGTGGCGGATGATTTAGTTCGCAGCGCGTTTGCTAGCAGCACTGGTGTGGCGCGCAAGAGCGGCAAGTCGGTCGGCTTTTCGAATAGAGCCACGCAAACGATTTCGAGCCGCGGGGCGATGCGGGAAACTGTGTATGCAGGGGCGTTTCCTGGCATCTAACCCGTCCCACACAAGATGTCCGATCTCCCGCTCATAGAGTTCGCTACAGTACCTAGAGGGAAATTTGGCGCTGCTGAGCTGCGGTATGCATGGGAATGCCGGTATGTTGGGACTTCGGATTGGCATCGTTCTCGGAGGACACCTTGAAGACGCACCTGACAAGCAGCGTTCCGTCTGTCACAATCATTCATTTTCTGCTAAAACATGATTTGTTTGATTATGAGAACTTGTTATTGCATGCACAATTATATGAAACGTAAAACCTATCAGAGGGCCGCTAAAGTTGGAGGACAGACAAGATTTGCGCTCGCTTTGGAAGAGTTTGTCGTCTGTTTTTGCTTTTCTTCACTTTGTTATGAGTTGTAGGTGAGTAAACTTCATTGGAAGATGTAATATGGGTGAATGAAAACGTTTTATGAAGAGTTTAGTTTAAGCACGCGTTGTGTAGCCACATCCACGTTTTAGACGAAGCCTCTTGCAACACCAGTCGACACAAGCTTTGCAGGCACACATATAACACCGTACATTTCCCTCTAGGTGTTACTGCTAGAAACGCTGTGTTCCCGCTAGTAGTAATACCAAGGTAAATATACCTGGTAGCGAAGCTTCCATAGGAGCCCATACGTTCAAAACATGGCGGTCCATCGGCGGTGCATGGGGCTTAGCGCCATCTGTATGTGGTGGGAACACTTCTGGCGGAAGAAAAAAATAATGTGACGCCATGTCCGTTAAAAGCAGAAGTGACGTCATTTTGTTTTTGAAGGCGCGAAATTTGTTTTGTTGTTCTTCTTTTGGAGCTATATATTCAAATGCCCCGCCATTCGACTTGATGGGCGTTTCGAGCTTGCAGCGTGGAAAGCGATGCAGGAAAAGGCCAGCCGTACGGTTGTCGAAATCGCATCCCTGCACAGAACACACTTTCTTTGGAGGCCGACGAAATCTTTAGGTGTAGAGTGCTGATCCTATTGTTGGATGCCAAGCCCCTCGGCCAGCGCAGTCGCACGAAAACAACTACACAATTACCTGGCGGTTGTAACTCACTACTTTTGACTGAGCAGATTAAGAAGCAATCAAGCTACTCGCGTCACCAAATTCAGACAAACTTCGACAAGCAAGAAAGCACAAACTGTGAGGGGGGCGTATTTCAACAGGTGATACGAGTGCGCCTTTCTGCCCATTTCAAGACGTGCATTGCATTGCGAGTGATAGTGGCGTCAACGCCCCCTGTAGCGATGGGCGCTGTAAAGAAATGCATTTATTAATAATAATAAAATTAAACATGTATTTTCTTAACTCGTCACGAGTATGTAAAATTGACTAGGAATTTTATTTTCGTTGAATGAATCTAACTGTGTCTCATTTGAATTAAAAAACTGGTTTTTCTTTCCCAATGTTTGTTCCCTCCAAACATAGTCGCGCTTCAATCGCTGCTCCCATAACCCCCCATGCTGATGTCGGTGACAATCTGTACTGAACCGCTTTTAGCCCGAAGCTTCGCGACCTATTTGAATCGACCTTGGTAATACTGTAGGTGAGGTGAGTTTTGAAAGCGTGGATGGTGCGAGGAACGAAGGGGGCAGCCGGGATCGTGACACCAGGATTGCGTGCCCGCGCCCTATTTTACAGCCATAGTCCGCTATTTTGGCTAAGTCGGACGGGATGTGAGAAGTCGAATGTTAGTATCGGCATATATGCCGTCAATATAAGAAATAAATGTTAATTAATCATTACAAACTATTGTTAATAACTGAAAACGCAAAAGAAAATATACTAGAGGCTTCATCAGGCGGTCGCTTTCTACATTTGGTTTAATCGGCATGGACTATGTCGTTTAAGAAAAAAAGAACATCGTTTAATATATATTTACGAATAAATGGTACGGATAAGTATCAAATCAGTGTAGACTGGTAAATCGCTCTTTCAAAGCCATATTTTCGGTCATTTGATTGAAAAGGATCGATCACTACGGGAGAAAATGAACACCCCCTCTCCCCCTCTCCTTTTTTTTTCTTAATTTTACCCCGAAACCTCCGCGCCACTACGTCAATGGGTCGTCACTGGTTTCAGAGTAGTTTGGTATGTTCACCTAGTTGAGTCCTTTTGGCGCAGGGAAAGCTCTTGAAACTTGATATATTTACAAATAAATGCTACAGATAAGTATCAAATCAGTGTAGACTGGTAAATCACTCTTTCAAAGCCATATTGTCGGTCATTTGATTGAAAAGGATCGATCACTACGGGGGAAAATGAACACCCCCTCTCCCCCTCTCCTTTCTTTTTTTTTTTTCTTCTTAATTTCACCCCGAAACCTCCGCGCCACTACGTCAATGAGTCGTCACTGGTTTCAGAGTAGTTTGGCATGTTCACCTAGTTGGTCCTTTTAGCGCAGGGAAAACTCTTGAAACTTAATAGTTAAGTGCTTGGCTCCTTAGAGTGCAGTGTAGTCCTCTCTCGTAACCGGCAAACAAACCGCTACAGAGCCGGTCGTGTAGACGTAGGTACACTGCCCAGATCCATAACCTCACGTCCAATTGGCGTCGCCAACCGTCTTCCGTGCAAGAAGCACAAACGTAAAGTTTGTCGATCGCGTGGAAAACACTGTGTACCAGATACCACTTCGACACTGCATCGGGCAGAGTGGCCACTGTCATAATGATAGACTGAAACGCACCAAAGAAAGTTTACTGTAAGCTCATTGCCAGCACGTGTCTGCAGCACGTGCTTTTGTGAATTGAATGAATCTGAGTAGATGAACGGAGGATCGTCTGACGAAGGAAATTATTGAGGCGCGTAATTCTGAAATTTCGCGCTTTGGTGATGCCTGTGTCAGTTTCTTGACGGTTCGAACGCAAGTGGCGATAATGGTCAGATCAATCTATTTCTCTTGTTTGTTTTTTTTTCTTAATCCAACTTGGAAGTCAGCGCTGGCTTCCTGCGTTTCTCATTTGCTTTCAGCAATGTCGAGCTCAAATTTCTTTCGTTTCTCCATAAACGTATGCGCGCGTCTGCTTGTAGATTGTTAAAAAAGAGCGAAACCTTCGAGCTCAGTAACATCAGGGTTCTGAAGTACACACTGGTAAACATCTATACCGGAGCTCGTGGCATGTGTAGTGCTATCATTATCGTCTGCGGAGAACAAATTTTGCGAACCTCAAAAACCCAAAGCAAGAAACGCCTGAATTTCCCGCGCAAATGGACCATGGACTTCAAAAATTTCAGCGGCTGCTCGGCCTAGATCCAGTATTTTCATGCAGCATTTTTCTAGAGGTGTTTGAATCTTCGAAACCTTCTAATAACAAATCGAATAGTCGCTATCCGTAAATGCGAATCCTTTTCGAATGCTTTTCGAATATTTCAAAGCATTAGATGCAACCCAATTAATTAATTAATGCTCCATTTGTGATTTGAATAAGCAACGCTTCATAACGTGCTATGTAATGACAGACACGTGCTAAATTTAAGAATATTAGGATGTGAACATCGTTTTGATATCAATCCGCCTTTTTTTCATGGCACGACGGCGCATGCGCCCTGCCCTAGCGGATTAGTCGGCAAACGTTTTGGAAGGGACGCGCGCGCGGCGGCGCAGCCTGATATCGGGGGAAAGTCTCTTGGGAAAAAAAAAAAAAAAAACTAATGCACACGGACGCGCACTGCAGCTAGCGTAGGGTGACTGCAACTCCACTTTAAAGCAGAAAGCGGCCAGGGCTTCGTCCGGACTGCACCGTGAACCACGTAGGCGCCGCATTGCATTAATAGCTAGCACACTTACCGAGAAGCCCCTGCGTTACACTTGGGCGACACTTCGAAAACATCACGTCGCTGACGAAGTCTTCTTGCAGCGTCGACCCTCTCTTGCTGGTGGCGGCAGCGCTTGTCTGACTTCACGTACCCGTTTGAGGCGAGGTAACGCTGGGTTCATACGAGATCGACAAGACGCTGACGCCAACTATTCTGCACAGTGTGTCGCTGAAACCATTTTATCCTAATGGGCCGACAACGACGCGACCGGTGGTCGCGAGTGGTAGCGCGACGGACTTTCTTGTCGACGGCACCGACAAAATCAGCGTGCCCACCATGATCGCTCGACCGAACCCTACGCGATCAGCCGTCGAACCGACAACGTGATAGCGACAGCGCCTTGAGTCGAAACATGCCTTCGAAGTTCAAATACGCAAGCTTCAGACCTATCAAGCCGTGCACGTGAAGGTTTAAGTTTGGGTTTAGCCCATTGTCGTAGCCGAGGGGGGGGGTCGAAATTCCCCCCGAATTTTCTGACGGAACTCCCTCCACACTTTTCCCACGGAACAAAGTTTCAGGAGGTGTGCGCCGAAAGAGCGACATGTATTAAAGTGAAAGACTGAATGTGAAAGCAAGGCGAGGGCAAGTGGGGTTCCGTAGGGGGAGGAGAGGGTTGTCATATGTCACCGTACCTAGAACTTAAGTATGGGCGTCTTGCGCTGGAGTTTGAGATATAGTAGCGGTGCCTGGTGGCGGCGCGCGAAACGTTATCTGGGTATAGTACCAGCTTGGGTAGTATTGAGCCCTGGCTTTGGCGAAGCACGTTTCTAGCCCGAGTTTTGCGTCGATTCGCGCTTTTTTCTGCCATGTTGCGAGTGCGATCGAAAAGGCTCGACACTTCTCACAGACCACGCCGACCACGCTACGAGCTCGCCGCAGCCTATAGTTTAATGAAAACGGACTCTCCGTGAGACGTAATATTGGAAGCAGAAGGAATCGGCGACGCCGATCCGGAAAGACCTAGCTCAGCCTCGAAAAAGCGTCACCGTCGTTATTCTGCGTCGTGGGCTGCCATGAACAAGAAGGCCTGAATCCCAACATCAGGTTCTACCGTTTTCCTTCAAGGCCTCACGAAGCGGAGCGCCGGGCGCGCTGGATAGCTGCAGTTCGTCGCGCTGGGTAAGCGAAACTTTGCGCCATGCAGACTGCTTCGCCTGTCTTGAAGCTTGCTTAATTATCTGCGTTCTAAAATTCGGTCTTTTGCACCTACGTTCCCGGCGGCAGACCGACATAGCAACAGGCATGACATGGTGATTCACGATTCGAGACCCTGCCACAGCGACAATGAACAATTCGACCGGTGCGAAGTGGTGAAGTGGTGTGTGCAAATGAGCACAAATGGTCGGGCTGATTCGGTGACAATTCACTACCCCACTGCGAGCAGCACAGGTTAGAGAGTTAAATGCGCTCATCCTTGACCTCAAGCCAGCACGTTGAGGCAGCGCAGCAAAGTTGTATTGATTGCAGCACATCGATGTTCGAGCGCTGTCGTTAAAAGCTACATCAAGCGAGCAGCGCACGACCTCGCGCTGCAGCGCGATTCGCACGTACGTTACTGCGAGCTCATAGCATTGCATCAGTTAGTTATTGATTGCTAAAGGGACAGATGACCGTTACTACAGTGCAGCAGGCATAACTACTTGTCTAGCGGGGCATGCAGTCAACAAAGATTGCAGGAGGCCCGCCGTTCCGCGGCATGTCGAAAGACCGCTGCCATCGCGGCCCGTACGATCGTGCGCTCTAGCAGTTCGTGCATCGTGACATGCTGGAAGACCGCTACCGTCGCGGCGCGTACCGTCGTGCGCTCGGGCAGTTCCGTACACATGATCTGCTTATCGCCGCTGTGAATTCATTTATAGCAAGCATTTCCTCGCGTTTGTGCGCCTGAATCTAACAGCGTGCAAACCTTACCTGAACTTCGTACGCGACTCGCTTCACTTGCGATTGACACCGCGCTAAAACTTCGCCGCTTATTTCTTGAACGGCGTACACGTATTCGGCGTTGCATGATTTATTGCCTTTACGCAGCCCGTGCCACCCCTGAAAAGATCTTCGGCGCTGCAAGCTGTGGTACAACAAAACCGACAGTGGCGGGTCGATATTGTAAACGTGTTTTTCGAAGCAGGCGACCGAGCTTGGTACTATACCCAGTTCAGGACAGAAGGCGCTTTTTAGCACCATTTTTGCAGCGCCCCCTGGGCAATGCAAGAGCCCCATCCTGTTTCCCCGCAACTGCTGTCCTGTCACTAGCAGTTGCGTTCCCTCCCCCCCCCCCTTTATAGGAACTGCGAGCGAAGGGTGGCAACGCTGTTACTCACTCGTTTCGCGACTGCGTTGGGCTCTACCCATTCTCTGCATCCTCTCTACCATTCTATCTAGCTTCCCTCTGAACTTGGGTATGATAGAAAGGCAAAGCGCTGCAATTTCTGCAGTGAATTTGCGGAGGGGGGGGGGCGTCACGGATAATTACAGCTGTCAAGAGGCTAATATGGCGATTGACGCCCAGGGAGCTTCAGAGAGCACTGTGCACATTCGCCGAGGTGCAAAGGTCCAAACAAATTTCTCGCGTCTTCCTTTCTCTCTGCCACGCTCCTTCCATGTATATACATGCTCTAAACCACCCCCGACGTGGGCGAACTTTCGAAAAAAAAAATTATTCGCTGTAAAAGAGCGCTGATTTGGGTGCGGCCAAAATATATCAAGGACGGGGGCGCTGGTCCATGGAAGCTAAGAAACCGTCACAACGAACAGATGGAAGGGCAGGTAGGAGAATGGCCTCGAAGACCACGCAAAGACAGAACTATATGAATGTTAGCGGCCACCGCGCCTTCAACAAGCCGGTGAATGTTGAAGAGTCTGAGAGTGACTAACGGAAAGAATGTTAAGAAGGGGAGTGAAGTGATGGATAGGAGGAGGGGGGGGCGCAGAAAAGGCGTCAAGAACAAAGATAATTATGGACATAGGGAAAGCTTCTCGTCACTGCCCGATCGCTCAACACCAGACTGCCGTGGCCGGTCGCCTAGCTGAGGCTCACTTACCGCGTGGAAGCACGCGCTGCTTGCTGCGGAGAGCTCATACTAACTAAACAATTTTCAGAATAGGCGGGTGTCAGGAGACACGACGCTTTCAGATCGCTAGGAGCTCCTGGCCCTTATTTTACTGCGGGCATGGATGCCGTGATGTTCCCAAAGGCTCTAAACAGGAAGCAGCCTTAGTTCGGACTGTCTGCCTCGTCAGTTCCCGAGTCAACATACAATATGCGTCGCGTGATGACTACACTACTTCCAAACAACTCTTCAAACAACTCGGACAGCACGTGCATCATATGATACTATCGAAGTTCTAGCGCAAAGCTTCGTTCGTTTATTTTTTAATCTAGAATAATATACATATACAGCATGTCCAAAGCGCGACTTAGTGATAGAAAGCTCGCAAAATAGTGCCCGCCCTCTCTCGAACGTAGCGGTGGCCGTACCACTCACTAGGAGGTCTGGCTGGAAAACAACGGTAAATCTGCACTGTTACCTGGGCCGCAGCAAGTCTGGCCTGCAAACGAGAAGACACACGATAGTGACCCCTTTTTTGGCGCTGCAAATTTTTGCATGTACCAGCTAGGTCATCGTCATAGATTATATAATTGCGTCAATTCGTAAACAAATTTTTTGGTAATATCATTTTTAAATATAGCATAAGGATGATAGCTAAATTGATGCGAAGTGGCTGCAAAACGTGCATCCTCGTTGTTAAAGCAATCTTGTCTCTCTCTCTCTCTCCTATATATATATATATATATATATATATATAGAGAGAGAGAGAGAGAGATAGAGAGAGAGAGAGAGCTATGAAGGAGTGATAGTTGTCGGCGGAAACCCCCCTCCCCGTTTCTGGCTACGCCACTGGTTCGACCTGAGCCAGTCCAGTTCGTGCACCCGCTACAGATGGACTTGAACTTAAAGATAAGCAGTTATGACGAAGGAAACTGCTCTTATAGTTCAGTTGCGGCAATATAGCGATTAGATATGAAGTACTGCTCACTTCGCACGATGCGCCCACAATAAGCGGCAAGCGACAACACAGCGCTGGCCCACATGTGTATGTAGGTCACCGTTACCGAAGACTGGTGTTACGTTTCGCCTACGACGCGCGGTTTAGCCGGCGCGGCTGCAACAAAGCGGCAGACATTTTGGCCCGTTCGGCGCCGCCGCTACGCCTCCCCGCCAAGCGCGTCCAGGCATGTTCCGATGCCACGTGTCTTCATGTGCGTGTGTGAGTGTATGTGCATATTGGTGCCCACGCTTGTCGAAGCGCGGCAGCCGGGGAGAGGAGCTCCCAACAACTGTGAAGCAAGGGGGTCCGAGCGGCGCCGACACGACGGCTGCTCCTCCTTCTCTTCCCATTGTGCCCACGCTTGTCGAAGCGCGGCAGCCGGGGAGAGGAGCTCCCAACAACTGTGAAGCAAGGGGGTCCGAGCGGCGCCTACACGACGGATGCTCCTCCTTCTCTTCCCATTGTGCCCACGCTTGTCGAAGCGCGGCAGCCGGGGAGAGGATCTCCCAACAACTGTGAAGCAAGGGGGTCCGAGCGGCGCCGACACGACGGCTGCTCCTCCTTCTCTTCCCATTGTGCCCACGCTTGTCGAAGCGCGGCAGCCGGGGAGAGGAGCTCCCAACAACTGTGAAGCAAGGGGGGGTCCGAGTGGCGCCGACACGACGCTGCGCCACCTTATCCCATTGTGTCCGAGCGGCACCGTCACGTGCTCGTCTATAGAGGGGTTCCTTCTTGCCCTCAACTGCGAGAGTATAAAAGCAGCTGCCCCCAGACGCCAAAGGAGGGCTCCGATTTCTTCTGTTGAGTAAAGTGCACTCCCGTCTCTCTACTTCGGTCAACAGGTACGTTTCCAGCGGCGTGCGGCAGAGGGCAGCACAGGAACTTGAAGAAGGCAGATTGTGACAACGGCTGGTGATTCCCTATTCGAAAACTATTCGATTCGCTTCTGACACTATTCGATTCGTATTCGACTCGGTCTCAATTAAAAATCGCTATTCGCACACTTCATAAAAATACTGGGCGTGATCATGATACAATTCGACAGATTTTTTCACTCCTTTTTTCAAATGGGTTCAATGTGGACCATATTTGACCAACGCATAATAGACAGGTTTAGCAGGGCCTTTGCGGCCCACTCCGCTCAGACCGAATGTATCCGAACACTTGCCAATTAAAACGAATGTACGTAGCACGCAGCCACTTTTGGCGTAGCGGGAAAGGCGCTTTCGTTGGTTTAATATAATTACAGCGAAGTTGTTTATGACTAGGTGCCGGCGAATCTCGTCTCCACGGACATAGGCCAATTTTCATGATAGAATGAGTAAGCGCGACGGAACGAGGACGTAGAAAGAAACAGATACACAGAGAAAGCGCTACTTTCAACTTTAGATTTTATTTTCGCACTCATCAATATATACCGAACGAGCGGAAACAAACGAGGCAAAAAGAACATTCAGTGGTACATGTCTATTTTGTATAGGGCTCATAGCAGGATGACAAGGGAGATTGGGGAGGCCTATGAAATTGCAAAATTAGAAGAAAGGTGCGTGAGCAAGCCATCAGTGTCGCTATCTGAAAAACAGATACGATTTCTCGGTTTATCGTTGTAATTATTGAAGGGCATCTTTTGATAATGCCTTAGACACGTAAATGATTCATCGGCATGCACCACTGAATGTTCTTTTCGTCTCGTTTTTTTCCGCTCGTTTGGTATATATTTATGGATGCGTGTGAAAATAAAATCTGCAGTTGAAAGTAGCGCTGTCTCTCAGTATCTGTTTCTTTCTACGTCCTTGTTCAGCCGCGCTTACGCATTCTATCATGGGTTAAGCACTCCTCAAACGTGGGCCGATACCAAAGATAGTGAAATATCGGGCCGACCAGCGGCGGAGGAGCTGTTCGCCATTAAGGGACCACATCCACAGCTTCGCTGGTCATCCTTCTTCACCACGGTCTTCACAGAGTGGAAGTGCACTGAATTTTTTTTTTTTGTTTCAGATGCAGCACACACAGCCAGCGTAATAATAATAATAATAATAATAATAATTGTTCGCACTATAGCGTTCGTTCACACATAATCAGTCACTAACAGGATTTACTGTGTACAGCTCGAGAGCCAAGCGTAAGAGCTCAGAGGCATTGCGTCATGCCACGGAGCCCTAGGTCCTGACCACGGTCTCGACTGCGACGGAATGTTATTCTGTGTAAAAAATGAAGAATTAAAATGTGTTCTCAAGCAAATATTTGCAGGCTGTTTGGAAATATTTGGACCCCAGTTTCATAAAAGCATTTATACTCCTGTCCCTCTCGACGCTACAGGCGATGTTGCAGGATGGTGGCGCCATCTAGGAGAAACGTTTAGAAATGTGCAACAACTGCAAGCCCAGGGTCCTTTGACGAGGTACGCGAAGCGCCGGCGTCAGATTGTATCGGTGCAAAAGCTTGCTAGTGTACGCTTTCGCTATCCGTGCATTTTGTGTGGTGTCTGGTCTCGCCAAGGCTGTGTTTGCATCACGTACGTACTGAAAATTGATCTCGCAGGGAGCCTTCACTATGCGGCGGGTCTGGTTTCGATCGCCGCCTCGGTTCCCATTCATTGATACAACGTGAACGGCAGCAGAATGAAAGTCCAGGACACGAACAGCAAACACGAGGTAAGCAGCTGAAATCTTTTAAGAAAACTAACGTAAGTGACGTAATCGCGGTGGGCACCTTTTTGTCATAGTGTAACGCTGTACACCTATCCTTGGCGAAGCTCAAGCATGGACTTGAAGCTCGGTCAAATTGGTCGGATGCAATTGATACTCTTTGTGGTACTGTCGCGTTACGAAAAATCCGGCTCAATCAGCTACGAAAAAATGGGCCACAACAGGACAGTTATCCTCGGAAGTTCGCCGGACAAATTCCTTCTGAAATTTTTAGAGAAAATGTCTTCGCGACATTCTCTGAGCGCGTTTAAGTTCATGTACACGAGAGAGAGAGAGAGAGAGAGAGGTGAGAGGAGGAACAGAGGATGGAAAAGAAAAAGTAGGAGCAGGAGAAAGCAAGAAAAAACGTATTTAAATTATCGTCGCCCCCCCCCCTCCCTCCCGTCCTCTCATTTGCGTTTTCTTTTTTTTTAATTGTGTTTTCAGAACAAATTTATCAGACGAAGAGGAGATTTGTTCTATGTGACTAGTTTTATTAACTTTGAGTTACCTGTTCTAGTTTGCGATATTTTTTTCACGCGACAACTCACCAATTTTTCTGAGAGATTTCCGATATAACTCAGCGTAACGTGTCATTAACGTTAACGTTACCGTCCCTCAGGAAAAAGTCTGCGAGCTCGCAACGACATTGAAATTGTGTCATCGTAAAAGTATATGCAATGGTGAGGCGTATGCCTCCAGCTGTTCTTTTTTTTTCTCCGAACCGCCTAAAAAGAATTATGTGACAGATAGCTCATTCCGCCTTTCCAGGTGGATTATTTGAAGAGGCCGACACTACTCGATGCGCCGAGTCGCAATGAATATTTGCCGTTTAATGCGGCTTCAAAAATATAAAAAAATGAATTATTGACTTCAGGGCAGATGTTAGGATTGCAGAAAAGTAGCCTATGTTAAATGGAGACATGAGCACATAGCGCAATCACGAGACTAGCGCCAGTTTTATGGACATTCGTCCCCAAGATATGTTCGACAAATTCACCGGCATTCCGGATAGATTCCTCACTCTCTGCGCGCGGGAATAAGCTCTTGCGAAATCATTAATTGCAACGCTGATGTATTTCGTTGCGCAGTTTAGGTCGAATTCTGGGGTTTTACGTGCCAGAACCACGATTTGATGATGAGGCACGCCGTAGTGGGGCAATTCCGATTTTATTTTAACCACCAGGGTGCCCTCAGTGCGCGGCGTTTCTGCATATCGCTTATCGCCCCTATCGAATGTGGCCGCCGCGGCCGGGATTCGATCTGGCAACCTCCTGCTTAGCAGCGCAACACCATACACTCTTAGGCAAAGTTACACCGTTCGCCTTGCCCCTTCTGCCACACAACGATAATCGTTATCTGCCTTGATGCGTTTCCTTTCTTTAACGCTGCGAGCCCGGTACTTTCCAGTAACGAACGGCACGCGCGTTATCAGCATAGAACAGTTTACACCCTTTGGAGTGCCCCTTCTGATAACGCGCGTGCCGTTCGTTACTGGAAAGTTTCATAAGCCTCATAATCCGAAAGTGGTTTTGGCACGTAAAACCCCATAATTCTATTAAAAACAAAGCTCCTAACTATCTGTTCTTGAGTGCTTGCATATATATATCTGTACCTGCTTGTTTTCGTATCGCCCTGTACCCTTGGATACCGACCGTTTCCGGTGCTAACTGAACCTTCATTAATTAGGCGTGCATACTTTCTCCGTGCTTCCGCCTTGAAGAAGAGAAAAAAAAGGAAAGATGGATCTCCCTGCCCCACACGAACCATTTCTGCAGGCTTAAGTTGCTTATTTTCTTTTGTAATCCCAATTTAAATGAATATTCCTCTGATTCAGCAGACATGTTAAAGGGACACTAAAGGCAAATATTAAGTCAAGCTAAAGTGATAGAGTAGTGCTCGAGAATCTCTAAGGCGTCAATATTATCGCGAATAGATTGTTGTGCAAAGTGGATGTAATTTCTACTTCTGTTTCTTAAAATCGAATCCAATAAAACTATTAATTGATTGCGTTACTACCCGGCTTCATCACTGCAATTGCAGCATGTGTCTATTAAGAAATAGTTGAGCAGTTATTTTATTAAATATTATTTATTATTACTTTATTAAATAGTATTAAATCTATCTAGAAATTGAGGTAAATGCAGGACCGATTAGACACTCCGGACACCATAGAGGAAGGAAAGAAGCTTTTTAGGAAAAAAGCTTTTTTCAAACTTCCTCTATGGTGGAGCGTTTGCGTTTTGTGTAATAAGGTTCCTATTTAGGGACCTTATTGTGCAGAACATCGTACCGCCGGCTGTCGGGCGCCGTTTGGCGTATGCAACGTCACCACTCCCCGGTTGTGTGGCGGGAGAGTTGAATTGCGATAAAGGTGTTCGGACCCATCAGGTGCAGCTTTCTCGTAAACTAAGCCTTTTCTTGGTGTGAAACAAGCGTTGTGAAGTTTATGGAATGATTTAAACAGTCCATGTGGAGTTAGTATTATCCTTTAGTGTCCCTTTACCGCAGTTTCCATGCTTGCTTTGCTTTTCAGAATTAGGAATTCCACTAACACGTGTTTGTCCGTGCCATGGGCTATGAATGAATCAGCCCCAGACAGCGCCCGATTATTTAATCTGAGCGTTAGACGGAAATAATTTATTTTTCCTGGCTTTGGATCAGAACGGCTTTTCTTTTTATCCCCCTTTCGTTCTTTTTAAACTCTGGAACAGTGAGGCGCCAACATCAGTGCTGTGATGAGGTCCTTTACATGTGCTGGTTTCTGCCCAAGGCTGAAACCAAGAGGGGAGGGGGGTGGAGGTATTCTGTAAGGGTCCACCTAGTGGACTTGTCCATTTTGTCTGCTGCTGAAGTTGTGACTGGCTGGGCTGGGTACGCTTGAGAACGAGACAGGACCCCCCCCCTCCCTCCCCCTTCCCCCTCAGGCAATCAGCACTTCAGCAGCAGACGAAATGGGCATGCCCCCTACGTGGACACACAAAGAATACCCTCCCCCTCAGCACATCTCCAGCTCCAAATTCTCTTCCGCGTGTAATAGTTTCTTTTCGTTTAATGCCCCAGAGCAACAATTTGGATATGTGGATATTGTCGCGTAACCGAGGGAAGCGAAGGACTGCATTTAATATGACGGACATTTATTGAGCTCCGATAACCTTCTTGTCCTCGCAAAGCTACAAGCCAAGCCGGTCGTTCCGGAGATCATGCCATATAGCTGTCCAGTTGGTGATGCAGTTGCCGGCGTGGTGGTGGCGATAGTGGACCGCTGCTCTGCTCGTATGTCCACATACGACAGCTATGAGGTGCCTGCGGCCGTCGCTGCCGGTTATCGAGCTCGCGGCCTCATCTCTCTTCCACACGCACGCGCACTTTGCTTCCGGCCGAGGTGCTGGTAGCAAGGCTCGCAACTATTCTAATGGTTTATTCAAAGCGTGACATTACCGCGTGTATGCTTTCAACCAGATTAGCCAAGCGTATTGCATGCTATAAAAATTCCCAGTGCGCCCGCTTTCCAACTTTTTACCCTCTCTCTTTCCGCATCCCATCACATATACTGTTCATGGCTTGTTTGCCTTATGAATCATGGATTTGTCGGAGGCAGAGTCGCCTTCAGTTGCCCTTGGAAGTCGCACCCTTGCGCAATGCAGACGGTGAGCGCTCGTCTTGACACGCAGCCCATTCGCGCAGTACGCTGGCCCTGTGCCAGGCGTGCAATTAAAGCTCCGAAACCCGAGAGCAGGCATGTGACGCACGAGATTGCGCGGAATTTCCAAAGTGACACTGCGCGTGGCCGCCGTGATGATTGGGTGAAGTGTATTCGAAAGTTTCCGTCCGGAAAGTTCAAAAGAGAAGCGTCTGACTGCGATGTCGGCATACGCTAATAGACCTGCCCACAGCCTGCTTGAATCGGTTCCACCATTTGGGAATGCACGCAAATGAGCGACCTACATTTTGTTCGTATTTGCGTTCGTATATGCACAATGCCTGAGCTAGCTGCAGTTGCAGGAGTGTGCCTCGCGTGGCTCAGCTGATTCATTCTGTCCGTACCGCATTGCCTTTGGCTGCTCGCATCTGTCTTACGCTTCCGTATTTCGCTTGATAAAGAGTAGCAGGTGGCAGGACGTACGCAACAGGTGGCGGAAACGAGCGTCAATCTGAAAACAGCGAATGAGCGAAGCGGCGGCGAAAAAAAAGCGCGGTTCAGTGAGCCTGCGGATGCCCGACGCAGCCGTCCGCGGCTGTTGTCCTTCCTGTGACGTTGCACGTCTGGATATACTTGTTCCAGACGCCGTCGTCGCCGATTTTGTTGCGTGCGGCTCCGCAGAACGCGTTCCGACTCGGTCTCCGTTTCCCGCCTCTCTCTCTCTCTCTCTCTCTCTCTCTCTTTTTTTTTTTTTGCTTTTGCGGTTTTACAGGTCAGCAGCCAAATATTAGCGAAGGAGGGGAAACTGTCGACAGCTAGTCTTGGGGTGGACCAAAGAACCCCACAGATGAAATCAATAGCTTGGATGTAGCCTTCACTCGTTCCCTTCAACTCCCGATCTGACATTTGCTGTATACATACGATAGCGCTGTCGTCGTTGTCTGCAGATCTACACATACGCAATGCTAAGTGAAGGTAAAAGTGGGCCGAGACTGCCGGTCCTAAAACGGCATGAACGCATATCTCCTTCATGTTCAAGTCCCTAGTTTTTGATAGACCAAGAAAGCCCAGCTCCGAATTCGTATGAGAGATGGTGCTCGGGCCTTGGAGCTCTTAATTGTGTGCGACGGTTTACAAGGTATATTAGCACAAGAGCGGGAAATGGGAACGGGTTGGTGGAGATGTACTTGCCTGAGATAGCGCGACAATATAACCACCGAGATTAGGAAAGGCAGACGCTGCACTGTGTCTGTTGTTTCCTTTAGCTTGGCGCCCTATTTCAGCTCCATCTGAAGGCGATAGAACCTACTGGTGCTCGCCTTGCGTGGGGGTAAAATAAGCAAACAGGTGGAGAGAGGATGCAAACCAATGAGGTAGTGTACAAACAAAAAGTTGCGATATAAGTTTGGTAGTAGAAAAGTGTTTACTGCTGGGCGAGAACGGGCACATCGTATAGTGATGGACGCTTCCCGGTTCCCATCACGCACAGCAACTTATATCCGCAGAGAACGAAAATTTAATAATAATAATAATAATAATAATAATAATAATAATAATAATAATAATAATAATAATAATAATAATTGACATGTAATGTTGAGGCACATATCCGATAGTTCTATCGCGGTCGTTGTACTGTCAGGTTCGCGTGACAATATGTCTGCTTGCAGAAATATCCGTTACTGAAACGCCTCAAACATATATGAAACGTCCGTGGGGCCGCAAATACATATTCCTTTCAAGAAATATCTATAAAACAAGAAATGAAAACGTGGTGAGTTTTGTTTCTTTCCATTTACAGAGTGTGCATTTGGGCTTGCAAACGAATGTAGTCATGGGATATACCTGTTCACAACAAGCCAAGTGATTGCGGCAACCCGCTCAATACTTCGTGAGCCTCCGTCGCACGCCGCAGTCGTCAAATGACCAATTTCATCGGCACTATATAGGCACCGTCTTCGGGCTTGTGCCCCACACCGTCTGGCTTTAGGGCCGGACCTTTAAAACCCGTCTGCTTATAATCCGTTTCCCTCGTTTCTCCCTGGTGAATGCGTGTCCGGCTTCTGCGGGGTGCCGCCCATGTTCAAAGAGAGAAGGAAATTCGCCAGGGCTTCAGTTTCGGCTTCCGTGCCCGGACCCGTGGCAAGCTCCTCGTTTGGCAGCGGGGCTTCCCGGCATTATCTCAGCCTAGCTTGAGTTCGAACCTGTCCCTGAAATATACGGTGTCTCACGTAACTTGAACTAAGGATTAAAAAAAGAAAAGTGGTTAAGCGTAGCTGAACGAAACCAACGACATATGGTTTGCCATCATCTGTGGTGCTCCTTATAGAGGATTCCCCCCCTCCCCTCCGCTTATTTAGATAATCAAGGTTATTAACTGAGATCGATTATGAAAAATATTTAATATGCACTTTAGGGCTAAGTGCGTTTCTTTACGTTGTAGAGGTGATTCAGGGACGACCGATCCAATTTTTGTAGCAACGTACATGCTGGGAGGTGATAATTTTCGGCGTTTAAAGAAAGCCCACGAAATATGAAATAAAACCACGTGACGGCGCTCCGTGCGCTATCATGTGCGCTATCCTATTGCAACGCTTTCAGCCGTGCTTCGAGCGAAAGAACCGTGCGCGCGGACCTTGGCAAAGTTAGCGGCCTCTCCTCAAGGCATCGGCTTCACAGTGCGTTAGCATCTGTGACGGTGGCACACGGAAAGGAAGCGCCGTCGTCCCTGACAAGCGATTGGCTGGACGCACGGCTGAGAGCGCTGCAATACGATAGTGCATGAGCGTAGTGACGTGGTTTTATTTCATATTTCGTGGATTTTCTTTCAACGCCGAAAAAAAAAAATCACTACACGCAGCATGTATACGTTGCCACAAAAAAATTGGATCAGTTGTTTCTGAACCCCCTCGACGATTTCACGAAACACACTTGGGCTTAAAGGGAATATTAAAAATTTTAAGTAATTGGTCTCAGTGCACTAATTAAACGGAAAATAAAAAAAAAGTCTCAGGAGACCAGTGATTTCTCCGCTTCTTAATTTATTTACTGTGACAGCAGGAGGTCCTCACAGCCGACAGTGCCATTGTTGTTGAGACTTGGAAGCATGGCTCATGTACCTTACAGTGGGATTGATCACACAGAAGGAGGCATTATATTCTCGCACGAGAGCAAGGAAAAGAGAAAAAAAAAAGGAGGAAGGGAACGACGACGAAACAAACAAATTATTCGGAGAAACAATGAGCGTAGAGTGTGACTGCATTACAAAAGGAGCGCAGCGCGCCAAAATCAGCGTATAGGGTGCCTCGATACCAAGCACAGCGACGCTGCATGCTATCGAGGCATCCGAAATCTGCATGCATAGGAGCGCAGAATTGCGGACGCATGAGTGAACTTTTGGGGAGTAGATAGAACGGGGTCCGTCTTCATTTATACACCTCGCGCGCGTATATATATATATCATGTAGCGTGTGTGTGTGTGTGTGTGTGTGTGTGTGTGTGTGTGTGTGTGTGTGTGTGTGTGTGTGTGTGTGTGTGTGTGTGTGTGTGTGTGTGTGTGTGTGTGTGTGTGTGTGTGTGTGTGTACACTTCTTAATACCAAAACACGGCTGTCTTACCGAGAGCGCAGGCTTCGTAACCGGACAAAAGACGCTAAAACGAAACACAGGTGGTGGAGCCATCATAAAGATTCCCGCATTACAAGTTTGCCCGATGAATTTATTGCGAGCGCTAAACATTTCAACATGCGAGAAAGTAATCAATTTCAACGCACATTTTGAGCTACGTTGGTGAATTGCCCCTTTGGGGGGAGGGGGTGAAGATAAAGGAAAAGGAAGGAGAGAGAGAGAAAGAGAGAGAGAACCAGCTTCCCTTACTGTGATAAGGGGGGGCTCCGCATGCCAGAAAAGACGCAGATTGAAAGTACTAGTGGCGACGCCGCACTGAAGTCCCCGCAACAGCTTGCCGTGACGTTGGGGATATTGACGACATCTGCTCAAGCCGACTCAGTCGTTTAGCGCTAAGTTTGGAGAACATTTACTGCGTCACAGCGGCCCAAATACGAGAAGATGCATTGAAATCCATGTCGTCGCACTAACGTTTCTGTGCTGGAGCATCGCACAAAAAAAAGAAAGGGGGGGGGGGGACTTTGACGCTCAGTTTCTTTTCTGATAATCAACTTATTACCAGGAAATTAACGGAAATGGAGTTTTGAAGGAATACCTTTTCGAACTGAATTGATCTAGCGTTTCTCTTTAGTATCCCTTCAATGCAATGGCAAATCCAAAATCGCGCGACAGTGTACAGCGATGTCACGTGACCTTGAAACCAAGAATGTACTCTGTTGGGGAGCTGTTGCAGAATTTCGCGTAACCAATGTCACAATGCAATTTTCGACCTCCCTCACGTGTACGCAAAACGCACGAGCCATCGCCTGGCCATCGTCTCATTATTGCGGCCACTGCTATCGGGCGTAGTGGTGCGCCTGTACACCCGCCGAACGCCGGCCAGCGAGAAAGCGCTAGAGATTGCGCAATTGTGAACACGGACCAAAGACCGATATGATGTAAAGATACGTTTCGTTCGATTCTATTTATTAGCGTCTACCGTTCACAGCCCGCTGATAGTGGGGATAACGTGGGCCGAGCGCCGCTCAATCGGGCCACTGACCAAGCGCGAAAAAGGGATAGCATCGGAATATCGAATCACCACATTACCCTGACCCAAGCTTGTCGATCGTATGCGAACTGTTTGTCCTCGGCCGGCCCTCTTTCGCTAATAATACGTACGTACGCTATCACCAGTGGCCGGAGTTGGTATAAGAACTGTAATTACAACTGTATCACAAGAAGCCAACAAAACAAAGACACGAATCTTAAGGACAACACAGGGGAAATTACTTGTACTTACTAATTGAAATAAAGAAACTATAAATAAATGGAATTGAAAGTGGATGAAAAAAGCAACTTGCCGCAGGTGGGGAACGATCCCAGGTCTTTGCATTATGCGTGCGGTGCTCTACCAATTGAGCTACCGCGACGCCGTCTTCCCATCGACTTTCTGGGGTATTTATGTGTTACTATTAGAACTAATCCTGGGAGTGTTAGCCAGCGCCACCACTCACAAACCTTGGCGGCGGATGTGGAACATCCTTTCTGCCACAGTCCAAGTAATTTCCCGTGTGTTGTCCTTGGTGTCTTTGTTTGTTGGCTTCTTGTGATACGATTAATGAAAAATTGGGCCCCTCAATTATAACTGTAGGCACTTCGGTGAGGGAGGGCATGTGGGGCAGCCACTGACCGCAGCTGAGTTGACTCTTACGTAGCAGCTGCAATGTTTATCTTTCTATAGCGGGCGTGAGCAACCGGAGCGCGCTGACACTTTGATCGAGGCAATGCATATCCTGGATGTGTTCTTGAGCTTCAACGATTTCATTATTGTTCCCAAAAGCGACTAAGGCAGCTCCCCTAAAATACTGATTCGATTCCCAAATTTCTAGACACAAATGGTAGCACTTTGATAGTTGCGCTATTCAGGAAAAAGTCAGGAAAAAGAAGAAAGAGGAACTTTTTTTTTTTTTTTTTTTTTGAGAGCGAGCACTGAAGTCTTGTAAAGTGTGGAATAGTTTCAGCTAGGTTTTCAGGCTGCGTTTGGGGACGAGGCCGTCAATGTTGGGTTGAAGAAGGCATTTACTTGCAAGTTCAGTGCTTTTGTGCACGCGTCGCATCTGTCGCTTACAGTCCTGGGTGTGTCGGCAAACCTGCTGGAGACGATAAAACAAAAAGACAAGAAACGCAGTCACAGCAAGAACACTGAGCCGCCATGCCAAGCCATACTTGGCGTGGTTCAATCATATATACGATGGACCCTGGTCATACTGAATAGCTGTTCTCTTTTTCTTTTTTAGGAGCAACATCTTACTATACATACCGTTAACTGTTGCTCAGTGTTAAAGAAGATTGTACGGCGATTTTAAACACATAGAAACGAGTGACATTATATGACAGGTTTTTCTCTCGTCTTTTCATAAGGCAGAAGTATTGGTATTTGGGGTGCATAGACATTTACAGGAAAGGGAGGCCTTAGTCCGATACGATGACATATATAGGTACGCGTTTCGACGAAGCGACGTTACCTAAGGCCTCTCTTACCCCTGTTCTCGCACATTACTTGTACATGCATCGCCCGTTTTAGTGGTATAATTTAGTTCTGCAAATCGGACATCGCAGCACGTGGCCGCGCTAATGATGATAATAGTAAAGACCAAAATAATTGAGGTCGTGTGTTAACTATAAGCAGTAAAGCACCGGCGCGCGTGCACAGCTGCTTTACCTTCAGACTTAGCATTAAAAAAAAAAAAAAAGAAGCTTTTCCGTTCACCTCCGACTTTAATTGTTTTGTTTTCATTTTTCGATCGCACAGCTCGTCGTCCCCATGATGTGATTCGTTGTTTTAAGTTATTAACATTTTATTTTTCTTCTTTTGAACTTGAGTTAAATATTTCGTGCATCCGTGAGCTGCTTTTGTTGAGCATATTTTGCGACATGTGTTCCTGACGTGGTGTTTGCCTGTGCTTTAGCGTCGGTTACCATACTGTAGTTCTATTTATTCTTTGTTTGTTTGTTTTGCTGTCGCTGACTGTCGCTCACTGGACGCGCACATCAGTCACTCGCTTCATCGAAAAAGTGAAAGAAATATCTCATCCTCTTCGTGACCTTTAATCTGTGCGCTTTGCTTTAATACGCCACGCGGTTACGGGCGCCATGTGTCTATGGCTTTTACTATGTTTGCGCGACGGTGCCCTTGCCCTTCCTTGCGACTGTATTGCAGTTATTAATAGCTGATCGCAAAAGATTGCGCGACTTCACAAGAACTGCGCCTGCGCACACAATGTCTCCGGGCGGGAGCTTTCGCGCGTCATTGGCAGCCCGTAAGTTGATTGATCCGAAGATCACGCAGCGTCTTCGCGCTGCGAGTGACACATTAGCTAGCAAAAAAAAAAAAAAAACTTTCTTCTACGTATGCGAACTTCGAGTAGCACCGTTGCAGCTCGATGACGATCTTCACCTAAAACCGATTGGAGGAGTCTCTAGTCTACTATTTTTCCTACGGTATGCTCTTCGACTGGTTCCTACCGCTCCCCAACTCGGTTTCCAGCGATGCGGAGCCCTATCGAGACTGGAGCCAGAGAAGCCCTGCCCCAGCTGAACGTTCATCTCCCAGAGCAATGGGAGCAGCTGCATCATCGAGGTCGCGCTCCCAGGTTGAAGGTGGGAGCGACTCCGAGCGTTCCGAACAGCAGCGCGGCGCTCTGAATGAACCAGGCCAATGTGCTCCTAGTGCTCGATGTCGACCGGTCGAATGCGCCACTAGTTTCTTTTTTCGCAGCCTACAATGTCCCATGCCTTCTATCGCTGCTTCTTGATGATGATGATTTGTTGGCATCCCCTTCGAATCGGGGCAACGACAGTCACCTAGCATCCTTGAGCTAATCAAGTAATATAGAGGTATTTATCAGTCTAGTGTTTTGTCTATGTCTCATTTTTCTTTTCTGTCTTAAACCTCCCTATCTATCTTGTGTATAGTTACCTATGCCTGTAATGGATCCGCTCCTGTCAATTTCCTCTCTGCTTTTTTCCTACCAATACTATAAACAGAGGGCGCTTTGAAGCTATTCCAAACTATTTCTATTACATTTCTGCAAGCAGCCCTCCTCGATTGGTAAAAAAAAAAAAAAAAAATGTTTCGGGCTACCCACGCTTCGCTTGTCTGTCACGCGACGTGACGAAAACCGTGGGAACTCCCAATCTGATATGACTAATTACAAATCGCACACTGATTATGCATGATTAGACCGAACAAAAGAAAAATCATTATTTCCGATTCCACACCTCTTTTTTCGCCATTAGCCCTTCGCTATTGGTAAAAAGTTTTCGGGCTGGGCCCGCTTCGCTTTTCTGTCACGCGACGTCACAAAAACGCTACAACTCACTATACGCCAGACTGGTTACGCATTAAAGATGCATTAATCAGTGGTGGTCCAGCCAGTTTAGGATTTGGAGCAATTTTTTTAGCACGAAAAATGTCGTTCTGGAGCAGTTTAGATGCAGCGCCACACCAGCATTTTGGAGCAGTTTCGGAGGAGAAAAATTGGTCTTTTTGGAACACTTGGAATAGTACAGCAGTAATCTGTAGCCACTTGGCGAAGCTTGTTATTACTTTATACATAATCACTAAGTGCTGCTCAACAGTGAAGCAGGACACAAAGCCAACAGCGACCAGTTAAGCTTGCCTTCCCACGGACGGTGTACCATGTACGGTATGTTGCAAACATTATTATTTTTGGTACGCAATGAACTTCATTCTGTAAACAATTAAATAAAATTTTTTGGGCTAACGAGGACAAAGATATGCGCCTAGGCACAAGACAGATAAAATTACAAATGTGCTAGAACAATTTGCGCCGCCAGGCACAAGACAAAAAATGATGGAAAATGACTTAGTGCATTCCAAATTACACATGTGCTTTCATATGCTTTACCGCACGAGACAAAACGTGTATTACGCCCAATAACAATGCTAGAGGCTCGACAAGAGACTATGCATCTGTGAACGGCGCCAAGATGAAATGCCTCCGTACGGTGTGTCGCAAAAGTGGTGATGGCGGTGGGGAACAACGTTCATACCATGCTGTGCACACACTTTCGTTGTGAGGCGGTTTGTCGGTTTCCCGTATGTCGTGTGTGGCCTCTGCGAATAGATACATGCCGATTCGGCGTAAAACCGTGCAATTGCATGTGCAAATGCGTGAATCTGCGTACATGAACACGCGTATGCGATGCGATCTGCATGTCTTCCAGTGGCTAATCGGTCCTATGTCTTCGCACATAGGCGCTGCTTTCGTCGCCGTTCCCTTTGTCGGCGTCGGGTATAGGAATTGTTTCGATTGGAGTTGATGACCCGGACGACCCTTGTACCAAGACAATTTTCTTCTATCCCGACACCAACTGAGCGTCATGGTATGGCTGCTTGCAGTGAATCGACGTCAGCCAACTATTTCACCAAATATGCGAAAAATAGAGTAGTAGATAATGAAGTTGCAAAATTAATTACTTGAATTTTCACAAATTGATTCCTATGGTTGAGTACAGTCAACTTCCGATTTTTTGGACTCCCTACGGGCCGCGAAAACGTAAGACAAAAACGAATGCATGCCTTTTACTGCCCCTAAGGGCTCAAACCGCCACAGGCACGTCTAAAATATCTCTGAAGGCGTTCCAGTACACTTATAAGGCGTATCAGTGCTCGTACTGTGACAGGAGACAGCGGGTGCACGCGAGTATATTTAAGGAATACATACCGTGTCCCTTGACAATTGCCCCTTCCCAATCTTGGTATGCTTCGCCGCAATACCTTACGTATGCTTCGCCGCGTAACAATGGTGTACTGAGGCGAAGCTGACTTTTGGGAACCGGCATTATGAAACGCGTCGTGCTTTCCGAGCTTCGAAGCCGTTGGCGAAAATTACAAAGACGGAGTCGGCGCCGTTGCTAACCGCGGCGAGTTGTTTCAATGAAGAACACTGTATCGAACAACAAGAAGCTTGGCAGAGGCCAGGCCTAGCGTTGCCGCGGTGGTGGCTACGGCTGCCAGCGGATCTGCGTGCGAGAGCGCCTATTCGAGGCGGCGAGATAATCAAAATGGCGGCGATGGTGGCTTCGATAAATGCAGTTTCGGACCTGCGGTCATGGCAAGTCCGTAAAATCGAACGTCGAAGTGTTTTTTGCGTCCGAAATTTGAGACGTTCTTGTGCATTTGTGACGTGCCACGAAGGCGTCTGAATTATCGGGCATGTCCGTAAAATCGGGCGTCCCGAAAAATCCGTCGTTGACTTTAGTTGCATAACCTTACTCAAAACATTGCATTGCCGTAAAAACGCGATAACACCGCAATTTTGAGCAGTTCGCGCAAATGGCACCTGATTAGGCGCAACCAGGAGCAGGCAAGTCGAATTGTAGCGAAATTGCGCAAATGGCGCAGTTGGACCGCCACTGATTGGTATGCCGAACCAAACTGAACCTTTTTTTCGGAATAGCCATAGATTTCCCGTTTCCGAAAGGAATAGAGGACGTCTGCCCTCCGACACTCTGGCACTGCAGCTACTCGGAGCTGCCGGGGAGAACAGATTTATTTGCGTATAATGAAAACCTTTATGTTTCTGTATAACTTTGTGGAGCCCTTTCGGCACGTACACGACATCACTCTGCCAACTCTTCTTGACTGAGAATTCATTTTAGCGGCCATTTTAACATTCCGTTGCTCGTCGCCACGATTTTTGACCAGTCACCGCAAGCTAAGGCAGCGGAAGCGGGCCAATCGCAGACGCCGGCAACACCCTCCTCATCCGGTTATCTACTTTCACGGCTTTAACTTGGACTTACCGAAACCCTGTCCCCTTCTGCGTGCTTCTCTCCTCTTTCCAGCCAATCAGATGCGAAAAATCTGTCAAAGTAGGCAATGCTACTCGCTTTGCGAGCAAACAGAAGTGACATCCTGTAAACGAGGAGAGCGTTGCGGATCACCGCCCGATGCTTGCGGTGCTGGTTACGTAAATTTGACGTCATAAGATTGGATTAAAAACAGATTCGAATAGATTTACGTTATAGGGCCCAGAGTCTCTTGCTTATCTCGACTGCTGGCCGGTGAATGAATCCATCCGCTTGAAATCCCTGCGCTTGTGGAAGGTGGACGTTTCCTACGAGTCTCGATGCGTGAATACCTTCGCACTACATTATAGGATGTGCTTAGTTTTCTCCGGATTTTCGCTGCAGCAGACACATTGGTGTCGTCCTGTTGCGAATATTTGCTCCACTATGTTTTTGTACTTAGGCAACCAGCTCAATCCGCAAATAGCAAGGGACTGCCCTTGTGTTATCGTACAGATTTTCCCTTTTAATTTCTTCCTTGGCATTCTTGTAAATCTTCATGGTATTTGTTTCCATCCTCTGCATCCAATTCACACTCTGTTTTTCTGTCTTTTTATTTTTATTTGAGACCTCCTGGTTGTCTATTGACACTTTCAATTACCTTTGTGGCCAACTTTCTTGACCTCTTCCTCCATTCTGTGTCCGCTCTTTTGAGGTACATATATTTGTGTACTTTAGCCGCCCATTGATTTTCATCCAAGTTCCTGAATCATTCTTCAAATCTAATTTTGCTCCGTTCTTCTGTGACTTCAAAAGAGGCCTAAACCCATGTCAGCCTGCATGACCTCATTTGTGGTTTTATCATTGGCCCACAAAGCCAACCGACCTACCGATCTTTCGTTGGCTTCCAACCCCGACACGGTGTCTCATTTTAAGCGCAGAATGGCAATGTGTAACATCACATGATACACGCCCCATTTCGAGCTGCAGTGATTCAGAAATATCCAATTTCTTTGTGTTTATTGTGAAGCTCACACGCTTCTCACATGGCCCGATCAGGAACTAAATGGTTTGCCACGCGCCGGCTGGCCGGAAGCCCCGCGCCCTGCTTAGGAGGGAAGCCGAGCCGCGTGCTTCATAGAGGCGAGTCAGGATATGAGGTGCGTGACCCACTCGTGGGGCGTTCACATGACGTCGGCCTCTCCGTTGGGCCAGTCGGCCGCGTCGTCCTTGGCTGCTGTGAGCTGTGCTATCGTGCATTCTATCGGGTAGCTTCTTTTATCGTTCTAGTGCATTCCCCGCGCTTGAAAAAGCAGAAAGCTCCTCACTTAGCCCACCCCGTCTCACCCTGCCCTCTTGACTTTTCCTGTGTCTCCGTCGAGCTCAGCGCTGTCAAGAGGGAGCGGGGTCACCTGGTTTAAAATTAAACTGTCGCACTTGGCCCTGTCTCGTGCGTTTCCGCTTCCACTTGGAGGGAACACTGTCGTACGGAAGCTGCTGATCCAGACCACGCGGAGACGTAACTGTGGCGCCTGTTCGTGAAATGGAGATCTGGGCCCGTATTCACAGAAAACCTCTTGCGCTAGAATTGTTCGTAAGAGCAAATGCCAGCCAATCATGACGTTGGACATATAATTAGTGAAGCCGTGCCAGCCAGTGGCAAAAGTAATTAATTAACGATAAGCTTCGTGAGTTAGGCCCCTGTATTGCAGCGCGTCTCAGCTGTCCTTAATATCCGCGTTTGTATGCGTGGACCACCTTCACGTTTCAACAAGATGACTAGGCAGAGAAGAACCTAGGAATACAAGTTACCTGTTGGAGAGCAGGACAGAGAACGTGACACGTTTTACGTTTTCACGATGTACGTGCGTAGGCGATGCAATCCTCTATCAACTTTCATTAAATGATTAATTGTGGTTGAGCCAGTAAAGATAAATTGTACTTAAGTAAAAGTAAGTGTCAGGTACACCTGGCTCTTCCGGCTATAGTGCTGGTTCATTCGCACACACTTGCCATTTTGTGGTGCATGCTGTTTAATACGACATCTTCGTTGAGTGTTTTAATTGTCTATTTCGTCCAGAATGAATCGGATGTGCGCGGGCGAGGCCACGGGAAAAAAAGAGATTCCTGCGGCTACAGTTATAGTATATAGGGTGTCCCACGGTAACTTGAGCCAAACTTTAAAAATATGCAAAGGCCTCGTAACTGGACAGAACCAAGGTAACGTTGTTTGCCGTCGCTTGGAGATACTTGGATTATTTCTTGCATCCCACCTAATTACATAATTGGTCTTGTTAATCAACTTCTCAAATACTATAATGAGATGAAAAGTGTCAAAGAGAAAATTGTAGAGCAACATGCAAAACTCCCGATACAGCTTTCTGTTGCTCAATACGTGCTACACAAAAGTGTTTTTTCAAGCATCAAAGAAGCCTGCGAATGCACGAAAAATTGCCGCGACTCGCCGCTCGAGGCACTTTTGCGTGTATTCGCGGGCTTGTCTCGTGCTTGGAAAAACACTTTTATGTAGCACGTATTGAGCAACAGAAAGCGTATCAGATTTTCATGTTGCTCACATTGACGCTTTTCATCTAATTATAATATTTGAGAAGTTGATTAATTAATTAGGACTAATTTTGTAATTAGATGGAATGCAAAAAATAATCTGAGTATCTCCAAGCGACGGCAAACAACATTAAATTGGTTCTGTCCAGCCACGTGGTATCTGCATATTTTGAGCGCTTGGCTCAAGTTACGTCGGACACACGGTATATGGCTCCCTTCAGGGCGTGCAATAAACTCTAGTTGCGACTGCGACTATACTCGCGGACAACTTTCTGTGGCTAATAAGGGAAAGCTACGGGTGCGTGGCTGCTGCACATGTGTTACCACGCCAAGTAGTCCGGCAGCGTTTGACAGTGCTTTAGGTTGCTCGGAACAGACGCTGAATCGACGCAGCTTTAACGTGCGACGGTTTCGGGTTTCCTCAGACGCGAAAGGGAAAAGCCGCAAAATAAGCAAACCTTTACACGCAGTGATGTGTTCTGTCTTATTTAACTGTTGCTAATAAGGTGTGTAAGTTTTCTCTTCGCCAGCCTAAACTAACGTAGATTCAAACGCGGGGCTTCTTTCAGAAGCGGTCTCACTTGTGCGCGTTTTGCCTACGTAGCTTTCCCTTCGTAGCTACAGGAAGTTGTCCGCTAGTATACAGTCACTGTATATTCTACCAAAAACCTTTGGTAGCATATACAGTAACACTAACTGCGATGGAAGAGTTGCGCCATCTGTCACTGTATAAGCGCAATACGGCGCGCACAGTGTTTCGCTGTAACAGTGACAGATGGCGTCATCATGCATGCACTGCTAGAGTTACTGTATATGTATGTGCTACCTGCGGTAGCACATACAGTAACTCTATGCACTGCTAATGCACTGCAGATCTCCGTGCGAAATTTGAGCGCCACTTCAGCCACTGCTTTAGCCGGAGCCACGGAGCCATGGAGGAAAAAAAAAAAAAACTTAGAGGCCCTGCCCTCTTTACCCTCTAGGACAAAAGTGGGGAGGAAGTCACGTGGTATTTTTTGGTATGGCGGCCATGTTGTCGGGGCACAATGGCGGTTTTGTTATGGTGGTGCGTGCTCTTGCGTGTGCTGTCCCGTAGTATCAGGCCCCGCACACTCTCAAGTTCAACAAATGGCCACAGAGGGCGAAAAATCAATCGAGGCGCGTTTCAGCGTAAGCGCGCAAGTGGAGCTACTGTAATTTGGTCGAATACTTTAATTGGTGCTTTCTCTGCTAGGAGCGCTGAACATGCTGATTTTTTTAATTTACACAAACCATTGACATGAACAATCGAGGTGTCTAAGGATGTTTTTTACCTCGGACAAATAGGCAGTTGATTTTTTTTTAAATTTGATTGTTGAAGCTGCTTTTTAGTCATAGCGTCAAGGTTTTTGTACTTGATTAACCACCGACAGCCGACAGCCTATTGGTATCGATGTGTTTCCTGGCCGTTGGCGTTCGAATACTACGGCGGTAAAACATTTTCGAAAGCATGCTGGTTTCGTCTGCGAGTCATTACACAGACTTGCTGTAAAGAGGTCTACTCTTGGCAAAAAATAGTGCCTCATTTTGTTTAGGCGTTCATTATCATAATGAATGCGGCGGAGGTTGACGGAATACGCTTGAAGGTACGTTTTTATGCCGTTGATCTCCATAACACCGTAAGTACGCAAACCGATGTCACAGAACACCCGATGCATCATTGTGTGTTCTCCGTCATCGCTTGTTTGCTGTACGCCTACTAATTCTTCACTTCTTCAAGTGTTGCATCCTCCTTTTGTCCTTGTTCTCTTGTGCTTCACTTACAGTATGTCGTTCCGTCAGCTGTAATGCGCATTTGCAAAACCAATACGTTTGATAAGACGCAGTGGTTATCATAATTTCACTACACATGTATTAAGCTGGCACATGTGGTTCAGATAAAGATACCTGTATGCGGACTTGCACGACGTTGATGCGGAGATTAGGATAATTATGACACCCGTAAGGAAGAGGCAGCTGACGGCCGTAAGCTGTTGCGTTCTTTTCGCCAAATTACCCGGCCTGGTAGTGCTCTAAAGATGCTGTATAAAAGTGACACGCGGTGACAGGGAAGTTATGTTTAGCAGCCGACTGTACGTTTTGTAGCTTAGGTCTTCTTTCTTGTGCGTCTGTGCTACCCTTATTAATGAGCCATTTCTTGACTATGTTCTTGACTATGTAACCGCGTTTGTGTGGATCCGTAGACGTGTGCTTTTTGTTGTACTTGTAAAATGCAAATAAAATATTTTCAAGCTTACTCAATCTTTGGTGTGTGCGTTTATTCCAGTCGAGGCCATCGTGCCACCTGGAAACCGCACTCTGTCAGTAGCCCTGCACGAAATGCAACAGCTGGAGCGCGGCGCCACAACTCGGGGTAACGGCGGCGTAATAAACGAAAAACCGCTCGGGATGCCCTTAAAAGTCAGTTCAGAGTGTGCCTTAACTCGATATGACTCAGCGCTACATATATTCTGCTGCGCCTTGATCGTGCTCCCGCCAGTTTGGTTGCTGTGTGGCAAACGTAGCGCCTACATACGTATGTAGGCGCTACGTTTGCCACACAGCAACCTAACTGGCGGGAGCACGATCGATGCGCATCAGCCAGAACCCAGTAGGTAAAGCGACCATACTGTGCAAAACCCCGTTTCCGTTTCCTGTTGTACAGCGCCACCCGTGGTCACATACTTTAGTTCACGACGCCACCGCTACGCTTATTTCCGTAGCACTGTGGAAGGTACAGTTTCCCTTCTCTAAGTTTGTGTAGGTGTTCTGTGGTAGTATTTCGTACCGTGGCAATGACGTCGTGTGTGCAGGATTGCATTAGTCTCCGTGTTTTGTTCAGTTGTGTTAGCTCTACGGTGCTCTCCCGGCTGTTGTTGTGGCCAGGTGTGATTGGAAGAGGTAAAAAGCGTAAAACGAGCGCGCGCATGCAACGCCGTGCACCACGTACCACGCCACGGACGATCTTGAAATCTATTTGCCGTCTTCGGTGGATTCGTGCTAAAGTGTCATCACAGACTGAAACCTCCATGCTTCAGAGTATGTACGATCAACGCCTTGCAGGTCAGTGACAGCTATGCAGTGTTCCTGCTTTTGACAGCGGACGATGCATTTGTTGCACGTAGAACAGCCTTGTAGAAGGATGGGAAAGAAGCGGCTGCTGTGAGGAATTAAGGGACGAACCCTCCTTACGGCAGATATATCTTACATGTGTGCTCGAGAGGCGCAGGGAAGTTAAGTTACATACGCGCTTATTGTTCGGCAGCGCGCGGAAGATACCACAGAACTTCGTTTCCGTGAAACTTCACTTACCGTGAGAACAATATACCTCAGACCTCAGTCAGTGTAAACGCGTAGCGACGTTCTCCTCTGCTAGGCCTCTTCGTCGGCGCGCTGTGGCTCGTCACATCGCGGTGCGCGGTCGCCCAAAACTTGTTCAATAAAGCAAAACGATTCCTATAAAGCCACGATCAACATACTTGTGGGTTCTCATAAACTGCAGATGGGCTAGCCGTATACGTCGTGATGAGGGTAAAGTGTGCTGCCGTTCACCGCCTGTGCATTCTTGCAGTGCGGTGAGGATGCACAGACTTGTTCTCAGGAAAGCCGGCGGAAGCATATGCATATATATATAGACCGTGGGGCCGGCCTCACAGTCTAACTTGCGTAGTTCATTATGATCTCCTTTCAAAGCTAGAGCACAATACTCGGAGGAATTGACTTGGGCAGCGGAATAGTGATGGTATAACACCGCGACGGGATCCCTTGGTCGTATATCATCACTACGGCGCGCGCACGTCCGCGCAGCCAGGCGTGGTTGCACGCCGAAAGTGAGAAATGTAAATAAGAGAGGAGAATCTCCCCCGACAAGATGGCGGAGTAACGCCAACTTCCGGCATCAATGAGCTTCACAGAGTGACGTCAGGGTCTCTCCTTAGTTTTTCCTTCCTCCATGGCCGGAGCCATGTATGCCTGGCTTTCCTATTTACGCAATTTTCGGCAGGGGGGGGGTAGCAGCTGCCCTATAGTATTGAATACAGTATGTTTTGTTTTTCCGGATTCGTAGCTTCAGAAGTTATTTTTAGTAATTATGATGTCAGGCCGTATAGAGCCCGGTTGCGCGCCTGTATAGCATATGTGTAGCATATAGGTGACTGGATGCAGTTCCTAGAACGGGGACGAGGAGGAGCATTAAGGCACACTATTCTAGCATCGATATCTCCACCGTGTTTCGCATTTTTCGCACTCAGCGTCACGGTGGCTCAAGAGCAAAACAGTTTTCAAAAATAATTCACGCCTGCTTTTCGTGGTTGACATCGCAAGAAGTTAATAAAAATTAGGTTTATAAAGAGCGACTTTCTTGTATAATGTACTATGTTACCTCATGTATGCGAATTAGATTTTGGATGTTGGAGCGTCGCACTAGTTCTGACAGTGTGCTTGCATGGCGGGGTGTCCCAGCCGGCATGCGCAGTTAGGCTAAAGGGACCTTTAATATCCTGATAACAGAATTGTTTTATAGCTCAGGCTTAGTTACAGAGGCGGAGGGGCAGAAAGCGAATGGCGCCTATTGCACCATTAGTGAGCTCAAAGCACAATGTATTATAGCGACGCGTGAATTCGCAATAAATCTAGTTGCTCCCAGCCGCTTGGTTTTGCCTAACGCTTTGTCTGCATGGGCGGCATAAGCTTTTGGGTTAAGACAGAAACACAATATGCAAAATGGGGTTTGGGCTCTGCCATTGCTGACCCGTTTCTCATAAGGGTATCCAGACTGGTATATTGTACAGTCCATTTTTCGAAAACTCGATCTTATATTTGAGAACTGCCTGACTTAATGAATGCTAAAACGCGTTCTATAGAGTTTTTGTCGCCTTGTCGTTTTTTGTATTCAAAGAAATATCTTCCGACCACCCGGAACTGGCAGAATGCCAACCGCGCTTTGGGTCGTTTCACGTGTGCATCCGATCCATATATGCACATAAATCAAGGAATGTGTGCAGGCGCGAAGCCGATAGCGTCAGGGAACGCGGTTGCTCCCATTCGAGTGAGAGCAGCCATGGGTGAATGGTGCAATGTGCGTTTGCATTTTATCATACAGCACGAAGTTAGAGTGATAAAGTGTCCCCTTTATTTAACGTGCATTGAGACACCTTTATGCTAACGAGGCTAATTACCCGCGCCAGCGGCAATGCGCCTCCTTCGAAATGTGACGTCAGGAAAACCGCGACGTTTACATGTCTTGTTTCACACAAAACTGACAGATGAATTGATGCCATTTCGAAAGTTGCGTATTATGTTAATTTTGTTACCTTTTAATCTTAAGGCATGTTCAGGCTGCGATCGTAACGTTAGCAAAGCGCGCATCTGTCGTTAAGTCCGTGTCGCGCGTTACTAGCGTTAAGATCCTTAACAATTGGTCGTGCACATTGTATATAACTTGCATACGTTACGCTTCTTCAGGCCGGCTAATCAAAACGTGAGCTGGCCAGTTGCGTTTCAGTCAGTTTCATCATGGTGAAACCACCGAAAAACTAAGCGAAGGCAAAAAAAAAAAAAAAAGAGTCCGCGTGCCGTTGTCGCTCGAACAACGCACATACGCGTACGCTGTCATGGCTGTTGACTGGGGATGCCGGAAGCCGCGTCACGGAAAATTTAAAACCGAAACTGCGGCGCTTGTTGGACACGTCGTGACTGTCGTATCTGTATGAAACTTAGAGTAGCGGGTCTTCCAACAAATACGCTTGCATGTGTGACGACTGTTGCGCTCTTAACGCTCCCTACGATTGTAGGCTGAACAATTTAGTTACGCTTTTAGCGTTCGCGCTGGCATTTCTTGCGAAATATCTGCACATTACGTTCGTAGTCTAAACGTACCTTTATGTCCTGCAGAAAAACGTAGCGCTTGAATTTTATTTTCATTTTACGAAAAACTGCGCGCAGTGGCGCTCCAGGTGGCACGTGGCTGATGCATATGTGACCGAAACTCCTTAGCATGTATGCCGAGTTTTAAGTCTCTTGTTGGAAAAGCTGCCCGCGCTTAATGCTATGGCTGTATGCACCAACATTGTACGTGCTCTTGATTCACAATATGGTCGCGCTTAAGTCTTCCGCGAGCGTGCGTTGCCCGTGCCATGAATAGCGCTAATGAGCGAAAGCGTTCCGCATGGTTTCTTCTTCGCTCGTGCTTCCTGGCACCTATGCACGTCAAATGCCGCACGCTGTGTGCCACGTGTGGAATGTGGAGTGTGATGGAACGCCACATTTGCATATCGTGACTTTATGTGTACGGCAGTAAAAGCTTCACAATTCACGTTCTATCTCTCACGGCACAGTGCTGCGCAGCGGAGCACTCCGTGTGCAGTATGACGTGGACTGCTTAAAAGGACACTAAATCAAAACAATATATCAGTTTAGACTGATAAAGCATTGTTTGAGAACTTTGCAGGTGGTCATTTCAAAATAATAGTTTGAATATTACATGAGCAAATGCAGGTCAAAGTATCAGTATTTGAATTTTGCGCCGCAACTCCGACGCTGGTATACCTTAGGGTGACGTCAGGGATTCTAAAGTATGTTTTCGTATTTGGGCCGCCTTGGCTCAGTAAAGGTTTCCCAAACTTGGCATATTTAATATTTGGTTCCTTTAGAACACAACGTAGTGAGTCTGTACTTCTAAATAAATAAATAGGCCCTAAAAGACGCTCTTAATATCCATGACGTCACAGCCACCTGGTGCGGGAACTTCAAGGAGGCGTCGCCACCTGTATTTCGCTTTTGCGCTTTTTCTTGCTTACTAAACGTCTTATCGTAGTAATATTGGTGTTTTTGGTGTTGTAGAAGGGTAATTTAATGACGCAGAAGAAACCATTTTTCTCTTTAGTGTCCCTTTAGGCAAAACGTGCACGCGCGATTACTCCTTTGTCGGTATGTACGTATGCTCCACAGCAAGCGAGAGAAGCTGTTCGCCAAAATGAGACCTTCCGCCACTTAAACGTGCCTACTTTTTGAAAACGACGCCGACTGGATGCCGTGTCTGCCGCGCGGCAAAGACAGTCAAGAATTGAGGCGATGCGCTATCACGGTCGCGCGGCACTTGAATAACGACACACGCGAATGCTTGACTGGCTGGGGACGTACGTAGTCTGAAGCGATCCACTTCGGCGATAGTCTCGCCGTGAGGCGCGCGCTGATTGGCTGGTTGAGCAAAATCGGATGACGTAGGGCTCAATCAGCCAATCGGGTTCAACCGATGTCACTAAAACAGCCAATCAGCGCGAGCCGATGGCGAAGGTGTGGCCAAGGCGATAGTATCGCCGGAAGTGATCGTTTGAGAATACGGCCCCTGGGTGCTCCGTATTCGCGGTCGGTCATTCTGAGACATACTTTCTCTCGGTTTGCGTGACGTAACCTTCAACGTTACCGCCTCAGTGCAGCCCCTATCAACCGACATCATTACAATGCACTCAGGAACTATATATGTGACACGAAAATAACGCTTGTGGGAGGACCGTTTCGTCGCATCGATGTTTGTTGGTTTAATTGTCCAATAAGTGGCGCGCAGAAAGTGATATCTTGGGAAGTTATCGATCGAGAATGCCACCAGTGTGGCCTAGCTGGGCGTTCTATAATCGTAAGCTGACGTGTTGATGCGGGCGAGTCAGTTTCGAGGGCCGCGCGGAAGGGCGTTCATGCGTCGGAAGGAAGACAGCGGTCCCGACAAATGCGCCGGCTCGGCTTCTCGTCGCGTGCAGCATTCATTGCTATAGGAAGACGCGCAGACATGTGCGTAGGGAGTTTTGAGAGTCGTTTGTTCGAAGGGTGGAGGAGCATAAGCTCGTGCCTTTCGATTTTGGTTGTGTACTCACTTTCAGTAGCGAATTGCTACACTATTCGACAGGCAGGATAACAGGCCATAAACCCATACCTCTTTCTCTTTTTCCTTTCTTTTTCTCCAGCACAGTTTGGAAGCATATGCTGTTGGGTTAAACTTAGCCATGCAGGTAAAGTACGTCCTCGGCGAGTTCGAAGCAATGCATTCGTTACGACTCGTGCGTGAGGCGCAGCCGAATTTTATTGTTTGTAGCGGCTTCCACCAGCCGTTGCTCGCGAGTGAACTGAAGTAGAGACTGGGAGACTGGGAGAGAAGTGGCACGCTTGACATTAGAAGCGTCAACAACGAATATAGGACACGGGGTGGTCTCGTTATCTCAATAATCCGGGCAATAGCCTCTGGTACTTTCTGAGTGTGGAGCTTCCAAATTGGCACACTTTCGCTCTATGTAGAAGGAAGCACTGGTTATAGCCGGCGCGTTATCTGACTCGCGTGCGTGTGCCGCTGTTTAAAGCAACCTAAAGGTGGTTCGACGCCGGCTGTACTCTGTGGTAAGTGTTTTGGACAACTACTCTCCAGGTAGCGTCCTCTTACAGACGATCTATTTCCAGGTTAGGGGTAGATGCAGATGTATGGTATAATCATCATACCTTGCTGGTGAAGCAGCGGACTGACACGGACACGGCGAAGACGTACGACACTCCCTGCTTCTTGTGTGTCTTCGCCGTGTCCGTGTCAGTGGGCTGCTTAACCAGCAAGGTATGGTGATTAACCACCGAGTAGCCCAACTTTCTACATTAATGAACTTCATATGGTATAATATTTTTTTCGTGCCGGTTATCAAGCAGATGCTGATGCTAGGTAAGAAGGGGGCAGCGTAGAGCAGTTAATGCCCTAGATACGATAATTGTTCCTTCTCAGGAAACGAAGCTAGGAGGTGTAGACGGTGTGGAAAGCCGAAAATCCGGTTACGCGTGTACCAGAAGAGTCACCGACCGATTGATTGATTGATTGATTGATTGATTGATTGATTGATTGATTGATTGATTGATTGATTGATTGATTGATTGATTGTCACCTAACGGCGTCGTGTGGTGGGGGAAGAGAACGAGAATAGTATACAGACTGGTGAGATAATATATACAGACTGGTGAGCACCCGTTCTGAAGGGAAGTCTAGCAGGGGCACCGAGGGAAAGTCAGCTAGTGCATTGCTGACGTGCTACGATTAAAATGGAGTCCGTTCTAAACGGCCGTCTGTATCTCCTTCACCGATAAGAAATTGTCGACGGAAAGCGCGACGTTCGAAATGATCTTTGTCTTGGAATTTGCTGCCGTGGCGGAGCCGCCTGTACTGTTTGCAGCTGCCCGTGTCGAAATTCCGTCTGGGTCGGGGCGGCCTTTCGGGTCTACCGTCGAGGCTCGCTCCTGTGCGGTGTGCTTTTATGAAATATGCACTCCGCGTGAAATCAGCGGGAGAAAAGACCGCTAAAAAAAAGAAAAAAAAAGCACTCGTGTACGCAGCAGTCTCTGAGCACCGACTTCACATTCTCGATAACCAAGAAATATATGCAAAAAATCGGTGAACGCAGCTGTGGGCGCGCACGTTGACCCGACCATGCAGCGATAGATTGTCGAAAGAGACCGTGTAGCACATTGTCTGCGTGCTGAGCTCATCCGTACCCCATGAATTTCAGTAAGAACGTCACCGTTTTGTCAAGAGTGCGCCTAACGGGTGTTAGAACGGGGAACATCTTTCGTAGATGCGACCAAATGCTATGCTCGCGCATCTCAGTCGTATGGAGCTACCTTTCCTCTACATACTTTTTTTTTCTCGTGCTTTCGCACACAGCCGAGCTAATGCGGTGACGTGGTTTAGACGCGCGTCGCCAATGATATCTTCCGACGTTAACAGCGTGACGTCAGTGGCCTTCGCCGAAGCTGGACAGTCGTCTTCCTTTGCATAGATTGCGCGCTCATTACGTCCAAGTGGCACCGCGATGAGAACACTTTCTTTTATCGGAGTGGCGGCGGAGGTTTCTACGTGTCGTAAACCCCCCCGCTAGTGGTCATTCAAGTGGGCCTTTCATCTCCCGTTATTTCACTCGTCGTGCTTTCCCTAGGAGTGAAACGCACGAAGCGTAGGCCGGTGAGGAGGAGGAGGAGGAGTGTCACCTTGAGCACGCCAGGGAGGAGAAACCCGTTGTCTAGGCTTTTCCACCGTCGCCCATTCATTGTCGCGTCTGGCAGCTTCGTTAAAATACACAACGCAGGCGACGGATTCGATCGTATGTGGTCGATGACGCCGTCCTCTCCGCGGGACGGTTTGTCGTTTTCTTTTTTTTTTCGCTTACGCAGAAATAGCGCATAACCGACAACTCCTGTGTCGTGCGAGGCTGTCATTATGTCGTAGCCATCGTTAAATATGTTTCCCCTCCCTCCATTTTTTTCTCTACCTTATTGTAGTTGCGCAGTCTCAACAGCACTTGTTGTAGCAACCATGCATCGCTGTCTGAAAAACTGACGGCGTGTTTTTCACCCCAGCACGCGTGCATACATGCGCCTTTGTGCAAAGGGATTAAAAGTACCATAGCACGTGTTAGTATCGCACGAAAAAAAAAAGTGTGAATGCGAAAAAGAAAAGAGACACTGAAAAAAAAAAGTCTTGTCAGCGCACAAAGGCAACCGGAAAAACGTGAAATTTTTCCCCGGTTGCATTTGGCTTAATATTCATACAATGACGTTAGAGTGATTAGCCTCTAACTAACGCTATTTTGGGGGAGACTACTACAAGACTAGAACTACAATTTGCCCCTTTCCAGTACGTGTCGTCGCTCCCATGAAGGGTGACGTTGCATGAAAAAACGCTTTCATGGGCATACGTGCATTCAGTACTGCCTTGTTCCTTCTTGTACTAAAAATGAAATGTGGACGGCCTGCAGTCACTGGCGATTATTGCAAACGTGCACGGAGAATGGAAAAGACGCAAGGTTACCGCCTTTTAAGTTTTCAAGGAAGAAATGGTTCACCCAAAGTGAGTGGTGGAACCGTCTCTGCCTGATATGGCATTGCCGTTATTCGACTACAGAACTCACTAAACACCCGAAAGGTTGCATTGCTGATTTTGTCGTCATTAAGCAGCATCTTTGGTCGTTTATTAGTTCTGCAATTAATTTATCCAAGATGTTCGTCTACAGGGGCCATGTTCCGATGAAATGGGCAGCTAGCCCACTAGCCCAACAAGAAAGTTTTCCGGGCTGAATGCAAAAGGAATGCCCTGTGCTGCAGGATTTCAATGCACGTTGAGTACGCCTTTCCCTCCTTAAAAAATAAGTAAGAACAAACAAACGGCGGCGATGATGGTGATAATAATAATAATAATAATAATAATAATAATAATAATAATAATAATAATAATAATAATAATTAAAAATGAGAGGTATCCACTGCGACGATACCTCGAATTTCGTCAGGCTGTATACTGGGTGCTTTTCTTTAGCGGCAACAAATATTTAAAAAATTGCCCGCGGCAGATAGCGTAATTCTAACAATTGACCTAAATTACCAGATGGCGGGGCCATTAGTTCTACCAGAAATCAAAATGCTTAATTGAATAACTAACATATTTACGCTAATTAACGCTTTTATTTATTGCTTTACAGTACATTTCAATCGACGAGTCGTATAGTTAGTAAGTATGCAAGGCATATCGACTTATAACAAATCCTTAGGACTACACCATTTTCAAGATACTGATTTTCCTAAGTGTCCGACGAAATGCATTGACGTGCCAGTTACTTTTGGGCTTCAATGCATAAAACAGCGTTTTCTTTAAAAAAGCAAGTGGAACAACCGCGAATCTTTACCGCAAGTTTGGCGGTGCGTATCTCGAAACCGCTGCCATCGTCACAACTCGTTCCAAGTCGATATGCCTTCCATACTCACTATAGTGAGTAGTGTTGTAGCTGCAGCTACAATTTTCCTAGATTGAATTATGTGCCGTAAAGTAAGTAATTAAAATAATTAGCGCAAATATGTTAATTATCCAATTAAGTATTTTGATTTCTCGTGAAGTAGTGGTCGCCTCATCGAGTAATCTATATCAAGGATGCTATCTGACATAGGCAGTTTTGTAGATCATTGGTGCAGTTAAAAGAAGGCTTATATACTCTGGGCGGCACACCGATCGATATAGGCGTTTTCATCCGTTGAAAGCAATCGGTGTAAGTGCGACGCAGGATCCGCGACAGCTTAGGTGAGCCGGTTCGATAGCGTGAACAGCGCCAAGGGAGAAAGAGATGAAGGTCGCAGTGCAAATTATAGGCACACGCAGGATCTATAGCGGAGACCTTGCATGTGACGCCTGCATTTGTTCACAACACGGGGGCTTGTTACCGGCTTCGCGTACTTGTGCACTTCGGTTACGCGGAGGGTTGGTTGACGCCGCTATTTCGCCACGTGGCGACATATACACGCCGACGCACATGCGGCGGTATAAGTACAGAGGCATGTCTGAGCCTGCTTGCGCGTGCGTGCTTTGTTTTTGCACTGTGAGTCAAAGCTGCGTGAACGGGAACGCGCACTCCACCACCGACGACGCCTCTGATCGTCTGCACCCAGAAAGCCAGCCGCGGGTAAATATGGCTGTTCGGCCGAAACTGATTTCGCCCAAAGTTACACAATTCGTGGCTTAGCTCGTCCCTGAAGAATAATCGTTATCTTAATTGCATTTCTTGTCTTCAACATTCTGCGCTCGCTGCTTTCCTGTCAAGGACGCGCTCTGTCACGCTGATAAGCGCATGTTGAAAGTAGCGGGTGCGCAGCGTTACCGAAATTAAATGCATGCAGGATAGACGGCGATTATTGTTGGGACAAGGTAGTACAGCTTTAAAGCTGTTTTTTTTTAACCAACCCCATAGCACAGCCAGAGCGCTCTCAAACGACCACCCGAATATGCCATTTGACACGTGGTACGAGCCCGTACGACGCGGCGTACTTCTGATAACAGTATACGCGCGATACGTGTACTGATGGACGATATACGACTGGAAGATGGGTGCTCAGACTTTTGGAAACTTACTCAAACCTGTTAGAAGCTTTTTAGAGACAGTTGTGTACGTCGAATCGCACACCGAGTCTTACAATTAATGTCTTCTGCTTCTGTTTCGAGTTTTGTGTAAGACGATTTGTGGTGTCCAGTCCTTTCGGTGACGTAGATTTGTTAAAGGGACACTAAAGGCGAATACTAAGTCACACTAAAGTGATAGGTTAATGCTCGAGAGCGTCTAAGGCTTATTTAATATTATGGATAACAGGCGCTTTAGTAATCGAGAAATTGAGGTAAATGCAGGGCGCCATATGAGGCTTCACCGAGACATTCAATAGTCCGATGACGTAGCGACTCCTCACTATAATTTTGTTACTAGTAATAAAGCAGTCATAATAAAAAGATAATTGCATTGCATTATAAAATAAAATGCTATTTGTCTAGTTCTGTTCGAGTTTTAGAGAAAATAAGTTTTTGACGTTACCCTTGGCAACGACGCGGCCGGTCAAAAGGTCTCGTTTTCGCTCGACTCTGCGCCGCCTCGCTTTCGCGTTTTAGCACTTCTGCTATCGCGTATTGCTGCACTCGCTTTGCTGGCTCAGGAAACTAGCACAAACTGCAAGTAGCAGAGAACGAGGCCCATCGCGCGACAGGCGTCGAAGATTAGGTTTACTATTCGGCACGCGCTTTCTTCCTCTTTCGCGCTATCGGCTCTGTCTTGGCTCGGTTTCTGGCCGCGCTTTTGAGTTTTGCGCAAAAAACTGCTGGTTGTCGGGCTCTATTTTACCTACCCACGGCAGCAAATAGCGGTGAGAGCGTATGCAAACTCACGACTGCCCGCTCGGGGGTGGGCGAATAGGATTGCTGTATATATAGGAGTATGCGGACACTTCAGACGCGATTTTCTTTTAAACTAAGTCTTTTCTTGGCACGAAAGTTAGCGCTGCGAGGTTTCTGGAATGGCATTTTAACAGTCCACGTTGACTTAATAGTTCACTCTTTAAAAAGTTTGCAGCCTTCGGGGCGTATCTTGTCCCACAACAATAATCGTCGTGTTCTCTTTCACTAACCTTCACTATAACTTCTTTAACGTTTCCAATGTTAGCATCTTTCACTAACATTCGAAGCCTACTACCAAAGCGCGATCTGTTGTGTTATTTTGTCGAAGACAGTCATTCTGATATTATCGTTTTAACAGACTTGGCTGCGACCCGAAATAACAAACAACGAAATTTTTTTCAGGATTGCCCTGTGTACAACGTATATAGACACGACCGCACCGAAAAAAAGAGGAGGTGGCGTCTTGGTAGCTGTCAAACGAACTATATGTTCATCGTATATCCTAGACACTAACTCAGCACTTGAAATTATCTGGGTTGCATGCTCATCCTGATCTGTCAAATTCTTAATTGGTTCTTGCTATCGTCCTCCTGATTATGACCAATCATTTATAGAACAATTATGTTACAGTATTGATAATGCGACAAAACAATTATCTGCTGATAATATCTATCTAGCTACTCGGCGACTTTAACTTTCCGAACATTGATTGGCGGCAGCTGTCATACCCTTGTCACAAGTTGGCTGAATTCATTAACTTAACCTTAGATTTCAACTTATTTCAAGTTGTCAGAGAGCCCACTAGAGTAACTAATGTTCTAGACCTGATATTAACTAACGCTCCTGAAACAGTCGGTCCAGTTTCTTGTCTCGATGGTTTTAGTGACCATAAACTGCTTCAGATACAAATTAAGGTGCCTTTAAAATTTACGGGAGTTACGGTTAAATAGATTCGCGATTGTAATAAGGCTAACTATACTGAAATGAATACTGACCTGGATGCACTCTTTAGTGAAACCTTCTTGCAGGCCTTCCCAAGACGTGACATTGACGATGACTCGGTACTCTTTAAAAATGCCATTTCAGCTTTGTCAAGTACGTTCCTCTAGTCACAATAACGAATGATAAATGTAAGCCTTGGTTTAATAAATATATTCGTACTCTACGTAACAGAAAAAAAAAACTTATACAAACGTGCTAAGAAATCGCGCAATTCTAATTTTTGGGCTGATTATAAAAAAGTGTTTAAAGAAGTACTGCGCTGAGGTAACCTCGGCTAAGGACAAGTACTACTCCCGCGACCTACCTTCGTTACTAGCTTCTGATCCTACAAAGGTTTAGCGAACGATTGCTCCAGACAACACTATTCATCACATATCGCTACAAAATGACGACCAAATCGAGTTGTCAGATCAAGAGAGCGCATCTGAATTCAATAGGTTCTTTTCATCTGTATTTACTGCTGAAGATCATTCAAAAGTTCCCATTATTCCTGATCATGAATTTCGATTCATGGAGCCCATTGACATCACAATTCAAGGAATCGCACGCCTCATTACAAACCCTTAAGGTATCTTCCTGAGCTGGTCCCGATAGCATATGTTCTAAAATCTTGAAGAATACATTGTCTATTTCTAGTAAAATATTCTACCACATTTTCACACAATCTTTATCAACAGGATATCTTCCACTTGACTGGAAAGTTGAAAAAGTAATTCCACTGTTTCAAAACGGTAACAGAAATATGGCGGAGAACTACCGCCCTATCTCGCTCACTTACATATGTTGCAAAATGCTTGAACATATTATTGCATCAAATATTTATAACCAGCTCGAGTTTAATAACTTCTTTTTTAATAATCAGCATGGGTTCCGATAATCTGTTTCGTGTGATACGCAGTTGCTGGAATTCAGCGCTGACTTGCACTTTAACGTGGATAATAACCCTTCAAACTGATTGCATCTTTTTTTGACTACTCAAAAGCATTTGATCACGTTACTCACTGCCGCCTCATCGCTAAGCTATCTTCTCTTAGACTAGACTCACTAACGATATCTTGGCCTAGTAACTTTCTATCTTTTCGCAAGCAGTTCACAGTCGTCAATAATTTTTATTCTTTTTCTGATGTCACATTCGGTGTTCCGCAGGGCAGCATGCTAAGCCCTTTGCTTTTTTTTAATTTCTGTAAATGACCTGCCTTCCAACATTTCCTCTTGCATGCGACTATTTGCTGATGACTGCATCGTATATCCCATTATTGAAAGTCATGATGACCTTAACCTTGTCTATGCCTGGTGTGATAACTGGCTTATGACGTTTAACTTGAATAAGTGCAAAACAATATCCTTTACACGTAAACAGTCACTTTCTAACTTCAGGTATTCTATAAACAACGTTTCACTGCCCCGTGCGTTGCCATATAAGTAGTTAGGTTTGCATCTTACATCCGACCTTTCATAGAAATTGCATATCACCAACATATGTGTTAAAGCGTCACAAACGCTGGTTTACTTACGTCGAAATTTGCGTCATTGCTCAGCTCATACACGCACATCGGCAAAGTTAACCTTCGTCCGCACACAGCTTGAGTTTGCTTCGTCCATCTGGTCGCCTCATCAAGAGTATTTCATTTCAGTGCTGGAAGCCGTACAAAATGGAGCCGCTCGATTCATTTCATGTAACTATAACCGCCATTCCAGTACAACAGAAATTAAGCTAGACATTCTATTCCAGACGTTAAGTAATCGTCGTTCTGTTGCTCTTTTATGCTTAATACGCAAAGATATTCGCAGCGTAACGCCATCCCCACTGCCACTTGAAAAACCATTACGCCCATCCAGGCGCCTTCATAATCTCCTCAGCATCAAACGCATATTTGGAAAAACTAAAGCTTTCAATTACTCGGCTTTGCCACAAGCCATCGCACTTTTAAACGATCTTCTGATACCATTGTTTCAATCACTAACCGCGAGCAGTGCTTGTATCTACATTTTACGAACTGAGACTGTATAATGATGCATTCCTTTGTTCTGCTTGCTGTTACTTTTCTTTGTTCTTGTTCATGCTTATTACTTATTTTGTTGTATAATCCCCCATCACTCAATGTTCCCACCGGATCCTGTGATGTACCTTTAAATAAGTGTGCCTTCCTTGCGTTTCCTTTAACGCTGGGAGCCCGGTACTTCCATGCCACGAACGGCATGCGCGTTATCATCGTGACATAGTACTCTCGACAGGAAAGTAGCGAGCGCAGATTTTTCAAAAAAGGAAACGCAAGCAAGGCAGATGACGGTTGTCGTTGGGGGACAAGATAAGCCCCAAAGGGTACAAACTTTTTTGAGAGTGTTGCCTTTAGTGTCCCTTTAAAGAGCTGTCGCACTTTCATTGTAATGTTCCTGTTTTTGGTACAGATCGCTTGCAGTCCACGGAACATGACAGCGAAAATAGACTAAAGCTTGTCTGTCAAGTGTATTGCAGTGTAAGGAATAGCGGAACGCTAGAAACTTCGTTGGCAAAGCAGAAGCAACAGCAAGCGCCATAGTGTGACGCTCTCTTCAACCACAACGCGCTAGAAACGTTTTTGCGCCACGTCATCGTTCTCGCAGAAGTGAAAAAAAAAAAGAACAAAGTTTCTGCCTACGCCTTTGTACAAGCGGATATATGTAGAACATGGCCGTTTCTTTTATAGTTCTGTGTGTTCTAGTTGACGTCCACGTTACAGGATGGCGTCATCGGCGCTGCGGCGCACGCTTTTCTCTCCTGCGTAACGCTATTCCGTAAACTGTAATGCGCTTACGGACACCCTCGGAATAAGCGTTTTTCTCGACCTGAGGAGGAGCTTAATATTTCCAGGGCGAATCAGAAAGTCTTTGCCCCCATTTTTTATTAGCCACAATAAGGTACATACTGGTAATTACAAAAATAACGTACGACTTTACGTACCTTACACTGTTTTTCCGCATAGACCCCACACCGGTTCAGACATTTTTCCCATCGCAGCACTAAATTTGAGATGCCCCTGTGGTAGAACTGCGACGCACGCGACCTCCCCGAACGCTCGTTGTCATGCAAGTCTCCAAAGCCTTTTGCGAACTCACATGACACCACCACCTCACACTTCTCAAAGCGAGACACCTTTCCCTATACGTGGGTTGCATTTCCCTGTGAATTTCGATGGGCGTTCGCCCCTTGCTACGTAGAAAACGAATCACACTTCGTTGCTCGTGCGCCGTGGAAGTGTGAACCACAGCCGCCATCTTTGGCAACTGACAGCCGCGCCGTGCCGCAGAGCTACAAGGCAGATAAGGCCGGGCCGGTCCAAGAAAGGTCCACCGCTGGGAATGGATATGTTGACTTCGCATTTACAGCCGTAATTTGGCTAAAAAATAATAATAAGGGCAAGGACTTTTGGTTCACCCTCGTACAATGCAGTGTACGCGCACGAAACGGAGCGCAGATTTGCCGTCGCCTCTATTTGCATAAGCTTAGGTACAGGCTGCTTTTCTTTTTTTCGTTCAGAGGGATGCATATGATGGGGGGTGGGGGGTGGAGGGTGGAGGGGCTCTTTTGTCTTCCGTAAACGTTTGTGCCCTCATTCCTTGAGGTGCAGCAAGAAAAAAGCGCAAAAAATAAAACTTGGCCGGGAGCGCAGTTGCGTAACGGCCATAAAATTTTCCTGCTGGGATCGCTCCATGTCCTTCGGGGCAGCTGCAGCAGTTATAAGTACCGGTCATCGAAGTTGCGCCGTGCGCTGTGAGCTTTTGCTAGCTTTTTTTTTTTTTTTTCCGTTGCGAGTTGCGCGATTTCCCATCTGTACATTGGTGGTGAGGTTCGTTTGCACCGCGCTGAACTTGGGTCGCGCAATTATTGCTCGCGAGGGCTCAGTGTCATACAATGGGGAGAGCCGCTGTGGGGCTTGGACGGTCAAGGTTGCGGCTGAGTTTAGTTCGCGCCGCGTGGCGTTTCAAGGCCGGCGCGCCTTCGTCCGATTGTGCAAATCGTGGAGGGGAGGTACTGTTTTTTCCGACGTCACGTTGTTGCAAAAAAGAAAGCGAGGCTCGTATAACACGTCATGCGCTCCCATGCCTCGCCGCACCGCGTGACGCTGGCGTTTCTAGCACCTCGTTGCGTTACTCAATCTCCCGTCGCGACGCGGCAGCTGTCGCCACTGTCACGCTCGGGCACAGGTGCGCCTGTCGAATAGCTGAACAGGCCCGTCATCAACGGTGGCTCGCAAATGCTTGAATAAGTATCGTGCGCAAACTTTTCTCTCGAAACGAACCGACGGCTTACTTCGCCGGGAGATGGGGAAGACCGTATTCGTTGATGGCAAGAGGAATGGCGTGGATGCCTTTTGTCTCGTCGTTTCCCGCGGGTTTTTTCGACAGCGGCGCAACGTTGCGATTTAAGAAATTAGGCAGTTTTACATTTCGCGCACGCAAGGTTGGGGGACTCAGACCGCCGGGCTTACAAAAGAACGCAAGAAGGTACACAAAAGAATCCCAAAGGAGTACAAAAAAAAAAAAAGAGAGAAAAAAACGCTAACTGGGCGTAGCGCCTGCGTACGCAAAGGTCCGTTTGGGCACCCAAACCCGTTTGCGCACGCAAATCTCCGCAACGACAGGAAAAATTTTGTTTGCAATCTGGAACTATTCGCAAAACTCGCTCACCATGAACGCGCGTGAAGGGTGAACGTTCTTCAGGCCTGAGCAATAAAACATTTGATCATTATAGTGAGCCATATTTTGCAAAGGATAGTTGTATATGCAAAGTTCACAAGTCACAGTATACTCCGAATTCAGACAAAACGCGAAGACGCCCGTCCACTCCTTGCTTTATGTCTAGTTCGATTTTGCTGGCACCTTGATTATTATTATTATTATTATTATTATTATTATTATTATTATTATTATTATTATTATTATTATTATTATTATTAATACGAGGCAGTGCGCTGAAACCATCTCGTCAAGCAATATCTGAATTGTCGGATAAACTTTTTTTTTTCGCAAGAAAATGAGTAAGCAAGAAATTAATGCTCGGTGGCAAGAAGCGAATCCCGGAATAAAATTCCTAGCTATATGGCATTGAAAAAGACGGGTCGTTTTATTCCGCAGCAACAGTGAATAATCACACTGCAGACGTTGCATTACATCGCACAATTTCATCCATTACATCCATGCCTTCGGTTACACTCTACGATACACACTCCCCTCCAGAATTTTGAATCGCATCTCCTTTCGAACAGTGTTTGTTTCAGTAGAGTTTCTGCTTGTGCACGTAGTGTTGGGCTACTGAGCACGAGGTTGCGGGATCGAATCCCGGCCACGGCGGCCGCATTTCTATGAAGGCGAAATGCGAAAACGCCCGTGCACTTAGATTTATGTGCACGTTAACGAACCTCGGGTGGGCCAAATTTCCGGAGTCCCTCACTACGGCTTGCCTCATAATGAGATTGTGGTTTTGGCACGAAAACCCCATAATTAAAAAAATAATTAAAATTATTGCTTTGTGCACGTAAAGTTATTGAAGGTGTCGTCCTTCTTTGCCAGTAACACTGGCAAGTATACTCCCAACTTCAGGAGTACGCTATATAGGAAGCAAAAAAAAAAAAAAAAAAGAACGATAACTTTTATTCCGCAGCATTTGCATAGTTTTCTCTATCGCGGTATCGTTGCTTTAAAATTGTAAGGTGACCGAACGCGACAGCTGTAAACGCTCCGGCAAAGACATCGCCAACGTCCGTGTTCCTGTCAAATGTAAGATAATAGAAGAGATGGCATCACGCGGTGTGCCACTTTTGTTTCCGCAGTCACGAGCAAGACGAGTCAAGCCTGTGATAATTTCCGATTGCGTTTTCTTTTTCGTACCGTCGGTCACGACAATTGTGCGTCCGGCCACAGTTGCTGCGGCGGTTGCCAGACCGACAGCGTTCGTTGGTCGCCGTGTGTGCAAATGTTCGGCGAGAGGGGGAGAGTCGGTGTTCAGTGCCCGCATTGGGGGCCGACGCAGGGAGACCTTCGGAGGCACGAGTCCCGGCGAGGCACGGCCGTGCGACCTCGCTCGTGGAACGTGGCATCGGCGGCGGCTTTGGTTCCCGGCTGCTGCCGCTGCAGAGCGGCGGGTTCTCCGCGCAAGACCGCGGGCCTCGGAGCGCGCCCCGGACCGTGCCTGGTTTGAGCCGGAGCTCGCTCTCGCCGCCGCCGGCAGCGTTCCAGAGGGGCAGGTCACGGCACACTGGCTGGGGAACAGGTATGACGCGCTCCTCGGCCTTATCGGACGCGCAGGTTTATCGGCGAAGTGCATTGTTCTCTCTGCTCGGTTCGAACGCGCGCTCGCACCGCCAACCGAGGTCGCCTTCTGCTTACCTGTCCCGACCAAATGGCGCGAGGACAAACGGAGAAAGAGGACTCCCAGCACGCCCGCTGTGAACGTCCTGTGAACGAGCTAGCGTACAGTAGGCGTCACCGTGCGCAACAAAGATAAGGAACGCCTTTTAGAGCTTTTGTATCGCGTACTGGTCCGTTCGTACTCGTCTTGCGCGCCGCGATATCTTGTAGGGTTAAACGGACATTTAGTGGTCTTGCCTGTATATAACGTCGAGTGCCCTACAAAGGCTGCTGCAGAACGGAAAGTGTGCCTATGTGGGTATATCTGAAAACATAGTGACGTGGCCGTATAGATATCGAGTTTTCGTGGTGGCTGAAGCTATGAATTCTAGATAGTCCAACTAATGCGGCGGGTCTACAGAAGCCCAGTTGGGACCTGAGCTCTTTTTTTTATTTTCTTTTATTCTTTCTCTCTTCTTTTTCTTTGCTTATGGCTTCGTTAATTTATACCGTATACCTATTTCGTAGCTTTACGGTAAAAACGAGGTGTTATGACCCTATATTCTGCCAATTATGATAGTTATTTCCTAAAACGATACTATACTGAGTTTTTTTTTTTTTTTTCCGGACAGGTATATGTGTAGCGCACGCTGCGTCAGTGTATATGCGTTCAAACTCCAAACGTCATCATCGCGTGCGAGGACTGCCCGCGAATTTAGTCAGCGTAGGAGTTAGGCTTGCACCCTTACTTCTGTTGCGAAGATGCCACGATTCTTTATGCATCACACTACCTCTCTAGAGTCGTTCGCGCGCGTGTGTATAAGGCCACCTCTGCTGCCGCGACAGCTGTGTTACTCCGGTGCTGCCGCAGGTAGTCGAAAGATTTCGTAGACACGTGTCGCTAAAGCGCCCTTCCCTATTCATTTATTGATTTTCTTGTTTTAGGCAGAAATCGCAATGCAAGGATACATATCCTGCGTGACGTAAAACTCATAAAACGTCTTTGATTTGTCGTCCAGGACTGCCCGAGGCACTGCTTTCAGCCAATGACTTTTGACGCAGTCCTGCAGGCAGTCCGCAATGACAAATCGAAGAGACCCATAATAGATGCAACCACGCTCATCGCTTTTTTTTTTCTTTAAGCTATGGTATGGCGTGAGGTCAGAGGCGTCTCTTATGACGCCTGACTGGCCCTCGAAACGTAATGGATACTCAGCACGCGCATATCAATGTGACTTTCAATATTTCAAGTGAAGTGCGTATATTGAACGTACAAAAACGCAAACAAGCAGAATGTATCGCGCGTTGTAATTGAAAACTTAGTGCTGAAGTTGCAAAACAGGCCGTAGCAACCGCGAAGCGGCAATTGCGTGACTTAAAACATGTGCAAGGTTTTTCAGTGAACACTTTTAAAAATATTTAAAAGTTGCCTGTGGCAGATATCACAATTCTAGTCCATGACCTGGTCTACTCGAAGCGGCGGACAATACTTGCTCAAAAATTGAGACGCAACATCAGCTAATCAATAAAACGCACTAATTAAGTGTTTAACTAATTACAGTATGGCTCATATTGCAATTTACAAACTATAGCCGTGGTGTTCGCAAGACGGATCCACTTGGAACGAATTTTCAAGATGACACCAGTTTTGAGATTTAAATTCGCGAACTTTGTGGAGAAATGCATTGGCGTTGCAGTTAATTTGTTAACAAAACGTCTTTTCATGCACTGAAGCACACAAGTAACTGGAACGCCGATGCATTTCTCCGCAAAGTTCGGGAATTTATATCTCGAAACTGGTGTCATCCTGAGAATTCGTTCTAAGTGGATCCGCCTTGCGAAGTCCACTGCTAGAATTTGTAAATTGCAATATGGGCGATAAGATAATTAGCTAAAAGTTCATGAGTGGATTCTTGTTAATTGGTCGCTTTTGCATTTTAATTTTTTGTTCACGTAGTGTCCGCCGCTTCGAGTAGGCCGGCTCATAAACTACAATTCAGCTATCTGCCACAGGCAACCTTTAAAGAATTTTGAGTGTTCGCTGAAACACCCTGTACACGGCGCAGTGCGTGGTACACGAGAGATGCGAATACCTACCGTGCGTGTCGAAACTTTTTGATGATAGCGAGTACCGTGCTCAGTTACGGCAATCAATGTTTCTTGTCTTTATTGTCATATAGGCATCGAAGTAAGTTACACGGAGTATGCCATTCTATTCAGCTAGTTTCACTGCCGCCGTCCACAAAGAGATGCTGTAGTTGTCTTTTGCGCGAAAACGGCTACGCTTTAATTCAACGTCATTCAGTTGCCGATATGCATATTAGTACCTTGGTAGTTCATAGTTTAATGACTGTGATACATAACGTTCTAATTATTTTTTATAATGTATTATTATGTATAGGCAGGCTCACATTGCGTGTAGGACTAGAGGTAAGCTGTTTCCCGAGATTATATACCTACAAATATTAGATTTTGTAGGCTTTGTTGAAATATATGTATATGTGTAGTTCACAGTGTTTTACATTTCTGGTAAACAAGTAAATGTATGCACGTATATAGGCACATCTTTCTAATTCAACGAATACCTTTCTTTTGTCTGACGCGAAGCCTGCCTAAATTACCTGTCAATGAATGGATGTCACACCAAGCCAAAATATAGTAATGCAGTTGAGAAAAAAAATATCATCGCGTAGTAGGTTTGACATTTGAATCATATCGTTAAAATAAATCCGAGTTTACCATTCCACGTGTTTCGATATCTCTGTCCGTAAACGTGAAATCTATATGTCCACTTAACGTTTTCACCGAGGTAAACTATGCTAGAAGTTTGTGTGAGAGTAATCGTTTAATTGTTAAGTCACGAAAAGCTGTCTTTAGATTAGTGTATAGTTCTGTTATCATTTGCTCTGAAATTGCCTGATTCGTTTATCGAATTAATTCTTAGGTGGTTGTTTGACAGCCAGGAATGTAGCTCTTGGTACCAAGAATTACCCTGACATCACATTGTTGAGGTCACTGCCGTTAAAACCTACATCCACACGTCGGCAATCAAAGTGATGTCAGGGCCAATACTTTAGACAGGAAGGTCTGCGGATTAATATTTCATTGCCAGGTCAGCTTGACGAGTCATCTGGACTTCTTTTCTCTCGTGTAGAAGAAACGTTGAAGCTACAGGGGGCTTCACTGCTAATTAAGCGTTCTGTCTTGCAGCAGTGGAAAGTCGAGCTCCGATAAGTATTAACTGGAACATAATGAATTTCGCCGCATATTTTGATGACGTATTTCTGGAAACGCGCTACGCACAGGATTTTCGCTTAATCCATATAATTTCATTACCGCTCGGCATTGGATCTGCACTAGGGGACATATGTGTATTAATGCGATCGATTGCAATGTTAATCATTGAAACTTTAATTAAATAGCACCATTCTGCAATTTGTCTTGCAAGCAGTGTCCGCCTCTTCAAGCAACCCAACTGATATGCCACAGAACTGCGCTGTCTATATGGCGCAGAAAGTGTTCTTAAGCTCCTAGCGGACATGATTGCGGAGGCGTGCACTTATTGTAGTCGCGCTATCGCTGAAATCGAGCCGCATACCGAGTGATATGGGTGCACGCTCGTATTCATGCTTCGAGGTGTCGCGTGACAGCAGGGCGAACTAGCATGAGTGCTGCACTGATAACTGACGAGGTTGCAGTGGCGAAACGAGCCGGAGTGATAACTACGGTGGCGCTTACAGGCTTTCCGAGAATGGTTCCCCACTTAACAGCGTTATCTATAATCGCTAGGCTCCAGCGCCTTCTGCAAGTCCGGGAGCATGCGTGGTACGTAGTATGCCGCTATACGGGTATGTCGGCGTCGCTGCGCATGTATAAGCTTTTTTTCTTCTGGGAGAACGGCGAAAAATGAGCTTTTGTGCTCCGTTGACACCTGTGTGTACACGCTCGTGCGTGAGATGTGTTGCAGGCTGTACCTGACATCCTGTCTGTGACAAAGCATCGAAGAAAGCCGGTACGTGCTCTGCGACAGTTTAAATGATGCACTTCTTAATGAGTGCCAGTAGAGAAGCTCTGGTAAGTTCTTGCGGATTCATGGAAAAACAAGAGCACAGTGCATGCACTCTGCACGCTCTTCTGAAGGAAGCTTATCAGCTTATACACATGGACATAAGACGAAAATAATAAATGAATATAAACAATGAGGAAACAGAAACTAGAACTCAACAGACTTCGGTGATGCTTGCGGCTCAGCAGCAGGCTTGCGCACAGCGTCGTTTTCGTCCGCCATGTACGGTGATGCGCAAAACCTCGCACACAAATTGCCAAGCGCCAATTAGCTTAGTGGTTGTCAGCGCGTCCGTCTCCCAAGTTCGGACTGCGCATTGCCGCGAGGGCATGAATTGGTGGTGGCGGCTGCAGATGTTGTTTCGCTTCGTCATATGGCGAATGTGAAGTTATAGAAAGTGGCCTGATGACTTCACGGACGCGTTGGTGTGACGGGCAGACGGAGACAGGACACATATAGTCTTTAGCTTTTAACTGCTGCCACGTTAAAGGTCATTTCAAGATAACTACTCCAATAATACACGTGGCACAACAGGACAGGGCACAGTCCAGTCTACTCAGGCGAACAAAAACAGCTGCTTCTGAATAACGGTAATAAATGCAATGTCATGCATCATCCTTGAAGAAATTCGAACAAAAGTCAAAAGCATGCGTCTCTTTCTTTCGTGACCTCATCCTACCGGGGTGTTTACTTATCAGTACAATGTATGACGAACTATCCTGCAACGCGTAAGATATAGTTATACGCAAGGGCGGATGTGGCTTTTGCTATACATGCTCGTTAGCGTGGCAGCCAAAGCTCTTCCAAGACGTCTAGCTGAGGCATCCTCTTTGCGTTATAATTGGGCTTTCAGTGCGGCAACGGTGGCTGATATGATTCACAATGCACCAGTTCGCCTTCAGTGAGAACGCCTTTCTCTGAATCACAACCGCTTCCGCATTTCATCCCACCGGAACTGTTATCGTTCTTCCATCGGGAAGCGCGCACTTATCACATCCGCTGCGACGTGTCGCTGCGAGTTGCAATCGGGAAAAAAAAAAAATCTGTTGCAGTGTGCTATAAGGTGGCTGTATTCAGCACTTTTTATGGAAATCTTGTTTTGCCTGCTCATACCTGTTCGGCATTGTCACGGCTTGTCACCCGTTCGCCGTCGGCGCGAAGTCGTCGACGGAGTATACAAGCCGGTTGGTCGATCCGTACTCAAGCAAACACAGCGAAGGAGTCAGAGTCGGGAGAAAGAGAGAAAAAAAATTTATCGACTGACAATGACACACAAATTAAAAGAAGCACTGAAACACAAGGACATTAATACACATGCACTTAGTCTAGATCAATGATGAAGACAAAAGAAATACAACGAGCAATTAGCAGTGGATATAAAAAAGTAACGCTACACAAAAAATACACTTAACGGTGGTCAACTAAACAGAGTTCAAAAGAAAACAAATCATGGCATACGCATGGCCGGGCGGCAGCAGCAAGTCCACAAAACGTGGAGTCGACGGCAGAGCTTTACGAAAGAACGCTGGCAAGCCGATCCCGTTGCGGTGGATGCGATTACTGTGCTGGGTTTCCCGGGAGTCTAGGTCTGACGTCATTCCTCGAGCAGGTTGAGCTAACTTGAGGGGAAGTTGTAGACGTCGGTTTGTCGTCTCTTACGTCAACTATAGTCACTCGCAGTTCAGACGCGGCTAGGCGGCCCAGGCGATACTGGACGGCACTAGCTCCTGGACGCTTCTCAGCAGATTATAGACTCAGCTTCCTGACTGCTTAGCTCGGTCTAAAACCTGCGTTTAAATAACTTCTCCTTTCCCTAGTTCCCTGTGTCGGAAAACGGCAGATATTGGTGACGATCCAATCAAGTTCACCCAATTGTATCCCGGCCCCTCCTAAGGCCTTGGCCGCGCCTCTTTTAATTAAGGGCGAGAGGACAGGTGATTCCTTCCTGCTGTTAGAGGTCGCGCACTGTCACCACACAGGCACACACGCACACACTTGAGTCCGTGGCGGACCTCTATTATCCGTTGACAAACACAGAAGAAACGACGGCAGCCTGCCGTACGGCGCCAAACGCTCTGACACATAAACACTCCCAGAGTTAGTTCTAGTAGCAACACATAAATACCCCGGAAAGTGGATGTGGAAACGGCGCCGCGGTAGCTCAATTGGTGGAGCATCGCACGCATAATGCGAAAGACGTGGGATCGTTCCCCACCTGCGGCAAGTTGTTTTTTGAACCACTTTCAATTCTATTAATGTATAATTTATTTCAATTAGTAAGTACAAGTAATTTCCCCTGTGCTGTCGTTGGTGTATTTGTGTTGGTTTCTAATGAGGTGATTAATAAAAATCGGGCCCCTTGGTTAACCCCATTTCTTCTCGTTCACATGCACTGTCAGTAATTCATGGACACGGTTTTGCACAGAGATAGCACATATTTCGGGGTATTCGCTCCCCTGCCGTTTTAGCAAGCTTCTCAATGAAGGCACAGGGTAGAGAATACAAAGGGGTTCCTACAAAAAGCTGTCGGAGCGTCACGGTCACGCCAACAACAACAACAAAAAAAATAATAATAATAATCTCTAAACCTGCCTTCGCCTTTTCTTTTTCGGCCGCTTGTCTGAGTGGCCGGCAATACTCGTCTTGCTCGCCGGTTCGTATTCCCACGACCTGATCGGTGCTTCGCCGGCTCCAATAATGCCGCACCGTGACAGGCATGTAGTCATTGTCTGTGCCGAGTAAAAGTTCCGAGCAAATAAAGGCGTACGCGTCCGAGCGTACCATCCCGATATTCTATACCGTCTCTATACCCATTAGGCCACGGACGCACGACACAAAAAGCAGGAGCGTTGCTTTTTCACAGCTTCGCCCCCTTGGCAGCTTCCCTCATGCAAGCTATGTGTAGTGCTTTGAAACGCTTGGATGTGTGTCGCGTCGCAATAATTTACATTTAAAAGCGAGAGCGCGCATTCTGCTAACTGACAAGGATATAAATTTCACGTCTGAGAAATAATCCGCGCTGTCGATTCATTCACAGGCACGTTTGCTGAACCCCGATCCTTGGTTTTCAGTGGGACAAAACTTGCTGCCGTTGGGAGGCCATATTTACGGTAAATCTTTGCGGCGTGCTGTGGTTGGTGGCGGCGTGCGTTCTCGCCTAATTTCCGCGTTTCTGTCACCGTAGCCGATGAGGCCGGTTGCGCGGTACGCGTTTACCGCCGAAATCCGCTGCGCGTCTCCGGCGTTTCGTTTTGCATTTATAGCGTGTCTTTATGCGCGTGCTTCGAGGCACCCTTATTGCTGCCGGCTCTCTAAAGCTTCGCTTACGCCGATTCCCACAATGCGTGGGATCTGCGTGATTTTCGCCTTCTTCCTGTATCGCGCATCAGTGAGTATAAACGGGCTTGGGAGCATACATTGTAAAAAATAATTTACACACTCGATTAAGGGTGTAAATCTTGTCTGTAACTCGCACCCTGACACACGGTGTAAGGGTGCGAGTTGTAGACAACATTTGCAAGCTTATTCAGTTTTAAGTGCGTATATTATTTTACAGTGTGCGGTACCGTTTATAAAAGAAAGAATGGAGTTACGATTCGCCTGTAAGCCTCCCATTAAGCTCGAACACTTATAGTGCAACGAGAACATAAGACGTAATGTTGCTGGTATAAATGAGCAATATTTTTTTCAACGAAAATCTGATTGGCTTCGCTGTTGCTTTCTCGCGCTGGCTCCTTGCCAGGCGTCGCCAAGTTCCCATTCTATCTTCTCGCATTCCGTGGCCGATCGTTTGCGTAAACGGGAAGTGCAGAAGTGCACGTCCAAGTCGTCGCTTTCCGTTTAGAGGGCTCGATCGCAAGCTTACTCAGGGCATTTATGCTGTCATGGCCTCCGCGCAAATCCGAGACGCGCTTGAACAATTTTCATGCGTTATAGTAAATAAAGACAAATGAGAAGGAGTGAGGGATGCTGCGGTGTTGCCGCGAAGAGAACAAAAAATTTAGTTTTGCCTTGTTTTGACTGTTAGTTACGGTTGCGGTGGTCGATAGAAAAGACCGTGCAAACTCTTCCTTGTTCGTGCATGCTAGCACTAATATGCCATTCCGGAACTTAGCGATACGCAAGCGAAGCTCTCCTCGTTAACCATTAAGAACGATTTATGGCCATTCAGTGCTCTATGACGGAGTGTCCTGTCACGACGGTCGTTTGCCTGTCCATGTTTTTGTTTTTATCATTTCTCCATATGGCTTCGTTGTGTTGTAGTCTGTTAATTTCGTGCGTTTTATGGGGGAGGTTCGTCTTAACTGCTACGCTTTGGGATTTCTCAAGAGCGCGATGTGGAAGTTGATGAATCGCTTATAGTTTATTACGCCAGTGTTCTGGTAGCCTTCTCATTTTTTCTGATCATTTTGTTTCCTTTCTTTTTTACGTTATCTCTTAATTTCTTGCTTTCGAACTCCGTTTCAGCTTGCGATGTCGGGAGTAGCCACGACGTTTACAAATTACTTTATTTACCTTTCCTTTTAAATTATTGCATGTACCATCTTATATGCGTGTTTCCCGATAACTATACAGTTGCTAAGTATTCGGTTGCCGTTTGATACGGTGTCGTCACAGTTAGATTCGCCTTTGATATATTCGCCTTCGAGACTTGGGAGTATCGCCGCACAAGTAAATGCTAACGCTGCGCAATACTTCTAAAATAAAAGAGCATGACGTGTGGATTATCAATAAGCGGACCTATGCTTCGGTATTTATGTTTGCTACATGGCCGATTATTTTACCGCGATGTAGCGTAGCGTAATGTAATTACAGATGACACGACTCCTGGCTGTGAGGCTCAGGGACGCGCAAATCCCGCCCCTTATTTGTGCGCGTTCTGTGGCAAAGTATCGTCGTTCGAACTTGAGGCACAATCTCTTCATTCGCGCGACTCAAATGACGGCTCACACTGCCAGCTGAAGTTTACTCATGGGGAGCGCCGCCGTTCTGGACCATTATTCCCGCTGTGAACCACGTTTTCTTTTCGCTGCCGCTATATTGCATCGGTGGCGGCCTTGTTTGCACTCTCTTGCCCGGTGCCGGCACCATGTTTTTTTTTTTTCTCTTGTTGTTGCTGTTTGCCGGTCTCCGACATGAAGCATTTCGGTGTGCGCCACGTGTATTGGACTATCGATTTATCGACGGCACCGCGATTATTCTTGTCGTCCGTAATGGTGTTGGTAGTCGTTTGGATGGCGGACTCGGTGCCACGTGACTGTCGCCGGCAAACGCGGCGCGGCGGTACGTTTGACGTACGCAACCTTGGGAGCTTCGCGGGACGGACCTTGACTTGTACACAGTGTGGCACGCAGGGATGTGCATGGTAAATCTGTGCACGCTTTCCCATCACACAGTCTGGCCGACTCGCTTGTACTGTAGTCTCGTTTAGGTTTGTGGCGTTCGGTAGCGTCCGAAGCAAGACGTTCTTCGCTGTACTATAGTCGCGCGGAAACGACGCCGTCACCGCTGCTCCAGACGCTGTTACTGCGGGCCTGCTGAAGCAATACGAATGAATATGTAATTCGTTCGACCACCAACGAGCCCTTGAAGAACGGTAGGATTCTTTCTTTTTTTTCCCCATGACAGTTATAGTCTCTCATTGTTAAGGCGAAAACCTTAGGTGTCTATGTTGGCGGTGCCCTTGGCGAAACTGCGCCGTGACGGAAAATGACCGACGCCGCACAGAGTAAAAACGCGTAAAAAAAAAAGCATGCTCGGATTCACGTGACATTTCTCAGGGAGGTTGCTGTAAACAAAGTAAATTATTAGTGGCTTTGAAAAGAAAATTTGGTACATTTTGGTCTGAAGGGGAATCTAACCCGGGCCTCCGGGGTGCGAGTCGCGAGCACGCGTCCCTGAATCCAGGGCTGTTCCACGGTTGTGGCTTACTGAAGGCGTGCATAGTGCGTGCCTCATTGCACACGTCACGTGGCATGCCACCTCGCTGGCTAGTGCGTGCGTCATTGGGCGGCGCACGTGACGGTGCGGAGGAGGTGGGGCCACGTCACGAGCGTAGTAAGTGAGCGTGTTGATGACGTTCCGAGCTCTACAAGCGGTACAATGCTTTCGCATTCCCACACGTCAGCAGTGTTAAGGGTCTGCCGAATTTTAAGTTTAGCAATTGCTGTCCCGGCCACTTGGTGTTGCACAGAAAAGCGGGCGGGCGCACACGCTCTGCGCATTGACGTCACAGTCGGAGCGGCGGTTGTCGGCGGCGAGCGATGACCGTGCGCGCCCTTGCGGCTCGCGAGGACGGCCGCTCAGGTACGCCACTGCGGAAGATGCGCGCGCAGCTGCGCATTAGTGAGGAGGTCGCCTTAGTGTCACGCGTGTACTTCCCATTGCAGCTCGTTAGGCCTTCCTGTGTTACCAAATGTGCAGCAGGATTTCACCTTCATGTGTTACAAGAGTCTGACTTTTTTGTTTTAGTTTTTAACCCTTTTCTTGCCCTGTTCAAGGTTTCCCTGCTATGCGCCTAACTGCTTACAGCCTGCCAGCAGTGGGAATAAGCGTTCAGAAACAAACGTCCCGATGTGCTAGCATTGTCGTTGGTCGTTTCTTGTTATACGCTTTAGTTATTTCACAAACTCTGTACACTGCGTTGTCATGGGTTTTTCTTTTCTTCGTCTTTTTTTTTTGGGGGGGGGGCAGCAGTAGTAACACTGAAGTCCGTGCTTGTCAACCACTGGCAAGTGTATAATACATACATGTTTCGGATTACTGAACATGACATGGTTCGAAACTGATCCGTTTATCTGTATATTGTGGAGTAATCGAAGGCACATACTGTCACCCAAAGGCGTTAATTGCGCGTGTATATGATTTTCTCTAAAGAAAACTAAAGTAATGTTTAACAGTCTCGGAAGAGAACAGCAATTTGCAATAGGTGGCGAGGCACTGGAAGTCGTAAGGGAATACATCTACTTAGGGCAGGTAGTGACGGCGGATCCGGATCATGAGACGGAAATAATCAGAAGAATAAGAATGGTCTGGGCTGCGTTTGGCAGGCATTCTGAGATCATGAACAGCAGGTTGCCATTATCCCTCAAGAGAAAAGTGTATAACAGCTGTGTCTTACCAGCACTCACGTACGGGGCAGAAACCTGGAGGCTTACGAAAAGGGTTCTACTCAAATTGAGGACGACGCAACGAGCTATGGAAAGAAGAATGATAGGTGTAACTTAAGGGATAAGAAAAGAGCAGATTGGGTGAGGGAACAAACGCGAGTTAATGACATCTTAGTTGAAATCAAGAAAAAGAAATGGACATGGACAGGACATGTAATGAGGAGGGAAGATAACCGATGGTCATTAAGGGTTACGGACTGGATTCCAAGGGAAGGGAAGCGTAGCATGGGGCGGCAGAAAGTTAGGTGGGCGGATGAGATTAAGAAGTTTGCAGGGACGACATGGCCACAATTAGTACATGACCGGGGTTGTTGGAAAAGTATGGGAGAGGCCTTTGCCCTGCAGTGGGCGTAACCAGGCTGATGATGATGATGATGATGATTTTCTCTGCGAGAATGATGGTCGACGACGTAAAAGGAGCAGCGTCACGGAAACTCCGCTTGTTTACTACACGTCTGTTGAATTGTAGCAGCCGTATTTCTTTTTTATGAATGTGACATAGTTTACGTTTGACAAGCAGCAGTGTTAAAAAGACGAAGCTGAATACTTTGTCCTCGTTTCTTTAGCTCTGCTGCTTGTCAAATATGAGCTACTACCGACTCGCTCAAGTTTCCCAACTATTGCAGAATATGCTTCGATTGAAAACAGTTTTTTTTTTTTTTTAGGATCGCCTCGAGGAGATTAATAAGCGATGAAATGGCACCACCCGTGCGACTAGTATACATTGAATAGGTGTCTTGAGCTGGTTAGGGCTGGAATTTTTTATTTTATTTATTTAGGAATACTGCAGGCCTTAGAAGGCCCAGGCAGGAGGGGAAAGGTACATACAAAAAGAAAACACAATAGATTGACGAAGGAGTAAAAAAAAGCTCCGGAAAAATGTAATAGAAAGTACAATTACATAATGAGTAAAGCACCTCTAAATAATGCATAGAGAGTGGCAGATACAAATTGAAACGCTGTTTCACAAGCACAATTTCAAAGCACAGGAAATGTAATAGAAAAAAAAAGTCTTGAGTCTTGAGCTGTCTTGAGCTGGAGATGGAAGAGGTAGGCATGGTTTTTAATTAACGGTTGCGTAAAAGAACTGATGACGGTTTCATTAAATCGACTGCAGTCTCTCCGTGTTTGTCAAGGTAGAACGTAGCAGTCGTGTAGCATACATGTAGCAGTCGCGCGAGCTGCCTGCTACGTGTCGAGCTCGCTTCCTCCGAGCGGAGCACGTGGTTGCCCGGACCCGGGGATTGTTGCGCGCTGTGGGCGTCAAGCGTAGTGGTGGTTGTTCTATGCAATACAACGCGATCTCTATTTAAAAAAAAAAAAAAACGGCGGAAAACTTTCTGTGGCAATGAAGGGAAAGCTACGGAGGCAAATCACACACAAGTGAGAGCGCTTCTGAAAGAGTCCCGTGTTTTCATCCACGTTAATCTAAGCAGGGGAAGAGAAGACATAAACACCTTATTAGCGACAGTTAAATAAGATAAGACACACCAGTAAATGTAAATGTTTACTTATTTTGCGCCTTTTCTTTTCGCGTCTGGGCAAACGCGAAAGCGTCGCACGTGAAGGTGCGTCGATTCAGCGTCTGTTCCGAGCAACAAAAAAAGCACTGTCAAACGCTCGCGGACTACTTGGCGCCGTAACACATGTGCAGCAGTCACGCGCCCGTAGCTCTCTCCCTTCATTGCCACAGAAAGTTGTCCGCGCGTCTAGTGTCAAGGCCGTTCGCGAAGTTTCGACGCCTCGTGGCAGGATGCCGGGCCGCGGCGCCGTGTTCGGAAGCTGCAGTGTGGTTCGTGTCGGATCGATTGGCACGCCGCATGCGCGCTAAATGTGCCTATACGTTATGACTCGCTGCTTGGTGCCTACGAGTTCGGGGAATTTGCGTGTGCTGCCTTTCCCCGGAGGGCGATCGCACGAGCTTTCCGTCCGCGGCGAGCTCTCGTGCCCTGCAGGAAGCGTATCGCTTGTTGAATTCCATTGGTTGATCCAGATCAAGCTTTTCTGCTCTGTATGGAGCAATCCTATTCCAATGGCAGAATGAGAGCCTGGGTTGTGTGTTCCAGTGGCAGATTGGGGCCAGCCACCGATTCCCGATTGCTCTGCGGAGCAAAAATCCCTTACAATTTTTTTTATAGAAAGCCTGTAGCCAGTGTATAGACGTCTATGACAGTCTATAGACTTTCTATAAAATTTTTGTAAGGTATATATGCTCCCCTGAAGTCGGCAGATTTGACCGGAAGTCCGCGTGACGTATTTCCTTCACACGCCTCCGCTTCCTGTCACAGTCGCCTGTTTCCAGTCGCGGGCAGCTATGCACGACATGGAAAACACGGACGCTGCGTCGCGCCGTGCGTTTTTGTTCCTGCTACTGGATAGTGACAGCTCCGACTCGGCCACTATAAGTTCCCAAATCTGCAGTGACGATTCTTCCGACAGGAAAGAAAAACAAACCCGCGGAATGCCGGGATGATCCAGATGATGGTGGTGATGGCGATCAGGCCTACCTGATCCACCTCTAGTCTAGCGCTCTGTCGCTTGATTTCCCCAAGATTTCCCTGTACTAAGTGCCCCCGCGGGAGTGAAGCGCATTCCATTCGCAGATTTGACCAGAGCGATATCTCAGTTGGAAGGACGCGCTCCGTTCGTGATCCGGCCGAGCGCTCGCAATCTGCCATTGGAATTCAACATCTGTGAACTTTTATTCTTTTTCAATTTTTCTTGTCCTTCCTTGCTTCGTCGTGTTAGGCAAACACTGCGCAGTACGACCCTTCTCCATATGCGCGCCGTCCTCTGGTGGCCCTTTCCGGCAGGCATTAGGGGGCGCTGGGACCATTCATTTTACGCACGCGGAGTCTTGCAGCGACGTCGGAAGGCCATCCAGCACGTCGTTCAACGCTCTGACGCTCGAACGGACGGTTCGCGCTACCGTTCAACCTGCAACGCGACAGCCTCTACCAACCAAGCGACAGCGGTGAGGCTGTTTTGTCGCTATACACCGGCTGTTTCACGTAACTTCAGCCAAGGATATATGATATATAGTGACAGCATATTATATATATATATATATATATATATATATATATATATATATCCTTGGCTGAAATGCTCTGAGGAGCGCCCCTTGACGGCAAATAATGTGCTGGGTTTCAGCCAGCTGCGGTTTATAAAGAAAAAAGCGCTGAACCGCAGTTGGGTGAACCTAACCACATATTATTTGCCGTCATGGGGCGCTCCTCGGAATATTTCTCTTTATGTTCCGCTTAATAGGCAATTAACTCGTGAATTATGAAGCAATTTCTAATATTCACTTTCGGGCCAAATGCGTTTCGTTGCGTTGTACAGCAGGTTCCGAAACGGCTTTATCCAGTTTCTTGTGGCAACTCATGTGCGATGCTTTTTGCCGGCATATTTTCATTAGGAGGTACGTTGCCACAAAAAACTGGGTCGGTTGTCGCTGGACACCCCCCCCCCCCCTACAGCGTAACAAGACGCACTTGACATTAAAGTGAATATTAAAGATTTAGTCATAATTCATCTTAGTAATGAACTAATTAAGCGGAATATGAAAACAAAAATACTCCGAGGAGCGCCATATGACGGCAAACAATATGCCTTTGGTTTCACCCAGCTGCGGTTTACCGCTTCTTCAAATCCTTGGCTCAAGTTACGTGAAACACCCGGTACATTGTGTGCATCGCGAACGGGACGTACTGCACTTAGAGGAATGTTGTGGGATCACGCGTTTAAAGAAAGAAACAATCTAAATCGCTATTAGCAAAAGATGCTACATGTGCGCGCTCTAATTGACTGTCTTTACTCGCACCTCGCTTTATTTCTCTTTCTTCACCATTCTCTTCCGTGCCTGTTATAGTCAGCCGCTTCTGACGTCGCTGAGAGTAAGGTCATTCTTCACTGCTCGACTATAATGCTCTCAGAATCACTTGCTCCCGTGTCAAGGCATACTGCAGTAAGCCGTATACGATAGTGACGCCACCTGCTTTGCATATGCGGCGTTTGAAGGTCGTCTGGCTGATGCAGCAGCTCGGCTCTCTTAGAGCCGCCGCCCTTCCGCTCTTCTGCGCACGGCATCGCTCAGCTCGCGTAAGCGCCAGCCGTTGTGCCACTTCCTCATATCCTTGCGTTGGTGTCTATTCAGGTGCCGCGTGGCCTTTAGGCTACAGTGCGAGGGAGAAAAGAATCGTATATATAGGCTTACACGAAATCGCGTCGGTTGCGGTATTGCTATATACATAATATAGTCTTACAGGGTTACTCGGACGGTTACGAATCCCGCGCTTATCTTCTTGTATTTTTTTAAAAATATATGTAAGTTATTAATGCGAAGGCATTATACGTCCCATTACGCGAAAATCCGGCAGCGGCGGCGTGACGGAGTGATCGTACCAAAAATGGCCGACGGCGCAAGGAGTAAAAATGCGTCACAAACGCTCGGATTGACGTCAAATTTAACAGGGAGGTTCCTCTAAACAAAGGAAATTGAAACGAACATTTGGTTCATTTCGGTCTGGGTGGGAATCAAACTCGGGCCTTCCGACGCTTCCCCGACGCCACGGCGGCTCCATGATTCTGGCTGACTAAAGCTGCGCCTAGTGCGTGCGTCAAGTTGCGCACGTGACGGCGCAGCCAATAGGGATGTGGTGGCGCCACGTCATCAGTGTATAAAATGAGCGCGTTCGTGACGTCCCGAGGTCTCCAAACAGGTAGAATGCTTTCGCATTCCCACACGCAAGCAGTCTTAAGTGCCTCTTCCGAATTTTCTTTTTATTTCATAATGCTGTAGGCGAACTTGGCGCAAGCAGCAGCAGTAGGAACAGTGCATCAGCAGAAACAAAAAGAAATAATGTTTCAGGTACTGGCAGATACAGCTTGAATGAGCAGGTCAGCATAAAGAAAGACGCCAATATTTAGAAACAACTACGACAGCAGAAAGAAAAAGACAATTTACAGGCACGATTAATTCAACGTTCCGAACACCTGGTTATGACTCGCACACCGAAATCCACTACGGCGAACGCCGCTATTCCTGCGACTGAAAGCGCACAAAAGAAAAAGAAAGCTAATAACGGGTAATACGTGCGCCCAGTATTTCCGTGAACAGTGCGGGGAAAGCTGCTCTGTTCAAACGTCTACACGTCCAGATAGCCAGAGTCATAGCTGTCGTCCACTTCAACCGGCTCTGCAGGTGGTGCAGCCCTTTCGCCGTGTTTCGATCATGCGGCGTTCGCTCACAATCTTGGATGGCGTGGCCTGTCTTGTAGGCCAAACATGAAATGCGCGTTATGCTTACTCTTTATTTTAGCTATCTTTCTCTTCGTTTACTTCTCTTGCTTCATTTATTTATCGTTAATTTTTATGATATACTTCACTTCTCGGAATCTACAGACCTCTGACCGATAATTTAGCTTTCCGCAACAGCGCGTATATATACCATAGACAGTGGACAGACACGGTATTATTATTTTCTGCAAGGTACAAGCGCGAAACTGGAGCACCAACTTGATACACCGATAAAGCCCGCAGCTCAAGCACGCCAAAACACGAAAAAGTGGAGCAATTACGGCGCAGCTCTTGAAGCCTGCTGAAACCCGCGGCTCACGGGAGCTGTCAGCAAGCAAAACTGTGCATCACAGCGGCACTCCAAAGCGGAGCGTCTGAAATGAAGCTGCGTCTGCGCGCCGTGGTGCCGCAACACTGCCGCTTACATGTGAAACATAGTTTCATGCAATGATTACTATAGAGGGAACTCTGGCGCTTGTGTCTACGGGAGCTGCAGGCGGGGCAATTCAGCCAGCGTGGGAATTGTGGGAAATACATGGATTTGCCTAACTTCGTCCATCTGGCTTCAAAGGGCTCCGCGACTTTGTAAGTTCGTCATTTTCAACAGAGTACTGTGTAATAAATAGTTAAGCATTATTACTAGTGTCCGTTGGCAGGATTCGTTCACAGGACCTCTAGCACAGAAGCCCGATATCGCAACCATTACGCCACGGACGACGCGTGCGTCGACAGGCGGCATAGAACGCCCTTGCGAATTTCTTGCGGGCAAGCCAGCGTGTTGAGACGCTTGGCGCGTTTCAGTTTGCACACCTCGACAGGTTGAGCCGCTGCACTTAGTAGCGATTGTGCTTGTTCGCGGAGTATTCTATACTTAGAAAAGTATAGATCGCTTAGAAATTTATTTGCGATCTATTTATAGAAGTAGATCGTTTAGAAGTAAACGAAGCCACAGGAATGTCTGAATCCTCAAGTACGAAGATTAGACAAATTCATGTACTTCCCATCATTCTCATGGTGGCTGAACGATCGCAGCGCCAGAGTTCCCTCCGGTAATAAAAAAAAAATGGGGTTTTACGTGCCAAATCAGGATATGATTATGAGGCACGTCGTAGAGGGGGACTCCGGAAACTTGGCCCACCTGGGGTTGACCTCTAGTAATTATTGTCTCATACCCTATGATGTGAACAAGATTTACTCGCCGAAAGCTTTCAGTAGTGCATGTGCAGTCTTTGCAGTTCTGCCTTAACAGCTACAGCGGTAGCGAGGTCTTGCTCCTGCTTGCGTCGTTGGTTAAAGTGAACCTTGATTAAAAGTTTTCGAAGGAAAGCAGGGTCGCCGCCGACCGTCGGTGACTTTGACGGTTCTTTTTGTTTTTGGCTCTGTGGGCCATCATTCCCAAACTCTCTTCGCCAGTTCATTGCCTTGTCAGGGAATTCGGAAATTTGCCCGTACCCGCAGTGGTTGCTTAGTGGATACATGGTGTTCGGCTGCTAAGCTCGAGTTCGCAGGATCGAATCCCGGCCACGGCGGCCGCATTTCAATGGGGGCGAAATGCGAAAACACCCGTATACTTAGATTTAGGTGCACGTTAAAAAACCCCAGGTGGTCGAAATTTCCGGAGTCCCCCACTACGGCGTGCCTCATAATCAGGAAGTGGTTTCGGCAAGTAAAACCCCATAATGTAATGTTAATTAAATTTGCCCGCATTGACGGGGTGGTTACGCGTAGGATTGTGGACTGTCCAGTAGACACAGTCAATGCTGTCCCTCTTGATCCACGTATAGGGTAGAAACGGTGAAAAGTTTTTGTTGTTGATTTTGGTCTGCACTATTCACTTGCCGGCACTTACCCAGTAGCCAAGACCGACCCAATATACGTGCTGTGATTGGGCACTATACTGTAGAACTCTGTACGAGGGCTCGCTGCGAAATCTCGTGAAATGTATGCGAGAAAGAAAAGCTTATTTCTTTTGTGGTGCGTAGTAGTGCTCCCCTTACTCCGCGTCAGAGGAAAGGAAAGCCACACTGAGAGCTAGCGCATTCCAGTAGCGGGAAAAATGTTGACAAAACGCGGGTGCGCTACGTCAGCCCCATTTAACAGGTCTCGTACAGCCACGCCAAGTGTGCCGTTCTCAAGGATACTCGACGAGTTGCAGGCCGATCGACGCGCGTATTTCGTGCGCTACCGCGCCAGCGCGGCGATATATTTTCCCCGGTCTCTGCGCAGATGCTAAGTGATGCAGCGCTTTAAGCATGTTTATCGCAACAATAATTCGGCCTTCTGCTTGGCATCGCATCGCGCTTTACATGCTTCTGTTAACCAATGACGCTGTTGCGTTTGCTGAAGCTGCGTGAAATATTTTTCTGCCTATGGGTACTTTGCAAAACAATTGTCTCTGGCAGATAGAGCAATACCGCCCCTAGACTCGAGCCTAGAAAAAGTTCCAGGATATCCGCTGCCGAAATATTCCGCGAATGCATCGGCTTTTCGCTAGTGGCATTCGCGGAAATTAATGCACTTGAGTAATCCAGCCCACTAACTCCCGCTTCCCGTACTGAAATCGGCACGCTGACGTGCGGCTTTTCTTTTCTTGCCTTCTTTCTTTTTTTTACGCGAAAACATCAGTGGCTCACTGAGCGAAAAAGCCGGCGTCTGTAGCAGTGAAACGGCACCTAAATTCCCATTGGCTGCGACGCCTCGCCACGTGCGCTCCTCGACGGAGCAGAGCGGGCGAAAGGGAACATCTGCCGCGCTGGAGTGCCCGGTGTTGCGCGAGGGCGCCGCCGCGACGCCGCGTCACCCTCGCTCTCGGAAGCCTTTGTTATCGGCGCGTTCCTTGTCAGCGCAAGCTCCCGCCTGCGTTGTAACTTCTCCTCGGTCATCGCTATAAGGAAATTAATGCATAATGAAACAGAACAAATTCGAAAGAAAATACTTTGGTGTTAGCGAATTTCGAACTTACGACCCCACGCTCAGAAGCCGAGCGTATTACCCTACACTGGGGGCTAAACTAGTGCCTTCGAGATGGCACGTCTATGCACTCTGCTTTGTGACATCATGCTACTTCTCTGCGACTATAGGCCCACAGGTTCTTGTCTTTCTCTCTCTGCGTATGGAGTGTTTAGCTTGTTAGGTACCTACAGCTATGTACGTATGCCTTCTTATTACATTTGGTATCATTGCTTGCTTAATTATTTTCATAGCGGATTTTGAGCGTTGCTTTACCAGAATCTATGCTTCAGGGTGCATTCTTAGCGGATTCACTCGTATACTTATAACCCGCCGTGGTTGCTTAATGGCTTTGGCGTTGCACTGCTAAGCATGAGGTCGCGGGATCAAATCCCGGCCGCGGCGGCCGCATTTCAATTGAGGCGAAATGCAAAAACGCCTGTTTACCGTGCTTTGGCTGCACGTTAAGGAACCTCAGGTGGTCGAAATTAATCTCGAGTCCTCCACAATGGCGTGCCTCATAATCAGATGGTTTTGGCACGTAAAACCCCAGAATTTAATTTTAACACATACTTTTAGCGGATTTCGATTCGTACTTTAGCGGGATCCTCACGAGAGGAATGGTCGTCACTAGATGGGGAACGATTGATTAGTGCTGACTAAACAATAAGTATAGGTACTTAATTACGCTGTAATTGACGACTCGCTGGATATTTCCTAAAGCATTATTCGGCACCCTTTATTTTCTAGCTGAGGAGTCCCCAACGCCTTAGAATAAAATTATGTGAATTCATCGACACTCAGTAATTTGTGAATGATGATGATATTCAGATAAAACGTTTTATTTTCTCATCCTCACAAACGCAGGTAAAGACGAGCACACAAGGATCTCCTGTCTTCGCAGGAGATACGTGTTTGTATACTGAATGGGGTTAGAGCATGCCGAAAAATTTAGTGGTCTCCGAAACAGGCTTATCCGGTAGGAAGAAAAATAGGTGTTTCTCTCTTCAGTGGGGATACACATGGGTGCGCTTCGTTTTTGGATGCGTGCCATGAATTTGAACACGAGACACAGCCGAGGGCTGCCCACGGTTACTAAATAGTATATTTGTTGAGTTGACATGGAACCATCCCATCGCAACTTTTGTCTAGCTTATGCCACAGTACGTGTGTCATGGGCTTTTCGTCCTTAAATACTGCTAGAACATGCAACCCTGCCACTTGGCGGAATAAAACTGCATTGGCAGTTTCCATAATGGTTCATTGCCCTCGCAGTCAAGGCTTCGGCGAGCCAAATACTTATCGCGGTGTTCTGTCAGAGTTGTGAAACGCTGCGCAATACAGTATGTCGGTGTATCTTATCATCGTTATAAAGGACAAAAGAAGCCCCGTGCGACACCGCAAATATGACTGGTCTTTAGCGCTTGCGTTACGACCTCTGGCTTGTTTAGGTTGGACCCACTGCCGCCTGACGAGATTGGGCGCTCGCGCGCTGTTGTCCTCGCCAATCCCAAAATAGCGGCGACAGCACTTAGTTCATGATGACCTCGAAAAGCCGTGCTCGGGCACGAACATGGTCAGCACTTCATAGCGAACAGTGTTGTCAAAAGTAAAATTTCATCATAGCTTCGCTAAATAACACCGATTTTGCTTACTCGCGGTAAATGGCTGTAAGGCGGACCCTCAATATTCCCAGTATCTTCTGTCAGAGGCTTTTCATCATGTTGTGTCAACCGCCGGAATGTTGTCGGCTGAAATTCTGTTCTCTCTATATTTGTTTTTAAAATTAAAAGCGGAGCATGGAGTGTACGAAGCCGGAGTAGTTGGTTCGAGCAGAAAATCGTAATAACAGCGCAGCAGATGGGATTGATATAACAATGTTGTCCTAATGAAAAAAAGATTGCGGCAGAACCAATCTCACGATGAATGTCGACCTTAATGGTATTAGCACTCTAGCAATGTAGACACCCTGTACTGCCGCCACCGAAACGCGTCATGAATGAGGCCTGCACTGCAGCCGTGTTCCTCTCTCGCGCTTCCCACTGAACCAGCTGCACCATCTAGCGGCGCAGCCTCATAGCCCGTGCGTGGCACCTGTGTGAATACATATTCAGACACGACTGTCTGAATATATATGCCGCGGGTTCGAGTCCGCCCAGCGCACCAGAGTAATTCTAAAGTTTTTTTTTTTTTTTCATTGAAGAGCGGCACATACTCAGTGCAAGGTATGTTGGCTGGGTATGTTGACGTGAAAGAGGTTCATTGAGCCAAGTTAGCCCGGTGGTTCGTTTCGAACCCTGTTCCTTCAGCGCACCTGCCCGATGCTGTACCCATTAGCCCATGCATGGATTACCCGGAGACCAAAGTGGGCGAGGAAACGCTTTGAGACACGGACAGATGAAGAGCCCTTAAAGTGCATGACGTTGTCAGAGAATACTGATCGCATTAAAACTCACATTAAAGACATTCTGCGGATCCATGTTCCAAAACTATACACATGGGCCACGAGAGCTGGCGTAGTGGAGGTCTCCCGATAAATTGTAGCCTCCTGCGGCCTCCCGCGTCAACATTTTACCCCGGCAGCGGTACATAAATTCGCACTCCTTCCTTGTTTACATGACTGGCTCCACCACTGCAACTTCATCTAACATTCGCCGACGAGAAGAAAGGGGGTTAACCGAGGGGCCCGATGTTTATTAGTCATATCATCAAACACTGACACCAAGGACAACATAGGGGAAATTACTTCTGCTTAATGAATGAAATACAGAGGCGATAGATTAATGGAAATTAAAGTCGATGAAAAAACAACTTGCCGCAGGGGGGGAACTATCCCACAACCTTCGCATTACGCGTGCGATGCTCCACCAATTGAGCTACCGCGGAGCCGTTTCCCCATCCACTTTCTTGGGTATTTATGTTTACTCAAGAAAGTGGATGGGGAAACGGCGCCGCGGTAGCTCAATTGGTAGAGCATCGCACGCGTAATGCGAAGGTTGTGGGATAGTTCCCCACCTGCGGCAAGTTGTTTTTTCATCCACTTTCATTTCCATTAATTTATCGTTGCTTTCATTTATTAAGCAGAACTAATTTCCCCTATGTGGTCCTTGGTGTCAGTGTTTGTTGGCTTCTTGTGAATTCACAGACGATTACGATACTCCCTAATGCGAAATTTGAGCGTAGCTCTATACGTATTTTCATTTCGCGATATGTTGGCTGGCGCGGACAATCTGTCTCATGCGGCGTGTTGCAAACGGAGTCAAGTGTGGCGCAGCTGCCTCACTAATTGAGAGAACGCGAGAGCCAGCGCGCGGTTGACGCGTGGGCGCGATTCAGAACAACCGCCGCAGGCAGACCTCCACTCATGCAGCGCTTTGATTGGACGCGCTCGCCGCGTGCCTTATGGATTGCGTCATCGGTGAACAGACGACACGCGCTACTCTGGCGCTATCTCAGAGCGATCGTCTCCGCAGAAGCCTCCCATACACATTAGCGATGAAGCGTGCGCGGCGCTCCGCCGGCGTTAAAACGCAGCTGCGGCAGAGCGGCCACACCAACTGGCGGCTAGCCGGTGACAGCATGAAAATCTCGCCTATTATCTGAAAGTGCGAGATGTCGCGTGCTTTCTCCTTCGTCTGCTTTCAGGTCGGCGCTGTGTTTACGTTCTTCATTCATAATTCGAGTCATGTCTTACGAAGATGACGACTTTGAGGCCGACGCTCGCCGCTGGAACGAGTGCTGAAGCTCTCTAAACGTCGCAGTTTCGCCCGAAAGGCGAAGCATCGATTGCGATAGCAAATTGGTGGACAGCTATACGAAGGATAGTAGTTTTATAGGCCGTATAAACGTAGGCATACTAACTAAATTAACAAGCATGATGCCGGGCGCGCGCGAGAAACATCCTACTCGATGACCGCGGAAACTCGCTGTCAAAATGATGAATTGAGGAAGCGCGGCAGCATCGAGCGAATTGACCTTCGTCTCGCATCAGCGCGAAATAAGCCGCGAAAACACAGCGCACGGCGGACTCTGTCCCCGTCGCTTCCGGGCCACCCGGAGTGTTGAGCGCACCCCACCTGCTTACTCTCCCTCCGGAGCCTTGCGCGATCCACGCGCGGCCGCCCGGAGTAGAACGCGCCTCAGCTTCCTCGTCAAGCTGCCGCCCCCCCCCCCCCCCCACCACCGAGCCTCGCCCGCGAGGGAATACGGCGCGCTTCCTCTCCGCTTTCCTCCCTTGAGTGCGCGAGATCGAGCCGCATTCGCAACCTCACCCTCGTACGATTTCACCCTAACATACAGCATACGGCGCGCGGCGATGATCTTGTCGCCCTTGTACTTTATACGGTACTTCACGGCGACGCCGACGGCAGAAATTGTCGGAGTGACCACGGTGAGGATTTATCCTGTGCCCCACCGTCATCGCTTCGCGGTTGTTCACGTGGTTGGGCTCCGCCTGGCAGGTGATTCACTAGATGGCGCATGATAGGAGTGGCGCCACTGTCGGCGCTATGAAGTCATCAAAATGGCCTTCATCGTCCGAAGTTGAATCACTCGCGTTTACATCATCAGACGAGACGGTAAAGCGTGGCCAGAGGCGCCAGTTTACTGCCAGCGAATTACGAGACAATCGCAACGCAGCGAAGCAAGCTGCTGCAGCGAAAGAACGTGCGACTCCACAAGCCCTCTACAACGGGAAAGGCTGAGCGAGCTGCAGCGAGGCAACACTAAACTCAGCGACAAGTAATGCCCTCGCATTTACATATCACAAGAATTTTTTTTTTGTCTCCGCTTTATTGTTTTATAGTCGAGACATAGAAACAAACGTCTGCGAAACTTGAAGACCGCCGTGCTCGTTGATGCTTCATCGTTGTGTGCCTGCCAGGACCCATACGCCTTGAGAAACCGACAAGTGCATTTTACAGAGGCCCTTCAACCATATGTCACAGCCCCGTGCCTTAGCTGCGCCGTCCATTTCGGACGGGAACTTTAGCGGGTCGTGGGGACGCAGTTGCGATTCCTCTGTCGTCTTGTTTTGCATATATTCTTGCGTTATATATAGGCACGTGAGAGAAAGTGGAGCTGCGCCTGGAAACCCGCGCGACGTTCTGCCCTACGAATGGCGAGCTGAAGCCGGACCGAGTTGCACGCGGAGCGCCGCTGTCAGCGCCCCTGTTGTGTCTGCTGCGCCGTGCAGAATGTCACACGTCTCCCTCTTTGCCTTGCTTTTGCGGCGATGGCAGATCCCGTGGCACTGGTATAGAAGGACTGTGCCCTTGCGGCTCGGATAACATTCCAGGCGTGTGTACGCCGCAGCTTGCAGTGCTTCGCGTAGCGTCGTCTTGTCGCCTAGGGGGTCCGTTTTTGCTTCGGTGGAAGTCCTCTTGTTTGCGCTTCTTCGAAACGACTCGTGTGCGAGTGTGATGAAGAATGGGCGTGTTTTGACCGGGGAGCAGCAACGCGGAAAGCGTAACGAGACACTTGTGTGCGTGGCCGCGTCTTTCGCGCTTGCGGTAAGTCGCCAAGCTTGATTTAGCGTGCTACGGACGCTCATATGAAGAAAACGCTGTCACGTTGTTAACTCTGCCTACGAGTAGTTATAACGACCTGCGCTATACATTTCCATGCAGCGCACGTGGTTATAACACGTTCGCTGCTTAGTTACTCGCGACGAGAGTCCTGCGTACTTCGCTTAGCGTGTTACAAAAAAAGATTTTGCGTTTACCGCTGCACTTCTCTTACTGAAATTTTGCAGATGGATCGCATTTTGTAGTCGACGTCGTTCAGTGCAACACTTGTCAGTTAGAGTTGCCGTGTGTTGCCCGCTCCTAGAACACGCGGGAGCCTTCCTGAAGCACAAACTTATGCTTCCGCCGTCGCGGCAGCAGCTCGCCTCCCCATGAGCAAAGCAAATTTGCACTTTTTTCTTGAAAACCAGGCAGTTAACCGTGGCAAGTGTTGTATTGAACGCTGTAGACTACAAAATGCGATCCTTCTGCAAAATTTCAGCGAGAGAAGTGCAGCGGTGAGCGCAAAATGGATTTTCGAACACGTTAAGCGAAATATGCAGGACCCTGATATACTATCGCCACCAATATGAGCCGGAACACGCGAACGCGTGGTAAATAGCCTCGCTGTCGCCAACAGAGGGGGAAGAGGGGCGCTCTTCCGCTAACTGTTGGCACTCCCACTGCGCCTGTCTTTTTTTTTTTTTTTTTCGAAAACGGCAGCTGACGGCATTTGACTGGCCGCCAACAGCCGATATGATGGTTATGTGTAGCAGTGACTTGCAGCTAGTCTTTTTTTTTTCTGTCACGCTTTATTTTTTAGAGCGCTGCTCTTCAGCGCCCGTTCCTGCGTTTAGCTTAAGGTGCTTTCAAATAAACCCCAATAGGACCTCGTGCCACGCGTTACAGACAGATGGACAGATTTCCCAGGGGAAGTATCCCTAGAATGCTTACGCATCGAAACAGTGATACCATTGGTCACTCTTCGGTGCACGAAGTTACCAGTAACCGCAATATGAAACAGCGTTATCAACGTGCGTTGGCGAAGTTCCGCACTTTCTATGAAGAGACGCACGGTGGGAGTACCGACGGTTATTAGAACAGCGTCCTGCTTTCCACTTTGTTTCCGACGGCGGCCGCCGCGTATTCGAGGCTATCTGACACGCGCTCCTGTGTTCCCGTTCATATTGCTCACGATAGTACAAGCCGCTTGTTTGTCGCGTATAGTGACATGTGTGCGAGTGTCTCTCTCGTATCTGCTTATTCTTACCCCACCTGCAGCTGTTGTGTTGTACGCTTGCCCGGTTTTGCAGCTCCGCTGAGTTTCATTGCCGTTCGCGATTTTATCAGTGTTCTTGTTTCTTCACCAGTGAGAACAAGGCATGTCTCTGCGCAGAAAATATCTCGCTCGACGATAAACTGTCACTCTCATACAGCATTCTTCAAATTGTGATTTTTGTTATTGTTGCGGCTTGAATATCTGCGTATTCATGCGTCGCCTTTCGTGTAACTTTGTATCGGTTCTTCTGCCTGCCTAAGCGCGCATTATTGATAACGGGCTCCCTTCCTGTCAGGTCTGATGTTCTGTTCGCAGATGTGGTGTTGCCCTCTATGGTTGTGACCGCTAGCGGCAGCTGCTAGGAAACTTTTTTATTTTTTTGGTTTTAGCACGCTGCGGCGCAATGTTCTAAAAAAATATGAGTAACGATGACTCTTATCGCGGCGTAATACTGAATTGCCGTGTTTATCGTCAGTAGTTGCCAATTTCCAGCTTGGGGCTCCTTCACTTATCTTATGGCAGTGCGTTCGGTGCTAAAACTCTTGTATGTTTACGACTCGTCAACAGCGACACGTCTCCATTGTTGCCAACTTTTATGCGCCTCATTCTGCGTCATCTATCTTTGCGTCTTTCGTTTAAAAAAAAAAAAAACTCCGCCGTGGCTGCTTAGTGGCTTAGTGCCGCTCTGAATACGGCAGTCGTCCCGCCTCCTGGAATTGTATACGCCTGTCCGCCTCTTCTGCGCGTTGCGGGTTCGTGGAAGTTCTCCTTTAGGTTCAATTCGAGAAAATGGTCTCTCTAAACTCTCTCTCTCTCTCTCTCTCTCTCTCTCTCTCTCTCTCTCTCTCACACACACACGCACACACGCGCACACGCACGCACACACACGCACACACACGCACGCACACGCGCACACACGCGCACACACGCGCGCGCACACGCGCACACGCGCGCACACACGCGCACACACGCGCACACGCACACACGCACACACACACACAAAAGAGGCCTGTACACTGCGGGGCTTCCGGCAGTCAGGCAGACACTCAAAACGGTGATGGCGAATTATAAAATCACGCTTCATTTCGACGAGAACAGGGGGAAGAAGGTCGGGTGAGAGAAAGTTCTTTCTGCAAGTGGATCGGGACGCCAACAATAGCAGGCGAAGTCACGCCTCATTTTGACGAGGCAGGGTGAGATGGCCGGTTGAAATTTCTTTCAACACGTGGTGCCAGACGCCAACCTAACATTGGGTTTGAGGGGAACCTGTATTCTCGCTATAGATTTAATCCGAGTTGTGGTAGCGCTTCGCGGCATACGAAGTCACACTCCGTCGCTCGAACGGCCCATCTCGACACACGACGGCGCTGCTGACTGACCGACTCGCTGATATCGACTTCATGCAAATGTGGAAGGGATCGAGTCAGTTGGACCTTGCCGAATGGCTGAGGCGACCAGCACAGAGTATCAAGTCGCGTCGTTTTTCGAGCCGCGTCGTGCGATGTCAGTATATGTTGTTGAATAGGCGAATTGTCTTTCAAGTGTATAACGCCGACATAAATTTAAACGCGAACAGAAAAAGACTGACCAGAACGACCATTTGCCTTGGAACGTCGAAATCCATCAATAATTTAGCAAAAACGGAACGTGATTAAATAATCCCAGGTATGTCGAAGACAGTTCTATCATATTTATTGCATGCGTATCAGAATTCCAAACCGTGTCATTGAGCTCCGTCAGATTCGTCAGATCGATTAGCGGAGAGGGCCATGACAGAGACGAGGCGACGTAAAACGCTAAAGGACAGTAGAGTCTTAGTTTAGGGGACGCAAAGCGTTGGGGCTTTGCGTCCCCTAAACATTAAGCATTAAGTGTGCGATTCTAAGCCAAGCAAAGCCAATCGAAGCGAAGTGCTCTTATTCATAGTTGGTGTTTTCTTGTGTCGCGCTGCGAAAAAACTGTGAATTCACCCGCGTGAAATGGCGAAAATCAGTTGAAGTAAATAAAGTTTGCTCTGCGACCATCTGCTGTACGTCATCACTGTGACCCACGAGGGCGGCCCAAGAAGGCTTGGGGGCCCACGCTAGTTTTCGATTTTGGGGTCTTGGGTTAACGCGAACGCAAGAACCCAAGACTGGCTTGGGTTCTGCGCATGCGCACTTTTGGCGCGCAATTTTCTTGGGTCCCCAAGCCGCTTGGGCCCCCAATTCTAAAACTCTCTATTAGTTTAGGAGACGCAAGCTGTTGGGGCCCCCAGCGCTTGGGTGCGTTTGCGTTTGGGTACGCAACAGAAACACGTTATATGTTAGCGGTCCCAACCGCAAGCCGCACTGAGGTCGCATGCGCTCGCAACGCCATCAGCGTCTGATCATCACTGCGTTATCATTTAAAGAAAATATGGAACCAAGCACATGAACTAAAATACATTAAACAATCTTTATTAAAAGGAGTTACTATATATAAGAACGATGTTTGTCGACGCTAGGCAAAAAGCGCAAAAACGTCCGTGTACCGTCCATTGGGTACGCGTTAAAGAACACCAGGGGCGCGATCGGAGTTCTGTTCTGTTCAGTTGCTGCAACGTCACAAAGTTGCAGTATGCAAAATTTGTGACAGCAGGGCGGAGAGAGCAGCCAATCAGGAAGCGGTGACCTCCCCGGAAGTTTACTTCCGTCGTTTGTCGTCTGCTTGCAGACAGTATACTACAAAACGAAATGTTTCTCGTCTTCCAAATGAATGAAATCTTTATCTAAAAAAATGTATTTTTTCTTCTCAAACCCCAACACGTTTTCAAATAGTAGTACGTGTGAGTACTGCAATTTATAACTATTAGTTTCTTTGCGTCGTCCCTAGGTGGTGTCGCGCACAGCGAGAAGAAAAAAAGGAAAAAAAACGACGGGAAGAGTGGCGCACTTTTCAAGAGACAGCGACAACATTCCAATGGCTCGCTGGCACCGATGATTGGGTCGATTTCTCTGTACAACCAACGAATTATTTGTTTCGAGAAACAAAAACGACGCCGGAATATACTTTCTGCCATTTCTTCAAACGCGTTTCGCACCGCCACCCGCTCTCCTCCTTCCTCTAGAAACGCCAGCGCAACAGCCTAAGTTCCTAACGGAAGCGCCATTTTCTCGAATTAAACTATGGATTGGATTCAAACGTGCCATGCCGCAGCCGCCTGTTGGATCCAATGCAATCCACCAGACGCGCCATGCGAAGCCGTACGATCGCTCCAAACTTCCCAGCTCCCGTCGGGTTCGGCGCCTAGCAGACGAAATGCTCGGTGGGAGGATGATTGACAGGAGCGTGTCGTCATTTTGACGTCACCAAAAACGTGGCCGCGCCCCGCGGCTGGCGACGTCGGCGCGGAGTAGGCCAATCGCGCGCGCCGGTAACCGAACGAACGCGCCGAACAACCATCTCCGATCGCACCCCAGATGGTCAAAATTGATGCGGAGTCCCCCGCTGCGCGGCATGCCTAATTATCATATCGTGTTTTTATTGCGATAGCAATTATATGGACACTCCAGGTTTATTTCTGCCGCCGGCCTCGCCGTCAGGATTGAGCCGGCGAACGCGGCTCAATCTCGCGGGCGCGAGCGAGGAAGGCGGGCCGGAAGCGCGCCCTCTCCAGTCGCCCGCGAGGCACGGGGGGTGAGGCGAGGGAGAGAGGGGGGCGTTCTTCTCTGGCGGCGGCTGCTGCTGCTAACGGCGCGGCCGTGCGGGCGCCTTGAAAGTAATCTGCGTAGTGGCCGAAGTACGCGCCCGCGCGGGCCTCGTCCTTCAAAGCGATCTGCGATGTTTGCAGAGTGCGCGTAGTGCCGGTAGCTTCGTATGCGCTGTGCTTTCGACGTTTCGTTCGCGTTGAAGCGAGATGCGCCGAGGTCAATTCGCTCGCAGCTGCTGCCGCTATTCCGCACTCCAGCATTTTGACAGCGAGTTTCCACGCTCATCGAGCGAAATGTGTTCATGTTGACGTGTGCGCGTTGGCGGGCTATAGTTGGTTTGAATCCATGATCGAATGTGTAAGCGCGACTGAATGAGGACGTAGAAAGAAACACGTAGACGGCGCTGTCTCTGTGTGTTTGTTGCTTTTACGTCCTCGTTAAGTCGCGCTTATATATTCTATCGTTGTTAAATTAGTAAGCGAATGTTTATAAGTTTATGCGGCCGATAAAACTACTATCCTTACTTCATATACAGCTATCTTGCAATTTGCTATCTTAATCGGTGCTTCGATCGCCTTTCGGGCGAAACTGCGACTTTTTTTTTGGCACGTAAAACTTCAAAATTTAACTTAATTAATGGTGAAAGTGTTGATAATATATATATTTGTTTACTTTCCCTAACAATGTACCCATGTAGGCACCTTATACTGTGCGTATAAGGTCTGTGCGTTTAGAATTATATCTACTTTTTCGGAAGGGAAAAGAAAGAGAGAAAGCAGGGACGTTAACCAGAAATTAAGTACGTGATCACGTTTGTTGAAATATCGGGCTCCTATAAAGGGATTCTGTAGAGCCATATTTGGATTTAATCTGTAGTGGTAAATTGCGCTTCTCCAGAAGCAAGACCGGCACTTTTACCGTGAGTGTAGGTGCACACGAAAGCTTGGGAAAGCGGATAACGACGCTGCGCTGGAGTTTCCTCGACGTGACGTCTTCGATTTTGACACCGTCCCATCGTGTCTGTTTAGTCCGTCGGCAAAAAAAAAAAAAAAAAATGACTACGTTGCGTTCTAAAAGAGCCAAATACTCAACATATCAAGCTTTGAGACTTTTTTTTTTTTTTTTGTATCAAAACGGCCCAAGTATACGAGAAACCACATTGCAACGGGTTTTGGCGCGAATGTCAAGGAAATGGAAGCCTGGCCTTCATTTTCTCCACTTGTAATCGACCATTATTCTGTCAAATGAATGAAAGTAGTTTTGGAAAAAGTATTTTGATTCACTGTTGGTCTTCGTGTCCCTACAATGTGGCGATGTCCGTGCAGACGTTGCTGCGCTAAGCCGACCAAACTTGTGGCAAACGTGGCGGGTAAACTATAGCACCGCGCAAGATTAGAATAGCCACCGTCGCAGTATAATCGGGATGGATACCATCACATTTTAGTATGAGGTGTTCTATTGTTTTGACAGATTTACCACACACTGTACATGTGTCTTCTTCGTTAAATTTTTTATAGCTCCGCGTTCTAAAACTTCCTGACCTAGTTTCAAAGAGTAGGGCACTGCCTCTTGAGTTATCATAAAACGCGTCCTTCCTTATCTGCTGTTTCCAGTCTCGATATAGTTCAACACTATGCTTCTTTTCCACTGAATTTATCCAATTTTTACCTTCCGCGTTTTTAACATGTCGTTTAATGATCTGTGTTTCTCCATCCTCGTGTCTGGCGTACTTACTGGTTAGCTTCCTATTTATTTTCCGTCATTGTGAGTAAACGCTCTTTCTGTATATAGGTATTCAAATACCTTAGCTGCCCGCCTGTTATCGTCCAATTTCCTCAGGCGTTTTTCGTATAGGATTTTACTATGAGCTTCCCGTGCTTCGAACGATGCCCAGCCCATATCCCTCTGTACTGCTTCGTTTGTGGTTTTCCCGTGGGCACCTAGTGCTAATCTTCCAACAGCTCTCTGATTTACTTCTAGTCTCGACTGAACTTCCGCCCTTAAGCACAGGACCGCATTCCCGAAAGTAAGCCCCGGCACCATTACTCCCTTCCAAATACCTCTCAGTACCTCATCTGTTGTACCCCCACAATGCCCTATATTTCGTTATCCCGGCATCTCTCCGCCCTTTTGCCATGAGAGACTGTTCGTGCTTTTCCGTGTACCTCTGCTCTTTGTTTATCCATACCCAGAGATAATTCTATTCGGCCACTTGGGGTATTTCATGGCCTTTGTTTGCAAAATAGTGAGCGCCATCTGGCGCACAACAGGCGAAGCTGCAGCGCTCTGTGTGCGAGAGTATGCATGTGGTTAGAAAGCGAGTTTCGTTTCTTGGCTTCTGCCTGGCCTCTGCCGCTGCAACCACGTATGTTCACTGCGGCAAAAATAATTGAAGGCGCCGTCACTCCGTTCCAGTTTCCGTACATGACATGGACCTCCGACTTCTCGAAGCGTGCCATTAAAACTGATCGCGTGTGGCAGTATCTGCTTTCTGAAACTGCCACTGTTCGCGAGTCTCAGCACTGAAGGAAGGAGGTTACGTTAAAAATATCGTATATTCGGAGGCTGCTGATGCCAGCTCAACAAAGAGCGGAGTGGACGTCGTCGAAACACGCTGCCGATGTGTCGCCGAGTGTCCACACTTGGCTTCGCAGACTGGCCGCGCGCAGCGACCACTGTGCAATGCGGCTCGCCTTATTTGCTCTTTGCTGCTGACAGAGTATAGACAGAACCAACTCTAGGTTCATTTACCCGCGACATAATTGCCCTGACGCTAAAATTCTCAAGAAAATAAAGGCTTTATGACAAACAGTGTTTTCATTTCAAGCGCCGTCGGCTGCTGCTTCGAAAATGGGAGCTAGCTAGGCCCGCAATAGGCCTATATATACCGGCTCGAACGACCGGTGGCTGCCGACAGTCAGCGGGCCGAGCGTGATGCTCCGCTTAGGAAAGTTTACCGTACTAATATGACCCATATGCAACAAAACAGTTTCACAGAGCTGTTTCTTATTACAACGGTCCTTTTTCGCGTGCGGTAAATACGGGAAAGTCTCAAACGGGCGCGCCGTTCTCTCGACTGCATGCACCAACTGCCACCGATGAAGACGGTAGGCCTTCCTCGCTGGCCGTGGGTGTCGCCGGTTACGAAGAAGTTTCTACTAGCAATTGAACGCATAGTTTTTTTGAACTCTTCAACGCATGCATGAATATTAAGAGGCTAAATGAAAATACATTTGGATACCTGTACACCGTCGGCAGAAAAGAGCAGGCCAGGCGAACTCCGTCGCACGGTGGTCGCTGCGCGCTGCCCGTCGGCGACACCAGCTGCCCTCGGATGGTGTGTTTCGATAACTTCAGTGGCGTAGTGCTGGGCGCTGATTGTCATATGAGGCGCACTTTCGACACCACTTTATACTAGACACCACTGCGCTTTCGCAAGCTCTGCCCGCCCTCGTCCATCTTGAGCTTTCCAGATTTTCGGCAAAATGCGGCTTCGTTTAAGGGCGTCTCGAAGCTTGCAGGCCGAAATAACCTCGCGGCGCTGGCATATGACAGCTCAATCGCCGCAAGTAGCGCGATGAGAACCAGCTCTGCGAGGAGCGAGAAAATTGTGTGCTGTGATGGCATCTCCCGCCGTCGCTTATCCATGCTGCTTTCCTCGCCGGATAGCTCGTCTAGGACGGAAACCGAAATAAACTCGTGCTCCGTTTGCCAGCGAAGCAATTTGTGCACAATACGCAACACAGCTATAGCCGGCCTTTTCACAAAAATACTGCGATCAAAACCACCACAAACCGGCGTCTCAAGGCGCGCTAGAGCTGCGTCGTTTGTTCGTCTGCTTCTCGTATCTAACCATGTAGAGAGCGCTCGTGCTAGCCGTGTTCGCGCATGCGCAACAGTACTTTTGCAAACCGTCAATTGCCTTCCGCCATATATCTGTGCAAACGGGCGACATTTCGCCGCTGTCGAATTCCACCGTCTTAAAAACAAAAACACCTCCTCCTCCAAGAGAGTGAACGTTACTCCGTGCTCCCCCTTCACATCTTGGCCTCTTTCCCGCCTGTGAGCCAGTAAGGAGCAGATTTGCGGAGCTTGACAACGGCAAGATATCGAGAATAGATCCACGGTTATCGGCAACAGTGCTCTCAACGCAGCGAAGACACGTGCTTTTTTGGGTCCTCCGAGATTAGACTGGCACTCGCGGCGCGCTGAATATCTCGGAGGTCATGGTCCATGCTTGTTATCCTCCATCCTGTTCATAAAAGGCTGTTCATAATCATGGAAGACAATTACTATCCTTGTATACAGCTACGCCAAGATACCATCGTCAATATATGCTGCCTCGTCTATAACGAATTTCGCCAAAGTGAAAGTTCCTTTCATTTGGCAGAAGGTGGCCTGCGTCCACGCGGCCCCGCTATGCACCGGCGGACAGGGGCGCGCCAACTGCCACGCACAGTGTCTGCTTTCGAACTTTGTCCGGTAAAACCAAGGCTAATCTTACCAGCCGATAAGGTCCCCCGGTGCTTTCACGTCGATTGCAGGCATGACGCTTCACGTTTGAATGGCGTGATCGATTAGGCGATGCTATTCGTTCCGATTCGGTGAGCGACAGCGCGGTCACTCGTCCTTGGCGCGTGATTAGATTGCGTTGGTTTGATGCCGCTGCAGCAATTCAGCTGTCGGATACGGTTGTTTGAGCACCCGGCACTGCTGGTGAGAGGAGCCTGACGCTTGTCACAGTGTGTACTCAGCCTTCGGGAGCAGCGCTGGTCCGTTTTTCTCCCGTCAATTTGCGAAAATTCGGTGCATGCGCCAACAGGTACGGGTGAGCTGCTGTTAACCGACCTCTGTTGTCTGGCTGCGCGCTTTGTCAGCCTTGGCACGTGATGTCAAGTACTTTGTACTATTGAGTTTAATTGGCGTCTTTCTTTGTCACCTTTTTTTTTTTTTTTTACTCCTGTTAAGTTATCAGTGCACAGGATAAAAAAAATCATATTCGGATGATGGAGGCTTCGTACGAGACGTATGGAAGGAAAAGCCTTAGTCGGATGCTAACGTTTCGACGATAGTTGTCTCCTTCCCTTGTTCTCCTATTTTCGGTGCACTTGATGGCGCTTGAGAAACAGCGCGCCAACAGTTTGTTGTGGGTCGTCCTGTTCATTAGATTGGTTTAGTAGAGAGCAAGGCTTTATACGAACGCGGACGCGTATAGCGACTGCCTCCCCGAATTTCTGCTGGAGTTCTCTTTTCTGTCTTGTCTCGGTGTTCTTGCGCGCTGTGAAAGTATAGCACTGGGTTGGCACAAGAAAGTTCTTATGTATAGTCTGATTCCTAGGTACGTAACTCACGTAGCAGTTATATTGTGACGTTCCGTTGGTAAGCGGTGCTAAAGTTGTTTTTTCTGCGCGCGCGCGTTTGTTTGTTTGTTTGTTTGTTTGTTTGTTTGTTTGTTTGTTTGTGTGTGTGTGTGTGTGTGTGTGTGTGTGTGTGTGTGTGTGTGTGTGTGTGTGTGTGTGTGTGTGTGTGTGTGTGTGTGTGTGTGTGTGTGTGTGTGTGTGTGTGTGTGTGTCCAGCCATCCTGCATGACTGTCAGTTGCCCCTTTAGGCTTTCAGATGCTCTCGCCCGTGTCATTTATCGCGCTTCTACGCGGCCCACCATCGGGAGTGTTCAATATGTACTCTTCAGTACTGTTGTCGAGTCACAAAAAAAGAGAAGGAAAAAAGCTAAAACTGTGGAGCATTTATTGGGTGCCTTTATCAAGCCATGCGTAACGCTCCTGAAAGCTGCCCTTGGTGACGTTACAAAGAGCAGCTCTACAGGCAAGGCAAGGAACTCCCCCTTCGAATGATCTTGTTCTCCTTATCATTGCTCCGCAGTTAACTACGCCCGTTCTTTTTTCTGTCTCCCTATCTCGTTTCGCAGGCGGGGACTTCCGCCGGTCTGCCTGCCTGCGCGTCGTGCTGCAGCATACGCATGCATGAGCCGCTTTCAGAACCACCACGCGCCTAAGCCCTCCCTCCGCCGCGTTGTGCACGACGTGCCTCGAATGCATCGCGCTCGCGCAGTCGCTCGTCTGTTCCTATTCGGGCATCACTCGCTATTCGCTGTTGCGATGGCGCTTCTGACTTCTTTCTCTCGGGCACATAAACGGGCGCAGTGAGAAAGAATAAATCCAAGCGCCCTCTCCGCATCGTGCGTATGTATGTATAGTACGTATGCGAATGTGTGAGCGGCACTCTTGCGGAAGACCGTCGACTGTGGCGACCTTGTCGCCGAGGGTAAGGAGGCGTGTGTCGCAGCGGCCGCGACCCGGCGCTCCTTTCCGCAGAGAGGTGTAGCTTCCTCGCCCTCTCCTCCCGTGTCCGCCCGACACGCGCGCGTGGCTCATGAATCGTGCGAGGCGGATTCTCCTGTGGCGCGATAGGGAGTCTTTGAGTGCAGCTGCGGCGTAGCTCTGAATGAGAGAAATTGCGGGTCTTTTCAACGCATGCCTTTCTTTCTTTCGTCCTCGCGCGGCTAGTCAACTGGCTTCTCTTCAGTCTGTTTATCGGCCAAGTTAACAAATGCCTGTTATTTTTTTCCCCTTTTAGCTGATGACTGTAACTTCTCTGGGTCATGAAGCCGAAGCTGTAGCTTGGGGTTCAGCCACAGCTGCGTTTGCTTCGGCACCGCAAGCAAGTGCACGCTCTATACCTGTGCAGAGCGTGGGTCTCTAGTCCACCGGCCGTTGTAAGATCTTGCAAAGACTGATTTAGTTTTCAGGTGTGTACCCTATCGGTCAAAAGTTTCCAGAGCACGGTGTGAGTGAAGGAAAGAGGAAACATTTCTCTCTCTCTCTCTCTCCCCGCTTTTGGTACGTAATCTTGAGTTGTATATGTCTCACTGAACATGAGTGCGCGAATACCACGCCCGCGGCGGTCGAATCCGATGGAGGGGGAATGCAAAAAACTCTACCGTTCTTTGATTGGAGAACCCCAGCTGGTCAGTATTAATTAGGAACTGTCTACTACGTCTATCGTACCGCATGTGTTGCTTATAGACTTTAAACCCCATCACCCAATCAACGACTCTGCATTCATAACATTTTGTTTCTCATTGACGTTAATGTTCGTGCAAGTAGTGTATGAGCATAAGTGCCAATGTGCTTAAAAAAAAAACATAATTTCTCCTCTTCTCCGGTGCTTGGCTCCATAAAGGTTTCCACTGCACTGAGGCTATGCACGTCAACGGCTACGGTCGTGAGATCTGTAGTGCGCTGTCTATCACTACGGCACTGCCAGCTATGCAGTCGGTACAAGTTCATTCATGCTGCTCTGGACAAACGCTTTTGTTATCACGCGTTATCACAAGCTCGAATTAGCTGTAACTACTGTATATTATACGAAAGAATACACTTTCGCAGCATATTGTTCAGCTCCGATTATAACGACCACAATGCGCGTATACAATCAGACCCCCGCACTCGTAAAGCTTGCGGAAACTTTGCGAAGCAGGTTTTTCATTCAACGGATGTCACGTGTTCCAATGTGTTTTGGCTGCTTTGCCAACACATTCGATAAAAGACTAATTTAAATACGGAATCAAGATTTGTCAATGCACTGCTGTATGACTGTATTATTATTATTATTATTATTATTATTATTATTATTATTATTATTATTATTATTATAGTCACTGTTGGGCGCAGGAGCCGCGTTATGTAGCCTATTTATTTATTTATTTATTTATTTATTTATTTATTTATTTATTTATTTGTAAAGAACATATTGTTTTGAAATTGCCTGCGCCAGGTAACGCACTAAGGGGATTACTGGAAGACTCGGACAATATTTGCGTAAACTATCTCAATATCAAGTTGGTCAATTGGTTGTCTGTGGAGAGGACGCGACTCCCAAGTCCGGGCTGGCCAGCAGGGCCCGGCTGGGGTCCCTCCTCGTCTGCGCTGCACCAAACTGGTTGTCGCTGTGACTGTCGTCTAGGGCAGCTCGGGGCGACAGTTTTCAGTTCTTGCAAGTGTCACTAATTATCTGGTTTAATTTTTAAGCGCATGTTGGAAATGCCTAAACTAAGTCACGCAGTTGATAAGATCCACTTAGCAGAAAACTTGAGATGAGCGCCATTTTCTAGATATCTGTCCCCAATATGTGCCATAGGATGCGTCGACGTTTCGCTTACTTTCGTCTCACTGTGCGTGAAGGAGGATTTTGGGATACTGTTAACTGTAACTCCTGTGTGTTTCGTAGAAGATTTAGGAGACAGATACATCTAAACTGGGATGATTGTCATGGAAGTTTTTTCTGAGCAAACATGACACTACTGTTTATCGGGTCCAGTTCCGCGACTGCAACATGTGTAATAAAGTGAAATAATTAAGAAAGATAATTAGGTGTCTGTTTAATAATCCATCTGAGCGTTGCTATTTATTCTGCAAGCAGTGTTCGTCTGAAGCAATCCTCTTGAAGACGGGGAAGGAACACAGCTTGGGAACGCTACTAGGTGCAGAGGGAGAAAGTGTCTCCGTTGGTATAGGCTCCCTTTGGCTCCCTAAATGGGAGGCTATACCCTAACTCTGTTCGCTGGCAGTGACTCTCGCCTCTTGGCGGCATGACAACAGGGCAGTTAATTTCTTCTATCTCCTCCAATAATGAACCGATCTGAAAAATTATTTCGGTCGAACGCTTTTGCATGGCGCGCCACAGCTTCCATGTTGTATAAACAATATTTGCAATGGGGCCTGGTGAGGGTCTCTTTAAGGGGACACTATGAAGAGAAAAGACTTTATTGTAGGAAAGATAGGATCACTAAATCAACGTCATGGTGGCGGTCGTGCCATAGTCTATATATACAACCGAGTGCACGGATGCTCTTTCTCTCTCTGTTGCTTGCTCTTTTTTTTTTTCGCTCACAGCATGCAATAAAGAGTTAAAAAGTTAAGTTTTGTTACTCGTCGCCTCGTCTTTGCTCGCGCCTCCTCAGGGACTTCTCCGGCGAGTCATGCTTTGTTCGCTCGTGAGCCTTGGTACGGAGAAACCTCGGGAGCCCCCGCCCAAGGCACGCATGTGATAACGTTATTCATTATTTCTACACGAGTGCGCGGAAAACGTTGGTGCGTGCGAATCCTTGGCACGTAAATCAAATAACTGTAGTGCACGAGCGTAGCGACATAGATGGGGAGCGTAGCTCACGCTTGTGAGTATACGTGTGGTTTTGTTTGCGTTCTTTTCGGCATGGCAGCAACGGACTGAACGACAATGCACAGAGAGGTGCGCCCACTCGTCATACGTGGAATCACTTTCCCACCGAAGCGACGACTGCCATGGCGTCGGAGCTCCGAGCGCCGGCGCTGCCATCTTGCTATTATTGAAAGCAGACGTATACTTGCGGGCCATTTGATGTCTGTCTGCTTACGTGCGGTGGCCAAAAGAAGAAGAAGAAAAAAAAGGCGCCGCAAGGAGAGAGCAGCGGCAGGGAACGGGATCTGCCTCACGTGATGGCTCGCGACGGGCGCATGCATCGTGTGGTTTACGCGATTCTTTGTCCTCGGTACTGGCGGCGCGGACCCGTACTGCACGCATGTTGAGTCTGTTGGCGAGCGGACTATTGTGGTCCAGGAAGGAACTTTCTCGCTGCTTGATTTAGCAACAGGTAAAGGTGAATTTTCGAGTTGGGCGTCGATCCAGCGACAAATCGGCTACTCGGCAGTGAGTGTAGCGCGAAACAACAGGCAACGTAAAAAAAAAAAAAATATTCCGCCTCGTGTAGCCACACGTCTGCAATTTTACGAAATCCACGCGATTATGCGGGGCGATCGTTTGTAAGTTTTACGGAATTTTTAAAAACAGCCTGCTGCAGATAACACAATTCTAGTGCTTGAGTTGGATTATTCAGAGAGGCGGACATTATACTTGCAGGAGAAATCGAAACGCATGTTCAACTAAATTTTAAAAAATCGCTCATTATCTTCAATATTAATTATCTTACGGCTCGTATAGCAATTTAAAATTGTATCCGGTGAGCCGGCAAGGCGTATCCTCCTGGAATAAGTTTCCGGAATGGCGGCAATTTGTACACATGCGCCTTCAAACTCGGCGTAAAAATGCAGTGTTGTTCCGCGTGCTTTTTTAAGAAAACGCTCTTTTATGCAATGAAGCACGAAAGTAACTGGAACGCCCATGTATTTCGTCCCGTATACTTTGGGAAATATCTGGAAACTGATGTCATTCTGGCGATTCATTTCAAGTGAATGCGTCTTGAAAACTGAGCTGCTACAATTCGTAAATTGCAATATGCGCTGTAAAAAACTTAGTTAGGGAGTTAATTAGCGAATTTTTGTTAGTTGAATACGTGTTTCGATCGGTTTCTCGTACTAGTAATGTCCACCTCTTCGAATAATCCAGCTTGTTTGGATCCCACCGATGGCATCGGTTGTTGGGAACTCGGCGCTGACGCCCGTGGTTGTACCTGGGTCGCAAGCCCCAAGGGTAGCGTTGGCCTGGCGGCCTGGGGTACAACTGGAAGCATCCGAAGGTCCCGGCAAAGCATGAGTCGACTGGTAACAACAAAACAACTTGTTTATTTTAACATCGCAAAGAGTTGGCGGTCAGGTTGACCGAAGTAGAGAGACGGGAGAGCACTTTACTCAACAGAAGAAATCGGAGCCCTCCTTTTGGCGTCCGGGGGCAGCTGTTTTTATACTCTCGCAGTTGAGGGCAAGAAGGAACCCCTCAATAGACGAGCACGTGATTGTACAATGGGCTAATGGTGACGCACACTGTCGTAGCGCTGCCGGTCGGGCACAATGACTGGAATGAGAGGGTGATCCCTGCTTTCGCATCGCCTGGTTCAGGCACAATGACTGGAATGAGAGGGTGATCCCTGCTTTCGCATCGCCTGGTTCAGGCACAATGGCACATACACTCACACACGCACATGAAGACACGTGGCATCGGAACATGCCTGGAAACGCCTGGAAACACCTGGCGGGGAGCGTTGCGGCGACGACGATCGGGCCAAAATGTCTGCCGCCCCGCCGCAGTCGCGCCGGCAAAACCGCGTGTCGCAGGCGAAACGCAACAGACCGCCCCGCCGGGGGAAGGAGATCCCGATGGACAGGGGACTGCATCCGCTGTCCGGAGGGATGTCGCTCGATGATGCTCATAACCGAAGTCGGGCGTCCCTCGACGTTTCTTGAGCGCAGCGCACAGAGAAGGCCTCGTTCTCTCGTTCAGGTTCGCACGGGACACTGCAAAGTGACTTCGGGAGAGTTCACATTTTTGTTCTCGTTCCCGGCAAGCGTTAGAACTACGCTGAAACTCAACCGCTCAGTCAGCAAGCACGGCACAACCCTCACTAAGCCCTGCCAGGCTCTTTCCCCTTTTTATACCACTGCCTAGTTCCTTACAGTAGTCTAGCATCACTCAGAACGCGTCCACAAATTGGAAAATTGCACTAGAAAGCATATCATCACTTTGAAACACTAAACAAAAGCAATATGTTAAAAAAAATCCTGCCTCAGGAAGAAAAACATCAGTAACAAACAATTTTGAGGCTGATTCCTACGTTAGGGGCTTCGACTTAAGCCATCGGCGTTACCGTTGAGACTCCCCTTTTTGTAACGCACCTCAAAGGAATATTGTTGTAAAGCGAGGCTCCAGCGCAGGAGGCGGCCATTTTTGGGAGAGATGGTCTGCAGCCATTGGAGAGGGCAGTGATCCGTCTCAATGATAAACCTCGAGCCGGCTAGATAGCATGACAATTTCTGAACGGCCCACACGAGACATGCACACTCTTTCTCGGTGGCGCTATACGCCTGCTCACGACTGGTCAGCTTACGACTAGCATACAGGACGGGGTGTTCTACTTCTCCCTTTTCCCGTTGGCACAGTACAACGCCCATGCCTCGCTCACTAGCATCGCACTGAACAATGAACCCTTTTGTATAGTCTGGCGATCGTAGCACAGGCTGGTTTGTTAGGGCACTCTTTAGGGCGCTAAAAGCTCTTTCCTTTGTCTCGTCCCAGACGACTGTTTGAGGCTCTGTTTTTCTTAGAGCATCCGTCAGGGGAGCCGCGATATCAGAGTACCTGGGGATGTACCTCTGATAGTAGCCGGCGACACCTAAGAACGACCGAATATCGGTCTTGGTGCGCGGTTGCGGAAAGTCTCGCACAGCGGCCACTTTTATTTCAGAGGGGCGGCGACGACCCTGACCAATCACGTGACCGAGGTAGACAACCTCTGCCTGTGCTAACTGGCACTTAGGAGCCTTTACTGTCAAGCCCGCTTCGCGCAGGCGGGTTAGCACTGCCCGCAAGTGTGTCATATGCTCAGACCAGGATGCGGAGAATATCGCTACGTCGTCTAGATACGGTAAAGCGAATTCTTGCTGTCCCCGCAACACTTTATCCATGAGGCTTGAAAAACAGTATGGCGCGTTCTTCAAACCAAAACTCAACACTTTAGGACCGAATGTTCCCATTGGTGAAATGAACGCCGCATACCTACTAGCCTCTTCTGTAAGGGGAACCTGCCAATAACCCCTGACAAGATCTAGGGTGGAAATAAACTGAGCGCTACTAACTTTCTCAAGGCGCTCCTCGATGTTAGGGATCGGATAAATTTGATCCTTAGTGATGGAATTAAGCCTGCGGTAGTCGACGCAAGGACGAGGTTCCTTGCCCGGTACCTCAACTAAAATCAAAGGGGAGGTATAGTCACTCTCACCTGCCTCAATAACACCGAGCTGTAGCATTTTCTTTACCTCAGCCTCCATAATATCGCTCTGGCGGGGTGACACCCGATACGCCTTGGATCGTACTGGCTCTGGGGAGGTAAGTTCTATATCATGAGTAAGTACAGAAGTCCTACCAGGCCTCTCAGAGAACAGACCTTGAAACTCTTGTAAGAGCTGGTGTAGTTCGGTTTTCTGTTCCGGCGACAGCGATGCTCCACTGACTAAGTCACTAATGACTTGACCGGTGTCTTCCCTGTTCGTCACTGAGCCTAGTCCCGGAAGCTCGACCGGAAGCTCTTCAGGAACGTTTACCATCATGCACACCACTGCTTCCCTTTGTCTATAAGGTTTGAGCTGGGCCCTCCCACTGCACGTCTAGTTTGTTGTTTAGCGATGTGCGCAATATCATGACCTCATCGCCCACCTCAAAACGACGGGCCCTGGCTGTCCGATCATAATAAACCTTGGCCCTCTGCTGGGCCTTTGTCATTGCTTCACCTGACAACTCCTGTGCCCTTCTTAAGCGTTCGAGGAGCTTAAGTACGTACTCCACCACGACTGGGTCGTCGCCCCTACCTTCCCACGATTCTCGAAGCATGCGAAGCGGAGATCGAAGCGAGCGACCGTACACCAGTTCAGCTGGCGAAAACCCCGTAGCCGCATGCGGCGCGGTCCTTAAAGCAAACATCACCCCAGGCAGACACAGCTCCCAGTCAGTTTGATGTTCAAAACACAAGGCTCTCAACACGCGCTTCATGACGGAGTGGAGCTTCTCAACGGAATTCGACTGTGGGTGGTACACTGAGCTGTGTAACAGCTTTACCCCACACCTTTCGAGAAAAGTTGTCGTCAAAGCGCTAGTAAACACTGTGCCCTGATCTGATTGGATTTCCGCAGGAAAACCAACTCGCGCAAATATGGACAGTAGTGCATTAACTATCTCAACTGAGCTGAGTTCTTTAAGCGGCACTGCTTCAGGGAACTTTGTCGCTGGGCAGATCACAGTCAAAATGTGTCTGTACCCCGTGGCTGTTACCGGCAGAGGTCCCACTGTATCAATAACGAGCCGTCTAAAAGGCTCCGTAATGATAGGTACCAATTTCAACGGCGCCCTTGATTTGTCCCCTGGTTTGCCCACCCGCTGACAGGTGTCACATGTCCTCACGAAATGGTCTGCGTCCCGAAAACACCCTGGCCAATAGTACTCTTGCAAGAGACGGTCCTTAGTTTTCTTAACTCCTAGGTGTCCGGACCACGAACCCCCGTGTGACAAGCGCAACAGATCCTGACGATAGCATTGAGGCACGATCAGCTGATCGAACTCCACTCCTCTGCGGTCTAGATACTTCCGGTACAGGACTCCACCTCTTTCCACAAAACGCGCATTTTTCCTGGCGATACCTTCCTTGACATTGCAGCGTATGTTTTCCAGGCTACCATCCTTCTTTTGCTCGGCTATCAAAGCCGACCGGCTGACTTTTAGCAACCTATCAAGTCCGTCTGACGTAGGCGCGATGAGCAAATCAGTAGATAGCTCTTCTAACTTTCCCGTGTCGGGCGTTTCCTCTCCAGTATCTGGCGCCTTTAACGTTACAGACTCAAGTTTATTCAGTTCGGGCGTGCTCTGAATATCAGCTTGCTGCGCCTCTGACCCTTTTTCGTTGTTTGATAACGTCGACCCCGCAACTACCGCCTTTGCAGCGAGCTCCCGAACCTTCGATCTGGTTAAGGCCTGAACACTAGCTTCACCAAACAAAAGCCCCTTCTCGCGCAGGAGGTGATCGGACCTGTTTGAAAATAGGTACGGGTACTGGGGGGGCAGCATAGATGACACTGCCGCCTCCGTCTCAAGCGCTCCGAAAGGTCCTTCAATAAGCACCTTTGCTACTGGCAGACACACGCTATGAGCTTCCACGGCTTGCTTGATCCAGGCGCACTCGCCCGTGAACATATGGGGTTCTACGTAAGACGGGTGAACTACATCCATCGTAGCTGCGGAATCGCGAAGCACTCGGCACTCTTTCCCGTTCACGAGGAGGTCTCGCATGTAAGGCTCGAGAAGCTTCATGTTCTCGTCAGTGCTGCCTATTGAAAAAAACACAACTTTTGGTGTTGTTTCCGGACACTGCGCCGAAAAGTGACCCGGCTTCTGGCACGTATAACAAACGCGCGCTTGCCTCATCTCGAACCGCTTTCTGCGTTCGGCTTCGGCTGCCGCCGTCTCCTTAGGTTCGGTCGCACTGCTTCCACTCGCATCCGCACTACGCGTGTTCCCCTTTGCTCTCATGGGTGTGAACTTCGGCCTCTCGAACTTCGAGCCAAATTCACCCTTTTGACCGTCCTTAGCTCCGCGAGCCCGACGCGTCACAAACTCCTCGGCTAGCTCAGCGGCTTTAGCCACCGTACAAACGTCTGGCCTATCCAAGACCCAGTATCGCACGTTCTCCGGTAACCGACTATAAAACTGTTCTAGCCCGAAGCACTGCAGAACTTTATCGTGGTCACCAAACGCTTTCTCTTCTTTGAGCCACTCCTGCATGTTCGACATAAGCCTATACGCAAACTCTGTATAAGACTCACTTTTGCCTTTCTCATTTTCCCGAAACTTCCGACGGAACGCCTCCGCAGACAGCCGGTACTTTTTTAGAAGACTCGATTTCACTGTGTTGCGTTTCGCCTGCGACACGTGGTTTTGCCGGCGCGACGGCGGCGGGGCGGCGGACATTTTGGCCCGATCGTCGTCACCGCAACACTCATCGCCAGGTGTTTCCAGGCGCGTCTGCGGCGATGCGACCGCCTAGGGATTTCGTTCCAGTCATTGTGCCCGAAACAGGCGAGGCCAAAGCAGGGATCTCCTTCCAGTTATTGGGCCCGAAACAGGCGATGCCAAAGCAGGGATCTCGTTCCAGTCATTGTGCCCGAAACAGGCGATGCCAAAGCAGGGACCATCTTCTCGTTACAGTCATTGTGTCCGACCGGCAGCGCCACGACAGTGTGCTGCGCAGCGCCACGACCAGGTGCTACGAGATCGTGCGCAGCGCCACGACATGGTGCTACGGCATCGCTACGACAGTGTGCGTCACCATTAGCCCATTGTACATTCACGTGCTCGTCTTTTGAGGGGTTCCTTCTTGCCCTCAACTGCGAGAGTATAAAAACAGCTGCCCCCGGACGCCAGAGGAGGGCTCCGATTTCTTCTGTTGAGTGAAGTGCTCTCCCGTCTCTCTACTTCGGTCAAACCTGACCGCCAACTCTTTGCGATGTTAAAATAAACAAGTTGTTTCGTTGTTACCTGTCGACTCATGCTTTGCCGGGACCTTCGGATGCTTCGAGTTGTACCCCAGGCCGCCAGGCCAACGCTACCCTTGGGGCTTGCGACCCAGGTACAACCACGGGCGTCAGCGCCGAGTTCCCAACAGATCGTACCAGCAGTCGGATCCAAACATCTGGTTGCCAGCGGTGAGATCGCCTACGACTTCAAACAACGGTCTGCCAGCGGCGAGATCGCGACAACGGAGGCCAGCAGCAAAGAGATGCAGTTGACTGTATGCTGAGCAGCTCAACGTCGATCCGGGAGCAGTGCAACGAGCCCTGTGTGACGACTGGTTGCCTGCAGCGGAACGACTGCGCGGAATTCCTGCCTGCGAGGTTTGGTGAGTGCGGGACTTTCTTCTACTGAGCTTTGCCAGGCTTTTTGTTAGTGTCAGAAACAGAGCTGGTAATTGTGGTTGTCGTTGCTGCCGGGTTAGTTTGCGGCAAGACAATAGTAAGCAGTAGAAAAAGCAGCATTCAGAGCAGCCATGGATTTGAAGTCGTTGCGCAAACCGAAATTGTTGGAGCTTGCAAGAGAGTTGGGTCTGGATGTCTCAGACAAACTAAGAAAACCGGAACTGATAACGGCTATTCTTGAGTTAGAGGCTGAGGATGACGAGCTGTCGGAATGCCTTGAGACTATTGAGGAGAGGTCAAAAAGACAGGAGCGCGAACTTAAAGAGCAGAAAGAAAAAGAAGAGCGCGAACACGCTTTGGAAATGAAGCGTCTCGAGGTAGAGATGGAACGCGCTCGTAATGGAAGTCAGGCACACGGTGCAGGAGAACGCGTATTGTTCAAAATGACTGACCTGATGCGGCCGTTTAAGCTTGGAGAGGACATTGGTTTGTTCCTGGTTAACTTTGAGCGAACGTGCGAGAAGCAGGGGTTCTCTCGGGAAACGTGGCCACAGCGCTTGCTCACTTTGTTACCCGGCGAGGCGGCCGACGTAGTCGCTCGCTTGGATAGAGAGGAAGCAGAGGATTTCGACAAAGTAAAATCGAGTCTGCTAAAAAAGTACCGGCTGTCTGCGGAAGCGTTCCGTCGGAAGTTTCGGGAAAATGAGAAAGGCAAAAGTGAGTCATATACAGAGTTTGCGTATAGGCTTATGTCGAACATGCAGGAGTGGCTCAAAGAAGAGAAAGCGTTTGGTGACCACGATAAAGTTCTGCAGTGTTTCGGGCTAGAACAGTTTTATAGTCGGTTACCGGAGAACGTGCGATACTGGGTCTTGGATAGGCCAGACGTGAGTACGGTGGCTAGAGCCGCTGAGCTAGCCGAGGAGTTTGTGACGCGTCGAGCTCGCGGAGCTAAGGACGGTCAAAAGGGTGAATTTGGCTCGAAGTTTGAGAGGCCGAAGTTCACACCCATGAGATTAAAGGGGGACACGCGTAGTGCGGATGCGAGCGAAAGCAGTCCGACCAAACGTAAAGAGACGGCGGCAGCCAAACGCAGAAAGCGGTTCGAGATGAGGCGAGCGCGCTTGTGTTATACGTGCCAGAAGCCGGGTCACTTTTCGGCGCAGTGTCCGGAAACAACACCAAAAGTTGTGTTTTTTTCAATAGGCAGCACTGACGAGAACATGAAGCTTCTCGAGCCTTACATGCGAGACCTCCTCGTGAACGGGAAAGAGTGCCGAGTGCTTCGCGATTCCGCAGCTACGATGGATGTAGTTCACCCGTCTTACGTAGAACCCCATATGTTCACGGGCGAGTGCGCGTGGATCAAGCAAGCCGTGGAAGCTCATAGCGTGTGTCTGCCAGTAGCAAGGGTGCTTATTGAAGGACCTTTCGGAGCGCTTGAGACAGAGGCGGCAGTGTCATCTATGCTGCCACCCCAGTACCCGTACCTATTTTCAAACAGGTCCGATCACCTCCTGCGCGAGAAGGGGCTTTTGTTTGGTGAAGCTAGTGTTCAGGCCTTAACCAGATCGAAGGTTCGGGAGCTCGCTGCAAAGGCGGTAGTTGCGGGGCCGACGTTATCAAACAACGAAAAAGGGTCAGAGGCGCAGCAAGCTGATATTCAGAGCACGCCCGAACTGAATAGACTTGAGTCTGTAACGTTAAAGGCACCAGATACTGGAGAGGAAACGCCCGACGCGGGAAAGTTAGAAGAGCTATCTACTGATTTGCTCATCGCGCCTACGTCAGACGGACTTGATAGGTTGCTAAAAGTCAGCCGGACGGCTTTGATAGCCGAGCAAAAAAAGGATGGCAGCCTGGAAAACGTGCGCTGCAATGTCAAAGAAGGTATCGCCAGGAAAACTGCGCGTTTTGTGGAAAGAGGTGGAGTCCTGTACCGGAAGTATCTAGACCGCCGAGGAGTGGAGTTCGACCAGCTGGTCGTGCCTCAATGCTATCGTCAGGATCTGTTGCGCTTGTCACATGGGGGTTCGTGGTCCGGACACCTAGGAGTTAAGAAAACTAAGGACCGTCTCTTGCAAGAGTACTATTGGCCAGGGTGTTTTCGGGACGCAGACCATTTCGTGAGGACATGTGACACTTGTCAGCGGGTGGGCAAACCAGGGGACAAATCGAGGGCGCCGTTGAAATTGGTACCTATCATTACGGAGCCTTTTAGACGGCTCGTTATTGATACAGTGGGACCTCTGCCGGTAACAGCCACGGGGTACAGACACATTTTGACTGTGATCTGCCCAGCGACAAAGTTCCCTGAAGCAGTGCCGCTTAAAGAACTCAGCTCAGTTGAGATAGTTAATGCACTACTGTCCATATTTGCGCGAGTTGGTTTTCCTGCAGAAATTCAATCAGATCAGGGCACAGTGTTTACTAGCGCTTTGACGACAACTTTTCTCGAAAGGTGTGGGGTAAAGCTGCTACACAGCTCAGTGTACCACCCACAGTCGAATTCCGTTGAGAAGCTCCACTCCGTCATGAAGCGCGTGTTGAGAGCCTTGTGTTTTGAACATCAAACTGACTGGGAGCTGTGTCTGCCTGGGGTGATGTTTGCTTTAAGGACCGCGCCGCATGCGGCTACGGGGTTTTCGCCAGCTGAACTGGTGTACGGTCGCTCGCTTCGATCTCCGCTTCGCATGCTTCGAGAATCATGGGAAGGTAGGGGCGACGACCCAGTCGTGGTGGAGTACGTGCTTAAGCTCCTCGAACGCTTAAGAAGGGCACAGGAGTTGTCAGGTGAAGCAATGACAAAGGCCCAGCAGAGGGCCAAGGTTTATTATGATCGGACAGCCAGGGCCCGTCGTTTTGAGGTTGGCGATGAGGTCATGATATTGCGCACATCGCTAAACAACAAACTAGACGTGCAGTGGGAGGGCCCAGCGCGAATTGTTCAGAAACTGTCGGACGTTAACTACGTGGTAAGTCTGCCAGGAAAGCGGAAAGCACAGCAAGTTTACCACTGTAATCTGCTCAAACCTTATAGACAAAGGGAAGCAGTGGTGTGCATGATGGTAAACGTTCCTGAAGAGCTTCCGGTCGAGCTTCCGGGACTAGGCTCAGTGACGAACAGGGAAGACACCGGTCAAGTCATTAGTGACCTTATCAGTAAAGCACCGCTGTCGCCTGAGCAGAAAACCGAACTACACCAGCTATTACAAGAGTTTCAAGGTCTGTTCTCTGAGAGGCCTGGTAGGACTTCTGTACTTACTCATGATATAGAACTTACCTCCACAGAGCCAGTACGATCCAAGGCGTATCGGGTGTCACCCCGCCAGAGCGATATTATGGAGGCTGAGGTAAAGAAAATGCTACAGCTCGGTGTTATTGAGGCAGGTGAGAGTGATTATACCTCCCCTTTGATTTTAGTTGAGGTACCGGGCAAGGAACCTCGTCCTTGCGTCGACTACCGCAGGCTTAATTCCATCACTAAGGATCAAATTTATCCGATCCCTAACATCGAGGAGCGCCTTGAGAAAGTTAGTAGCGCTCAGTTTATTTCCACCCTAGATCTTGTCAGGGGTTATTGGCAGGTTCCACTTACAGAAGAGGCTAGTAGGTATGCGGCGTTCATTTCACCAATGGGAACATTCCGTCCTAAAGTGTTGAGTTTTGGTTTGAAGAACGCGCCATACTGTTTTTCAAGTCTCATGGATAAAGTGTTGCGGGGACAGCAAGAATTCGCTTTACCGTATCTAGACGACGTAGCGATATTCTCCGCATCCTGGTCTGAGCATATGACACACTTGCGGGCAGTGCTAACCCGCCTGCGCGAAGCAGGCTTGACAGTAAAGGCTCCTAAGTGCCAGTTAGCACAGGCCGAGGTTGTCTACCTCGGTCACGTGATTGGTCAGGGTCGTCGCCGCCCCTCTGAAATAAAAGTGGCCGCTGTGCGAGACTTTCCGCAACCGCGCACAAAGACCGATATTCGGTCGTTCTTAGGTGTCGCCGGCTACTATCAGAGGTACATCCCTAGGTACTCTGATATCGCGGCTCCCCTGACGGATGCTCTAAGAAAGACAGAGCCTCAAACAGTCGTCTGGGACGAGACAAAGGAAAGAGCTTTTAGCGCCCTAAAGAGTGCCCTAACAAGCCAGCCTGTGCTACGATCGCCAGACTATACAAAAGGGTTCATTGTTCAGTGCGATGCTAGTGAGCGAGGCATGGGCGTTGTACTGTGCCAACGGGAAAATGGAGAAGTAGAACACCCCGTCCTGTATGCTAGTCGTAAGCTGACCAGTCGTGAGCAGGCGTATAGCGCCACCGAGAAAGAGTGTGCATGTCTCGTGTGGGCCGTTCAGAAATTGTCATGCTATCTAGCCGGCTCGAGGTTTATCATTGAGACAGATCACTGCCCTCTCCAATGGCTGCAGACCATCTCTCCCAAAAATGGCCGCCTCCTGCGCTGGAGCCTCGCTTTACAACAATATTCCTTTGAGGTGCGTTACAAAAAGGGGAGTCTCAACGGTAACGCCGATGGCTTAAGTCGAAGCCCCTAACGTAGGAATCAGCCTCAAAATTGTTTGTTACTGATGTTTTTCTTCCTGAGGCAGGATTTTTTTTAACATATTGCTTTTGTTTAGTGTTTCAAAGTGATGATATGCTTTCTAGTGCAATTTTTCAATTTGTGGACGCGTTCTGAGTGATGCTAGACTACTGTAAGGAACTAGGCAGTGGTATAAAAAGGGGAAAGAGCCTGGCAGGGCTTAGTGAGGGTTGTGCCGTGCTTGCTGACTGAGCGGTTGAGTTTTCAGCGTAGTTCTAACGCTTGCCGGGAACGAGAACAAAAATGTGAACTCTCCCGAAGTCACTTTGCAGTGTCCCGTGCGAACCTGAACGAGAGAACGAGGCCTTCTCTGTGCGCTGCGCTCAAGAAACGTCAAGGGACGCCCGACTTCGGTTATGAGCATCATCGAGCGACATCCCTCCGGACAGCGGATGCAGTCCCCTGTCCATCGGGATCTCCTTTCCCCGGCGGGGCGGTCTGTTGCGTTTCGCCTGCGACACGTGGTTTTGCCGGCGCGACGGCGGCGGGGCGGCGGACATTTTGGCCCGATCGTCGTCACCGCAACACTCATCGCCAGGTGTTTCCAGGCGCGTCTGCGGCGATGCGACCGCCTAGGGATTTCGTTCCAGTCATTGTGCCCGAAACAGGCGAGGCCAAAGCAGGGATCTCCTTCCAGTTATTGGGCCCGAAACAGGCGATGCCAAAGCAGGGATCTCGTTCCAGTCATTGTGCCCGAAACAGGCGATGCCAAAGCAGGGACCATCTTCTCGTTACAGTCATTGTGTCCGACCGGCAGCGCCACGACAGTGTGCTGCGCAGCGCCACGACAGTATGCTGCGCAGCGCCACGACAGTGTGCTGCGCAGCGCCACGACCAGGTGCTACGAGATCGTGCGCAGCGCCACGACATGGTGCTACGGCATCGCTACGACAGTGTGCGTCACCATTAGCCCATTGTACATTCACGTGCTCGTCTTTTGAGGGGTTCCTTCTTGCCCTCAACTGCGAGAGTATAAAAACAGCTGCCCCCGGACGCCAGAGGAGGGCTCCGATTTCTTCTGTTGAGTGAAGTGCTCTCCCGTCTCTCTACTTCGGTCAAACCTGACCGCCAACTCTTTGCGATGTTAAAATAAACAAGTTGTTTCGTTGTTACCTGTCGACTCATGCTTTGCCGGGACCTTCGGATGCTTCGAGTTGTACCCCAGGCCGCCAGGCCAACGCTACCCTTGGGGCTTGCGACCCAGGTACAACCACGGGCGTCAGCGCCGAGTTCCCAACAGATCGTACCAGCAGTCCGATCCAAATAACTGTGTCGAAATCCTCTGCCTCCTCTCTATCCAAGCGAGCGACTACGTCGGCCGCCTCGCCGGGTAACAAAGTGAGCAAGCGCTGTGGCCACGTTTCCCGAGAGAACCCCTGCTTCTCGCACGTTCGCTCAAAGTTAACCAGGAACAAACCAATGTCCTCTCCAAGCTTAAACGGCCGCATCAGGTCAGTCATTTTGAACAATACGCGTTCTCCTGCACCGTGTGCCTGACTTCCATTACGAGCGCGTTCCATCTCTACCTCAAGACGCTTCATTTCCAAAGCGTGTTGACGGTCACGCTCTTCTTTTTCTTTCTGCTCTTTAAGTTCGCGCTCCTGTTTCTCTTTTTGCTCTTTAAGTTCGCGCTCCTGTCTTTTTGACCTCTCCTCAATAGTCTCAAGGCATTCCGACAGCTCGTCATCCTCAGCCTCTAACTCAAGAATAGTCCTTAGCAGTTCAGGTTTTCTTAGTTTGTCTGAGACATCCAGACCCAACTCTCTTGCAAGCTCCAACAATTTCGGTTTGCGCAACGACTTCAAATCCATGGCTGCTCTGAATGCTGCTTTCTCTACTGCTTACTATTGTCTTGCCGCAAACTAACCCGGCAGCAACGACAACCACAATTACCAGCTCTGTTTCTGACACTAACAAAAGCCTGGCAAAGCTCAGAAGAAGAAAGTCCCGCACTCACCAAACCTCGCAGGCAGGAATTCCGCGCAGTCGTTCCGCTGCAGGCAACCAGTCGTCACACAGGGCTCGTTGCACTGCTCCCGGATCGTCGATGAGCTGCTCAGCATACAGTCAACTGCATCTCTTCGCTGCTGGCCTCCGTTGTCGCGATCTCACCGCTGGCAGACAGTTGTTTGAAGTCGGAGGCGATCTCACCGCTGCCAACCAGATGTTTGGATCGCACCGCTGGTACGATCTGTTGGGAACTCGGCGCTGACGCCCGTGGTTGTACCTGGGTCGCAAGCCCCAAGGGTAGCGTTGGCCTGGCGGCCTGGGGTACAACTGGAAGCATCCGAAGGTCCCGGCAAAGCATGAGTCGACTGGTAACAACAAAACAACTTGTTTATTTTAACATCGCAAAGAGTTGGCGGTCAGGTTGACCGAAGTAGAGAGACGGGAGAGCACTTTACTCAACAGAAGAAATCGGAGCCCTCCTTTTGGCGTCCGGGGGCAGCTGTTTTTATACTCTCGCAGTTGAGGGCAAGAAGGAACCCCTCAATAGACGAGCACGTGAACGTACAATGGGCTAATGGTGACGCACACTGTCGTAGCGCTGCCGGTCGGGCACAATGACTGGAATGAGAGGGTGATCCCTGCTTTCGCATCGCCTGGTTCAGGCACAATGACTGGAATGAGAGGGTGATCCCTGCTTTCGCATCGCCTGGTTCAGGCACAATGGCACATACACTCACACACGCACATGAAGACACGTGGCATCGGAACATGCCTGGAAACGCCTGGAAACACCTGGCGGGGAGCGTTGCGGCGACGACGATCGGGCCAAAATGTCTGCCGCCCCGGCGCAGTCGCGCCGGCAAAACCGCGTGTCGCAGGCGAAACGCAACAAGCTTAAGGATAAGAATCTTGCTGTCTGCCACAGGCTTGCTGTCTTGTGAATCTTGCTGTCTGCCACTGAAAAATGATCACCCTGCATAAAGCTGAGGCGTGCTCTAGGAACTGAGACATTTTGTGCAGACAGTGACTGCTGCAGTGTCTATCTGTGATGCCGGTAATCGCTTAACTTCGGCAGTTAATCGTCTATCACTAAGTAAGCGGAACATGAATGCCGTGCCTCTCTTTCAGGTGGCTTTATTAAGAGTTTGGAACGCGTATGGATCGCTCGTAGTATACGCAGGGCCACGACACACGGCCAGTGGTTGTCTCAGATGGATTTTCATCCTGAAGGAAAGCTATGGCAAATTCTTGCTCGCAGTCCTGCAAAACCAGAAGTGCTTTCATTCTCAATTACTGGTATGCGTGCCTGTTTCGCAGATTTTTGCTTTCTATATATATATTTTTTAAAATTTATTTCGACGTGAATATCGCTTCTGTTGACTTTTCTTGTTTTTTTTTTCATCGCCCCCTATTCGCGATATAGCTGTAGCCGCTGCCACTAAGGTGTAGACCAATATTATTAGTTGCTGCAAACTGCAAAGCTGCAGGAAAATTTGCCTGTGCCAGGAAGAAACACCCCGACGGAGTGTGCCTTGTCGCGCGAGGCACTCCAGCTGTAGCGACAGAGCATGCTTGGTCAGCGTGTTTCTTCCTTTTATGTACAGGCGCCGACAAAAGTGGTATTGGCGGCGGGGAGTTACGGAGTCGCCATCTATCGGAAGTGCCTCGCTGGCGTAGTATGAGGGACCACGCGGCGCGCTCCTCATAGGTTTTGCTGTCAGCGCTCACTGAAAACACCACGCGCGAGCTCTCCCGGACATTTCTGTAAGTACTTTCGAAACGAGAGAAGTTTTTTACTGTCTAAATAATAATCTTGGGCAAACTGAAAGCACAGTATCGTTTACAGACGCTATCTCTTTACCGAATACGTACAGTGAACGCCCCTGCGCGCGGTCGCCGCGATGGAGTCTCCCGAACCGGCTTCTTGCGTGAAAGGTAGCCAAACGCTGAGAGTAAACTATGTGAAATATGTTGTTAGAGTGGGCTGTCTGTATAACCAAATGGGGCATAACAGAATGAAGCCTCAATGCAGCGATCGCACGGGTTCGCCGCGACCGACTGCGCGTCTGCATGCATGTCCGCGCACAATGTTTCGCTGTCGCTGCGAGCACGTTTTCGCACCGTGCCATGTGCTTTGGGCCGCAGAATATGAGCATTTGACAGTATGCAAGCAACCATTGTTGCGTGGGCACTATCAGAGCTGTTCAAAATAATTTCATTGTAGAGACTTCGACGCCTACGGGGACTGTGATGTGCCGTCGCGACGATTCAATCCTTTTTTTTTCTTCTAAATTCTTGGACGTTTCCATATTATTTCTCGAGTTGCGTCGCACTGTATGTTTATCGATGTTCTCAGCGTACGATTCCCGCTGCTTCTTTTTTGTAATCCAGTGCATTAATTCATAACACGTACAAACATGACCATATGCCATGCCTTTTTTTAATGTGCGTCTTACCGCTCCCTTTCCATTCCAGTGAACTTGCCAGTATCTATAGCATTGACAAGTTCATAGACCAAACCGTCATGACATTAGTCGGGCAGCGGACTCGGGCGAGCGTCTCAGCGCGCGTTTTCCGAACATCGCAGACCCGCCGCCGTAGCAGAAATCTTCCTCGCGTCTGTGCTTGCTGCATACCCTCGTTGTAGCCGATGACTGTTTGCCGGTTTTATGTTTCACGAGCCAAGCTTCACGCAGCTTCTTGTCCTGCGGCTACGTGTGAATAAGGCTGACACCGGGCTCCGTTGCGTACGTCCGGCACGGCGGCACCGAGCAGTAGCCTACCATGTTGCGCGCCTTCAAAGGCAGCCACTACCTATTCTAGTGCTTTCAAACATTGTAAAGGAGACACTCGAAGCGTGAAAATCTCGCCACTAAACGAGGACCGCAGCGTACGAGGGAATTTAAACTCGTTTTCAGCT